>NC_137864.1:5589829-5648157 GCF_963924005.1 Protomyctophum bolini | reverse complement strand
GTACAATATAGGGCATTCTTTAACACTAAGGTAGAACACGGAGATATAAGAGGTTTTCTCCTTGACAACAACGATATTTTTTATTCTTATGACTCATGTGTCCCTCTTGCTTAACATGTTGTACGTCTAGTACTGTCTGTGTGTGTGTGTGTGTGTGTGTGTCTGTGTGTGTGTGTGTGTGTGTGTGTGTGTGTGTGTGTGAGACGTGTGCGTGTGTGTGTGTGTGTGTGTGTGTGTGTGTGCGCGTGCTTTTTGAGGAGCGCGAGTGTCACGTGCACTGCCACAGCGTTAGTCACACAGATATAGCTGCCAACGCCGATCATCTCACTGTTCGCTCCTCTGATACTGCACAGAGAGAGAGAGAGAGAGAGAGAGAGAGAGAGAGAGAGAGAGAGAAAAGAGAGATGAGATTATGGATCTGGTCTGCTGGGAAGCCGTCAGATTGAATCCACACACTGCTGCGCGTAGGCTGCGTGCATGTGCGTGTTTGTGTTTGTGTGTGTGTGTGTGTGTGTGTGTGTGTGTGCATACTATGTTGTGTGTGCATACTATGTGTGTGTATGCTTCCTGCAGTTTTGATTGAGTCCTGTGCTTTATCATGCCTTTGGCCAATCGCTCACAATATTGTTTTATTCATTTTCCCCTCTTCATTCCCAGTCCAATTCAATCCCCCCTCAACCCCCCTCTATACACACATACAGTATACGCGTCACACCACACACACACTCACACACACACACACACACACACACACACACACACACGCGCACACACACACACACACACACACACGCACGTGCACAAACGCAGTGCCAGACTGGTGGTTATATATGACTTTCGCACGTACACGCTTTCCAAAAGAGTTGAGTGCCTCAGGCTTCGGGTGTGGTCCCTGTGGAGATCGGGAGAGAGAGAGAGAGAGAGAGAGAAGGATTTGGTTTTCGCTATTATTCTCTCTCCTCCTTTCAGAACGGTTCCGCTTTTCTGATGCGCAGATCCCACTTGGTCTCCATGGCCTGTTTGCGTATATAACGCCGGCGCTGTGTCGTGTCGTGTGGTGTTGTGTGGTGTTTGTACTTTTTTCACTATAGGTGCCATGAATGCCTAAAGCTGTAAATCCTGGGCATTGAGCCATTATATTATGCAGAGTGGAACAACTATACAGGTGGTTCAGGTGGTTAACAACTTGTTGAGGAGTGAGCAGGCTGCTTCTTAATATCACCTGACAGTATAAAGACCATGATTACTGCATGTTTTTTTGTTGTGAGGGTATAGTTATACCCTATATAGGGGACACGGGAGAACATGCAACTAACTCCCCTACACAGAAAGGCCAACACCCACTGAGGGTATATGGCCCACATGAGCGTCACCCCAGCAGGAATCGAACCAGGGACCTTTCTAGCTGTGAGGCGACAGCACTATACATACCGACTGCCACACTATATAGCCACATCACACGCTGCTGCTTCTTCAACCATTCGTTCACATTATGCTGGACTTATATCCACATGAACCGCCTGGACCTGTAGACACACACAACGCCAAATCTGTCGAAAATAAGCGATCTATAATAATATAAGATCAGCTCACAAAGAACACATCAGGCGTCATGATGTGACGCATTGCAAGGCTATGTTCCCCCCGTGAATGGGGATGTTATTATACACATATAGTGCTCGGGTGGTTTTTTATACCCCTGGTTCGGCCCTTTTAGGCCACATTTTCTATAGAATTCCAAAGAATCAACAGCCCTAAAGTACTATACTTGTCCTCTATTTGACACTCGGAGATCTAAATACATGTATAATATATCAATGGATAGCGTATAGGGAGATTGAATATATGATATTTGGAAGGATGGGGCCTATAGTGGTCCAGGTGCGCATCTCACATGTATAGACTCTGGGCCTGACAGCGTGTCACGTGTTCGAGTCCCGTTCATGACGACCTTTTCCTGCGTGTCTCTCCCCTTCTCTCTCTCTCTCTCTCTCTCTCTCTCTCTCTCTCTCTCTCTCTCTCTCTCTCTCTCTCTCTCTCTCTGTCTTCACTGTAACTATCAACACTATCAATAAAAACAAATCATTAAGCCATTTTGACCTAAAAAAAAAAAAAAAAAAAAAGTCTTCTTCAAAGATCTGTGCCGATCATTTTTACGATTTTTCAAAAATAGCAGACCTATACAAGCTCGTAGCGCGCCACTCGGTGGCGCGATACGAGCTTGTAGATCTGCTATTTTTCAATAGCTATATAAGGTATCACATAATGCTTAAAACGCCAAAAGGGGTTCCCTGCCCAGAATGGGTTAAAGCTAAAGGAGGATAACACAAAAAAACGTCCAGGACAAATGAACACAATAAAACGAAGAAAAAAAAATGAACAAATTCAATCTCTATATGCAAAAGAGATTCATCTACCTCTCCTCGTGGTCTCCTTCGGTGTATTTTCAGTTTGAAAGAAACCAGTGTTACACATAGTTGTTGTCAGGGAATTCCACATGTTTGTGGCAGAGAGAGACAATCAAATCACTGCAGAGTGACACATACCAATTGGTTAAAATAACGTTTATTCATTATACAATTCCTGGATTGCTGCTTTATCTCTGTGTGTGTGGTTTGTTTGTATATACTGTACTACTGTACTGGTGTCCCCTGCTACATATGGGCATGAAATCAGCTTCTCTCCAGTGTCATCGAGGTCAAAAGAAGCTGCTATATGAGATCAACAGTCTAAGTTTCACTGTGGGATCATCTGTGTGTGGTGGTGGTGTCTGTGTCTGTCTAGTGTCTACATGCAGTACACTGCAGTGCAGAGGCCTCCATCACCATGCTGGCACATTTTATATATATATATATATATATTTCTTTTTACACACCATTATAAATGTTCTTATTTTGATCATAATAATACCCAATTAGTGAATGTCAAGTATCCAGGTTTTGGCGATAATATGATTGACTATACGACACTATTATTAGTGGTTCTCAAATGTTATTATGTTTGCAAGAGCCCACTTAACTCTGAGACCCCTTTTCCACCGGTTGGTTCCCAGTGGGAACCGGTTCGGTTCTTTTTTGGTTTTTAGTCCATGAGCCAGAGCTCCAAAATTGGTGGGCAAACTATACCCTATATTAAATTGTTTATAGGATCAATACAAGTAAATTAATACATGATAACCCTTCCACAGTAGTACCTTTTTCATATAATCATTTGAGTTGCAAGCTCTTGTTAATACTTTTCATTTGGTTCAATTATGTATAGAACCCACATTTGAACCTGGGTTCCGATACACCAGTGCAGATCTGAACCTGGGTTCCTATACGCCAGTGCAGACAATCTTAACATTGAGCTAATAGAGCCGCCCTGGCCCTGCATGCTTGCTCAGGGGATACGTTGCATAATCTTGACCATCAGGTAAACGTTTGTCTTGATCCGGTGTCTAGTACGTAGGTGAGACGTGACCTTTGACATGATCTAAATGTCTCAATAGAAGAGCAGGGAGACTAAAGGAATTAACCTGACGCTGCCAGATCCAAAAAGCTTGCTACACAAATTTGTTTCACAGCTTATTGGGATCTGGGATCGCGGAAGCAAATTCGATGACGGGGCTGTTCCTTTTTTTCAAGATACATGGTAGATGATTGGATGGGAGCATCTGTCTATCACCGTGTGGGCGTGCAAACACAACCAATCATATTGACGTGTCTATATAGCTTCACATCCGGTTTCGCACATATCCCGCCCTTAGCTCACGCTGATTGGTTCGGTACGAAGCAGATCTGACTCAGGGCTCAACTCCGTCAGAGATCCCAGATGAGTGTTGTGTTGGGGAATATGTTTCCCCAATACCGCCCTCATCTGGCAGCGTCAGGTTATAAAGGAATACTCTTGGGCAAAATGTATTTTTATACATTAAAAAGAAAAAGTTACACAGTGCCACTTTCACTTTCACTTTAATAGCAGATCTACAAGACCCAGGCGTGTTTTATTAGATGGGCAAACGTTGCTATACGCCTGACACTCTCGTGTGACAAAGTATATAGGCCATTCATTTTGTGAATAAACATAAAACAGTTGAAATATGGAGATACACTGAAGCTCCTCGTGACATTTTTTTTTGGCACGAGGCACCGTCCGGCGAGCAAGCGTTTTTTTTTTCTTTTTCTTTTTCTTTTCACATTGACCCGAGGTTGAAAATACACCACCGTCCTGTCAAACAGGACAGAGAGTCCTTACAGGGCGACATCTGATCCCACACACACACCACGCAGGATTATTTGTATCAGCAAGTTAAATGTGTACAAATTGGTCTCGGTACGTTATAGCGCACACAGGGACAAATCGACAACTTACACACAGCGCATAAGTGCACGCTGACGCAGTTCAAGGACAACAGAAGCTCACATCCAGTGGGTGGGGGTGAAAGGGCGGGGTGAGCGTTAAGTGCATTTGACATTCACGCACTTTCAATTTAATCCAAATCTGCAGCAAATCTGGGGAAAGGCTGGAAAAAATTGATTTGGATGCAGATAATATTTCTATTTTTGTGGTTTTGTGGTGCATGCTGACCCGCCTCATGTGATGTTTTGGTTGTCATTGGAGATCTTTAAATCCTTCATAGGATATTCAGTTTAGTGAAGTCCATCATCCCACACACGCTCGCTCTAGTGTGGCGCTCATGAGCGAAGATCCGGGATCTAAATCGTGTGTTTGTTTGTTTTAAATCCAAGCCACATGCAGCAGATGCTTATACACCGCATGCAGCACTGCAATACATGCTGATGCAACTAGTTTACCTTTTTTGGGATGCACCGGAAGGGAAATTCTTGGCCGAAACCGAATATAGGAAACAGTTGGCCCAAATATGATTAATATTTGTATTATTTCCTATACCATTGCTGTCATGGCCGTTAGGCCGTACCTTAAAGCTATACCTGATTTATGGCAAAAGAAATGGTTATGGCAAAACTAAACTTAAATAATAATCACTAATATGGGTCCATAATACATTTATTCAGCACTTTTCAATGCATTCATTATTGCATACACTATTCGGTGATATAGTTTATGCCAATTCTGGCCAAAACCGAAAATGCATTTTTTTGCCATATTCGGTGCATCACTATTTATTTTACATTAAGTCAAGATTTCACCCTCTCCTCTCCTCTCCTCTCCTCTCCTCTCCTCTCCTCTCCTCTCCTCTCCTCTCCTCTCCTCTCCTCTCCTCTCCATAGCCAGGGTTAGGGCCAGGTATTGATTTGACCATGGATATAGGGCTTATAGAGCAGCGCCCTGGCTGTTCTATAGCGGCACGTTAAATTATTCACGCTGATCCAGAGCTATATATAGGTGTGGTCTGATGGATGATTGAAGGGTTCAAACCCTCTCCCTTTGCCTCATTCTCTCCTGTCCTGTCCTGTCCTGTCCTGTCCTGTCCTGTCCTGTCCTCTCCTCTCCTCTCCTCTCCTCTCCTCTCCTCTCCTCTCCTCTCCTCTCCTCTCCTCTCCTCTCCTCTCCTCTCCTCTCCTCTCCTCTCCTCTCCTCTCCTCTCCTCTCCTCTCCGCTCCTCTCCCTTTGCCTCATTCTCTCCCTCTCCTCTCCTCTCCTCTCCTCTCCTCTCCTCTCCTCTCCTCTCCTCTCCTCTCCTCTCCTCTCCTCTCCTCTCCTCTCCTCTCCTCTCCTCTCCTCTCCTCTCCTCTCCTCTCCCTTTGCCTCATTCTCTCCCTCTCCTCTCCTCTCCTCTCCTCTCCTCTCCTCTCCTCTCCTCTCCTCTCCTCTCCTCTCCTCTCCCTTTGCCTCATTCTCTCCTCTCCTCTCCTCTCCTCTCCTCTCCTCTCCTCTCCTCTCCTCTCCTCTCCTCTCCTCTCCTCTCCTCTCCTCTCCTCTCCTCTCCCTTTGCCTCATTCTCTCCTCTCCTCTCCTCTCCTCTCCTCTCCTCTCCTCTCCTCTCCTCTCCTCTCCTCTCCTCTCCTCTCCTCTCCTCTCCTCTCCCTTTGCCTCATTCTCTCCTCTCCTCTCCTCTCCTCTCCTCTCCTCTCCTCTCCTCTCCTCTCCTCTCCCTCTCCTCTCCTCTCCTCTCCTCTCCTCTCCTCTCCCTTTGCCTCATTCTCTCCCTCTCCTCTCTCTCTCTCTAGCTCCAGCCTTCACTCAAGCCGGAAGTTATAGACTTTCAGAATAAGTTTTGTTGTTATACTTCCGGTGTTCATTTTGACAACACATTTAGTTTTAGTTTTTAGTCATGGTCTTTTGGATGAAATGTAATTTGGTCCATCCCTATGGATAAATGGATGGATGGATAAATGGATGGATGGATAAATGGATGGATGGATAAATGGATGGATGCAGTCGAACATGTCGTCCATCAACTTTCCCCTGAGTCCTGTCTGCACATGTCGGCACCATCTTCAGCCGGGTCCTTTCTGTCACATGTGCTTTCCTGCTCTTAATGGGTTAAAAAAGAAAACCTTGCTATAGTATGACAAAGTAGGGCATTTTACAGCCTCACCGCCGCATGTAACTTTGTTTTAATGACAAAGGTTTCTGCTTGACGACCATCAAACACAGAAACCATGTGTTTGATGTGAATGTATATATTAATGGCTGTTGTTAGGATGTTGTGTTGTGATTCTCTCCACACTGTGCGCGTGCGTGCATGTGTGCGTGCGTGCGTGCGTGCGTGCGTGCGTGTGTGTGTGTGTGTGTGTGCGTGTGCGTGCGTGCGTGCATGCGTGTTGCTACAGTTCAGATTAACTAATGACAGTTCTTCTTATGGCTGTGTGTGTTGCTAAACTGCAGTACAGAGAAATATTTCTGTGTGAGCGTGCACGCTAGCTACTTTCTGTGTACTGGATCAGTACTATATAGGGGCCAGGGCTGGCCTTTGTTTTGTCCTCTCCATATTCTAACTTATTGTGGGGTTTTTTTTCATAATTTATCATCCTACTGTATCGAAAGTAGCAGATCCACAAGCTGGAAACGCGGCGCGAAGCGCGACGTGTTTTGGTTCATTCATTGTTTCCACGCCACAGAGTTTGGACGAATCGACACGAAACGTTCTAAAATATGTATTTTGTTTCCGATGACGCCATTATACGACAATAAATCGATTTACAAGTGTGATTTATACGACTTCGCTCTGTATTTTTAGTGTATTATGCTTCATTGTGTAATGGTGGTGTCCAAAAATATAGCAACAAAACAAATAGCAGATCTATACACACTCTGGGAGTGTCTCACATGCACGCACGCACGCACACACACACACACACACACACACACACACACACACACGCACACGCACACGCACACGCACACGCACACACACACACACACACACCGGGTGCATCCAGACAGTGGAGTCACGAAGATGCCCAAAAGCCGCGAGCGGCATGGGCGTCTCTTCCGGGGTTTCTAGACATGGCTGGTGGATTGAAAATGAAGCTCCCGCCCACATGACAACTTGCAGCGTCGGCAAAGAGTTTCCGGTTTTCCGGCCGACACTGCATGAAGTTGCCACGTGGGCGGAGCTTCATTTCCATCCACCAGCTGTCTATAAAAAACCCGGAAGAGACGCCCGTCGCTTTTAGGGCGTCTTCGTGACTCCACTGTCTGGATGCGCCGGTGACTCATCGTTTCTGTCGACTGGAAACCGGCAGGTGTGTCTAATGATAATCTCGTGTCACCTGCAGGCTTTCCACCTCGGAGGGAAAGCCTGGCCTGGTGTTCACAAAATTGCCGTGAGGAGGAGAACCTGTCCGGAGAGGATGATAACCGTTACGTCATGTTGTTATACTGTAGTATTGGGAGGAAGAATCATCCGGAACTTTCCTTTTCCCTCAAATCCTGGAAGAATAACAATAAAAGCTCTCGTATCCACACTTTTCCTTCAGCTGTGTGTGCTCCAGTTCCTGTTGATTTCATTGGATATCATTGGTCATCTGACCAGTTTCATTGGCTTTCATTGGATCAAATCGACAGGAACTGGAGCACACACAGCCCAGGAAAAGTGTGGATAGCCTGCAGCTATTGCTGCCCAGGCTACAGGCTGGTATGTGTGTCCAAAAAAACTGTTACTTTTCAGGATTCAGGAACAGTATAGCAGATCGAAGCATGTTGCTTTGCGTTGCGTTTAGAGCTTGCGGAACCGATACTTTTGACGCTTTCGTCTGGCGCTATTGTAGCATTATCAAGTACGGCGTTAGTGTATATATATATATAATTATATATACCGGGATATACGTATGATATAAAAAGACATGTAGAAAGTTAGAATATGGAGATGCATGGGATCTGCCTGACAACAGCGCTAATGCATAAGGTTGTCTTCTCATCGCATCTGATCCGATACTATATGATATGTCATGTTGGTGCTTTTGGGCTCACACGCACGCACGCACGCACGCACGCACGCACGCACGCACGCACGCACGCACGCACGCACGCACGCACGCACGCACGCACGCACGCACGCACGCACACACAGTCGCACACACACACACACACACACACACACACGTGTTCATATAGTGACCTACATTCCTCTGCCTTTTTTTTTTTGCCTGTGGCCGGGGAGACTTTGTTCGCTATTATCTGTCTCATCTGTCCAATCAGATCCCTGCAGTCTCGGCTCCTGTCCAATCGCATTCCTCGCTTCTTTGCTTTCCGCCGGGGCTGCTGCTGCTGTTGCGGATGCATTTTTGAGGGGCGCGCTGTTCCTTTAATTAAAAAAACAAAAAACAATAATAAAGAAAACCCCACACATTCCGTGGCCCAAATAGCGTATATATACATGCAGATTGCAACTCCTTGTATAACTTTGACATTAAACGAACGCTGATATTTCCTTGGTTGTTTTGCGTTTTCTTCCGGCTGCGCACCCTAATTATTTCTCCATGCACGGGGGTTGAAAGAAACAGCCACGTATAATTCTGTGCATCTTCTCCGTGCATATTGGGAATATATGGTGGAGGGGGGAGAGGGAATGAAGCTTTTGAAAATTCTTTGAAGCTACCGTTTTTAGTTATCAAAGCTGCCTTTGTAGGAAGCATGAATTTTGCATGCGCAGGTTTAAGGGAACTTTACGTGGACATGCGTTGTGTGAGTGCGTGCGTGTGGTGTGCGTGCGTGCGTGCGTGTGGTGTGCATTATCTGCAGGGCTTTCTCCTTTTTTCCAGTGGCCTGCAGTGCTGCTGATTTGAAGAAGGCCAGCGAGTACAGAGTGATACATGGTGGCTGATGAGGAAGAGCGCTGTCCACATCTTGCTTTTTTTTGGTCTTCCTGCTGAAGTAATGACTGCAGCTATATAGGCTTATTATAGGTATAGGCTACCCAGAAAGCACGGTCAGGACCTGGACTGGATTAGTGACGTCTCTATCGGGGGCCAGATCAAGTCAAAACGACACTATAGTCCACATCTGGCCCCAGAATATCACCAATTTGCACACCCCATGAAGCCTTGAATTCTTTCTTTGTTTTGTGTTTTTTCTGCATTCCTGCAGCCAATAATTTGGCTCAGGGGGCGGGGGAGGGGGGGTGTACTCCTTTAAAGATGGTCAATGGTGTTTCAACTATCCTTTATGCGTGGGTGCATGTGTGGGTGCATGCGTGGGTGCATGCGTGGGTGCATGCGTGGGTGCATGTGTGGGTGCATGCGTGGGTGCATGTGTGGGTGCATGTGTGGGTGCATGTGTGGGTGCATGCGTGGGTGCATGTGTGGGTGCATGTGTGGGTGCATGCGTTGGTGCATGTGTGGGTGCATGTGTGGGTGCATGTGTGGGTGCATGCGTGGGTGCATGTGTGGGTGCATGCGTTGGTGCATGTGTGCAGTGGTGGAAAAAGTACTCACGTGTTTTACTTAAGTAAAAGTGTCAATACTACAATATAGAAATGTACTCGAGTAAAAGTACAACATTATTGGCATCAAAATGCACTCAAAGTACCAAAACTCATGCAGAATGTCGCATTTCAAAGTTTTAAACATCTCGGTGCGTGCGTGCATCTAGATGGCTGGATACAATTTTCACATTACACATCCAATGAAGATGACTGTGTTCATGTGACCACTAATTCACGTGGATGTCTTTTGGAATGATGAGAAGTGACGGTGGAAATGTCTTCTCTTTGATGCAGTTTGATGTAGTCCAGGTTTCTGGGTCGCGCATGCCACAATAGGCCAAAGTTCCCGCGAAAATATCTCTTCTCGTATAGATCACAAGATATTCTGTGAGAGATGTATTTTGGTGTAGAGGGAAAACCGGAGTGGGCCAAGCATAGACCCCTGGGGTACACCCCGTCCCTGACAACAACGTATATAGGGTCTGACCCTGCAGGCATTTAGGCCTGACCTCAAAATCTTAAAAGAATCTTCAAAATCCTCCAGTTTTCTGAAATAAATATTTTCACGATTTTTCTAAAATAGCAGACCTATACAAGCTCATAGCGCTATGAGCTTGTAGATCTGCTATTTTTCAATAGCTAAATTATAACATAATGTTTAAAACACCAAAAGGGGTTAATGTGCACATACTGTACTGTACTGTACATCTTGAGATATTGTGTATTCTGTGTATAGCTCCATATATGATTACAGTCCAATAACCATATATCTTTGCTGTTTGGCAGAAACCTATTTTATTTATTTATTATTATTTAGTAAATGAATTCTGCCCTACTTGATCATACTACACTGTATCAACAGTCACAGATCGATAAGCTTGAAGTTTGTATAATTGTGCTATTTTTTTATTTGAATCCTGATGCAGTATACTTTAAACCACTCATTTATAAATGTCTATCAGAGTCCTTACAAGCTCGTAGCGCGCCACCGAGTGGCGTGCTACGAGCTTGTATAGGTCTGCTATTTTTTTTTAATCGTAAAATATGCGGCACAAATCTTTGAATATATATATATATATATATTCTTTCAAAACATTTTTTTTTAATTTCGACGTCAGGCCCTAAATGGGTTTAAAATGAAACCAAATGGACCTCTCGCTCTATAAGGGGTCCATCTGCTTATACCAACTCTCCATCATTTAACCCATTCTGAACGGGAACCCATTTTGGTGTTAGCATCATGTTATGCTTTAGCTATTGAAAAATAGCAGATCTACAAGCTCATAGCGCGCCACCGAGTGGCGCGCTACGAGCTTGTAGGTCTGCTATTTTTGAAAAATCTAAGAGCGACTGACATTTTTAGGATCTGATCTCAGGTCAGAATGGGTTAATCAGACCAGTGTGTGTCCAGTGGAAACCTCGTATGAATCTGATCTCAGGTCAGAATGGGTTAACTAGAGACCGACCGACCACCTGCTGCTGGAACATCCTCAAGGCCCACCGGTTTGTCCCCCGGCGGACCACTGGTTGAAAAACACCCATCTTATTATCATACTCACTTACAGTCAGGGATGTACAGTATATATATATATATATGTGTGTGTATATCTCTTTTATACGACTCCTGGCACCATCGCTACAGCCAGTTGTCAAAGCTATATAAGCAGCTAATCCTCAGCCAGGGCTTGGCAGTAGGCCCAACCGTCTATTGGCCTCTCTCAACGCTATAACCCCTAACGCACACACACACACACGCACACACGCACACACACACACACACACGCACACACACACACACACACACACACACACACACGCACGCACACACTCATCCCGCAGCACCCTCCCAGTCAGCAGCGACTACTTAACACCCAGCACCCAGCCAACTCTCCAGCCCCGCCAGGCTGCCATGAAGCTCTTCCAGTTTGAAGTGCTATCGATCTGAGCTCCACTTTTTTTCCTTTTTTTTTTCCTCCCCTCTTCGACATTACAGGAGGTCTCAGGCATTCCCCTGCAGCCAAGCTGTTGCACGGCAATTAAGTACCACTGTGTGCGTGCGTGCCTGTGTGTGTGTGTGTGCCTGTGCGTGTGTATGTGTGTGTGAGTACGTGTGCTCACGTCTGTGTGTGTGTGTGTGCGTGTACGTGCGTGTGTGTGTGTGTGTGTGTACAATATTCGTTATTAATCGGACAGGCATCCGGGCCTGAGAAAACAACGTTAGATCTATATTCTAATCGAGCGAGGACGGTCCCAACCACCTAATTCCCTTTTTCATTCGAAAATTACAATCAGACAAGTGTCTTATAGTTTTTTTTTCTCTCCTTCCACATTAGCATTGTCGAGGAATGTTTCGTTTGCCTCGAACCTCCGATCGTTATAAGGACTATACAGTGTTATAGGCCACATGCAGCTAAACCTTTATACGTGAAAGTATAGCTGATGCGTTGTGCCGCTTGTAGATCAGCTATACTTTCAAAAATATCCTGAAAAGAAAAAGTTATGTAATATACTAATAATATTTGGAATACATTAAAACAAAACAAATTCAGAGGTGGGGTCTGCAGGTGACATACATTAATTTAGGGCCACTAACTTTTAGCCTATACCAATATTTACAACAAGGGACTTTATGGAAAAACAAGTCCAAAGTATGCTTATAATAAATACGTAAGCAGAAATGGCAACGCTGTCCTCCCAGCCCCCCCCCATGAGATGAGATGAGATGAGATGAGATTGGTGGTGGTGGTGGTGGTGGTTGGTTGGCCCGCGGTTCGTTTCTTTTCTCCAGCTGGGATATAATAAAAAAAAACTGCAAGATGTATTCAGTGTTTCTCTCTATATATACGTGTACAGTATATGTCGTTGCCAGGCAACAGCCAAGCTGGGGGTATTTACAGTTAATAAAAAAAAAGTGAGTGACATTAGCTAAAGCACTCATTTGCTCCCTGTGAAGAGTTGAAAAGAAAAGTGGGACTGCGTGAGTTTGTAGTGCTTGATTGATTGGCAGTGTATGTGTCTGACTTATCGTGTGTGCGTTGCGTTGCGTGTGTTGCGTGCGTGCGTGCGTGTGTGCGTGCGTGCGTGCGCATATATGTGCAGAAGGCTGTTTCGTATTGAGCACAAGGTCTTTTATTCTATTGAAGGTGCCGTTTGTTCTCTCTTCCTGCATCTCTGAACCCTCCAACACCAAGCACTGATGTAACCTGTTTCTCTGTCTCTCTTTCTCTCTCTCTCTCTCTCTCTCTCTCTCTCTCTTTCTCTGCAGGCTTTGAAAGCATCCTGGAAGGCTTGTTTGGACCGGGACTAGTCAAAGACATCACCTTATTTCAAGGTAAGTGATGGGGATATTACATCAGCGGCTGATCGGTTGTACTGTACTGTACTCACACACTTTACTCATTCAGACCTGGCGTCGAAATGAAAAAGAAAAAAAGTCTTCCGAAAGGATATACGTTCAAAGACTTGCGCCACATTTCCACGGGCGGTGGCGCGCTACGAGCTTGTAGATCTGCTGTTTTTCAATATAGCTAAAGCATAACATAATGCCTATAACACCAAAAGGGGTTCCCGCCCCAAAATGGGTTAAGTAAAAGTATAGTAATACTATAGTATTGTTATCAAACTGTATTTAAAGTACCAAAATTAGAAAGTATACTCACTGTGCAGAACGTCCCATCTCAGAATAAATTGTGCCGCGGGGATAGGGACCTCCAGAAGCAAAAGACTTTGCGTTACGTTTTTTTTTTCACAAGCAGTAAACTATAGGCCTACAAGCTCTTATAGCACTATGAGGTAAGGTAAGGT
Source organism: Protomyctophum bolini (assembly GCF_963924005.1). Taxonomy (NCBI): domain Eukaryota; kingdom Metazoa; phylum Chordata; class Actinopteri; order Myctophiformes; family Myctophidae; genus Protomyctophum; species Protomyctophum bolini. Next base: position 5,634,518 of record NC_137864.1, on the reverse strand, counting down.
AAGGTCATTTTATTTATAAAGCGCCTTTCAAAACAACCGTTACAAGGCGCTGTACAAAGTAAAATAACTAAATAAAACAAGAAAACACAGTCAACATCCAAAACAGCAATAACAATAAGAAACGAAGCAACAGAAAACAACACATGAAAATATATATACAGGCAGAACAAGACTCGACAAAAAAATAGAGATAATCGCTAGACCAAAAATATTTACGATACAAGCTTGTATGCTTCTGAATAAGTATAAAACATGGTTAAAGTGGTTAAATGCTGTGGCCCCACCAAACATTTGGTGCCCAAAATGCGGAAGTGCAAACGAGCGCTCAACGTTAAACCACCCAGCTGCACATGCGGTTTCCTCGTCATAATTATAACTCCACGGGGTCCGCCTGCGGTCCCCGCTCTTACCACTAGGGCCGTTGAGCCTCACTGGGGGGGCTTGTGATGATGGCACCCCACCACCACCACCACCACCATGCGGACATCTTTCAGTGTGAAAAGATAATGAGTTCTTCCTTGCCTTCCTTGGGAGAGAGAGAGAGAGAGAATATAGTGTTTCTATAATAGGTTGAAAGCTGGTTGTGACTAAGCTCTGTTGTCATATAATGTGCTGTATAATAATCTATCCTTTGAATATTCTACTTATTAGTATCATTTGTTATCTCTGCAGAATGTTGCCTGTTTGGCTTAAATGGTGTATTTCTTTCCCCCTGTGTATCATAATTCAAATACCCACATGTTTATGGTATCTGACAGATTAACCAGACAACTACTGTATTCCACTAATATCCGAATGCTAGTACAGTATATAGAGTCTGGAACTATACACCTGCTGACCCACCGAGAGAGGAAGCTGTCGTCTTGTTTGTCCTTTTACATTCACGGAAATATAATCTTAAAGTATCTTTAACTTGTTTCATTTCCATTTCTGCTAAGCAGCAAGCTATATTATGCTTAGATCATTTATATCTATAGCATATGGGCATTCACCTCTAGTCATCTTTACTAGTTGACTAGTTGCCTAGTTTACTAGTTGTTTAACTACCTGTTTGAAGTTATAATGGGTTTGTAAATAGGCCTAAAGGGTGCATGTCTGATAAAATGAATATTAAATATGTCAATATGCAAAGAAATCACACCTGTGTGAAGTGAGTGGTGCAACTCCGTGTGGAGGAACCATAGACTGTAAAAAATGTGGAAGTCGCCATCTTTCTAGATCCGTTTTGGCCCAGCTGGCCATTGGCTGGCCCAGACAACGAGGCAGGACTTCTCCGTTGGTTTTTATTTTGACTCGAGTGGGAGGGGAATCCCGATCATAGACTGTAACAGTAACGGTAGCCACGCCCCTCAGAACATACGCGACTTTATGGTAATTTTTTAATAAATGGGACCATCATTTTCCAAAAAGAATATTATGACATTAGAAATGAGACTTTAAACTATAGTGACTGGAAGCAGAAAGTATTCATGACCATGTGTATTAAGGTAATGCAGTCTAGGTGAAGTTGGGCCCAGATACATGGACTTCTATGGGGCTATGGGTTTTTCTGGGTCCAATGACAGCGCCACAACAGGCCATCATATGAACTTTCAGGAAATCCCGATTTCCTTAGTGGCTTCACAAAATATCTGTCTGACTGCCCCCCTGGGAGGAACACAGGAACGTGCCCGCAGGGTGCCGGGCCGCTTTCCGGTGAGGGACCCATGAGGGACACACAATGCTCCGTAATGGAGTGGCCGCAAAAAATAAATAAATAATAACAAGCCCGAGTAGATGATAAAACGAACAATTAAAAAAAGTGAAATATCCCTTTAACACTAAATCTAAAACTCAATTATAATTGAAATGTTCAGTCTTAAGTCTCTCCCTCCCTCCCTTCCTCTCCTTCTCCCTCTCTCTCTCTCCCTCTCTCTCTCTCTCTCTTCTCTCTCTCTCTCTCTCGCTCTCTCACTCTCTCTCTCTCTGTCTCAATGTATATGGAGAAATGAGGTCAAAATGGCCTCTTGCAGTCATGTGACCCAACCCCCAGCAAGAACTTCAGGCATTTTTAGAATATTTCAGGCGCGTCTTTCCGTTATTTGCACTCATGTGTCATGTGCAACAACGCACGCACGCACGCACGCAACGCACACACACAACGCGCGCAGAATGCATATTATACACCACACTATTGACTCACACACTGAGTCTGACCTACAGACACAGACAAATATACTGTGCATGCCACCTTGCTTGGACTTATGCCCCCCCCCCCCCTCCCTCCTACCCCCCCACACACACACACACACACACACACACTCACCACGAAGCCGAGCGCGCACACTCACTCGGTCGCGCCGAGAGTGAAGGCGGTGCAGGGGGTCATGTTAGCACTCGTACTGGAGCTAATTGGCTGCCTTCCTGGGGATGTAGTAAGTGGCACAACCACATGGGGTTCAAGAACGACCTCACCTTTAGCCTTTTAATCCGTTCAGGCCTGACGTCGAAATTAAATAAATGTCCTCTGAAAGATTTGCGCCGCATTGTCACGATTTAAAAAAAAATATAGCAGACCTACAAGCTCGTATAGCGTGCCACTCGGTGCAGCGCGCTACGAGCTTGTAGATCTGCTATTCTTCAATAGCTATAAGGTATAACATAATGCTTAGAGGTATAAAACACCAAAAGGGGCTCCCGTTCAGAATGAGTTAAAATACGCCATTGGGAGAGTGCAGTGAGAGAGAGAGATAGAGAGACCTGTGGTTGTATATAGTGTACCCGACACCACATGGAGGGAGAGAGAGAGAGAGAGAGCGCATTGGTCAGTCTGTGTCGTTGTGAGGTTTTGATTGGACTGAGTCACACGGGTCTGTATATATACCGAAAGACTCGGGGATGTATAACGCTCGCCGCTCACGCACGCACGCGCGCACGTACTTTACGTGCGCACACACGCACGCACAAACACGTATACACGTGTGCCCGCTTCCTTCAGGTATATAGACGGACGATTTGTTGCACTTCATTGATTCTATTTTTCAGGGTTTTTTGTGTCTATTATCTCTTCATCATCAACGGAGAGCGTGTCTCTTATTCCTCTTATATGCTTTGTTTCTGTACCAACCTATTTCATGGTCTCTCTCTCACCTTCTCTCTCTCTCTCTCTCTGTCTCTCTCTCTCTGATGTTGGTCGAAAAGGAGGTTTTTTTAAAGAAATGTAGCGCCATGGCAACAGCCTATATATTCCTATAGCCTCAGCCGTACAAAGTGGATGTGTTGATGCCACTGCCCTCCTCTCTCTCTCTCTCTCTCTCTCTCTCTCTCTGTCTCTCTCTCCCCCTTCCTCTCCAGTGTCCCCCCGTCCCCCCCCCCTCTCTCACCTACATTAATATGTCTAATGTTTTCATGTCACCCTTCAGCCAATCACAGTACTGGGTATATACCGTTCTTTCATTTCTTTGTCGCCCAGCGACACATTGTGAAGTGTGTCCGTCGTATATATACACACCTGGGCCTAATGGGAGGATTGTAATTGTATCAGCTGGTATACCTGTGGCATTGATGGGACATGTACTGTATTGTATACTGTACTCAACAAAGCCAGAGCGAAACCGGGCAAAGGAAAAGTCTAGCCCCCTCCCCATCCACCCCACCCCTCGCCCTCCTCTCGCACTATCATGCTCCAATTGCACCTTCTTAACCCATTAGGCCTGACGTCGAAATTTAAAAAAAATGTCTTTTTAAAATGTATTTTTTTTCCCCTGAAAAACCTCATGTTTGTGGTGCTCAATATTTCATGTCAAAGTTTTCCCTTATGTCAAAGGACCCCAAAAATTATCCTGCCGACCCCCATCTGAAAATATGTTGTTCTTCCAGGGACCCACCCAGAAGCAAAGATTTGAGTTAAAAACTGAACCTATTATGTTCAAAGATTTGAGGCACATTTTCACGATTTTTAAAAAATCGCCAGAACTACAAGTTCTTAGCACGACACTCGGTGGCGCGCTATGAGCTTGTAGATCTGCTATTTTTAAATAGCTAAAGCACAACATAATGCTCAAAACACCAAAAGGGGTTCCAGCTCCCAGAATGGGTTAAACTAAATGTGTGTTGCATAATTATGAAACATAACCTACTGTGAAGCCGTTCACAAAAAGTTGACCTAACTAACTTACGCTACTACAGGGACGTATACATATTACTATCTTTTTTTACTCTTACTCTTTGATTCCTCTTTCTTGTAAGAGGAATATAAGTTTTTAATATAAGTTTTTTAATATAAGTTTTACTAAATATTCAGTTTTATACTGTACCCGTACACAAGGTGTAACAATAAAGTACAACCTTGAACCTTAACCCATTCTGAACGGGAACCCATTTTGGTGTTAGCATTATGCTATGCTTTAGCTATTGAAAAATAGCAGATCTACAAGCTCATAGCGCGCCACCGAGTGGCGCGCTACGAGGTTGTAGGTCTGCTATTTTTGAAAAATCGAAGAACGACTGACATTTTTTAAAATCTGATCTCAGGTCAGAATGGGTTAATCAGACCAGTGTGTGTCCAGTGGAAACCTCGTATGAATCTGATCTCAGGTCAGAATGGGTTAACAAACCCTCCTTCTAGACTTCATCACTGCATCTCCATTCATATAGTTTAGACTCCCATAGCTTCTTTCAAACGGTGAATATACAGTCGTAATAAAAAAATGAGAAAACCAAACGAGAAATAATTTGCTTATTGAGTCATGGGGGAAGATGTATATAGGAGCTTATTGAAAGCGTTATACTCTCTCTGGTATGTTTTCAAATTGTTGGGATATCCTCCCTGATGTCATTTGAAGATAACGGAAATAATGTGATTGGGGTATATAGCTCCAATTTTCATTCTTGACTGTTGAAACGTTGCGTGAAGTGTTTCTCTCTCATAGGTCACCGAAACTATGCGCTTTCAACTTGTTCATCTGCTACTTTGTAAATCTGAATAGTGACAACACACACACACACACACACACACACGCACTCACACACACACACACACACACACACACACACACACACACACACACACACACACACACACACACACACACACACGCTATAGCACATGTAGCCAGCACTTACGACTGGGTTTTTAAGTATCATTGTTTTGACATTTTGTCTTTGTCTGTCTTATCAATGGCTATCTGAAAGAAGAAGTCCTTGACAGGGCTAATGCATGCTGTGTTTAAACATGTGTTTTTGTGCCGATATCAGGGACACATCTCTACAGCAACTAAGAGACAATTAAATCTTCTTATAGCCAAGCTGTACAAGGACATAGGGCACGCACGCATGCACGCACGCACGCACGCACACAAGAAAGAAAGAAAGAAATACAATACATACTTTCATACATGCATACTGTATACAAATGCATGCACGCACGCACACACGCACGCACACACACACACACACACACACACACACACACACACACACGCGCGCACACCATGACAGTCAGAACTTACTGTAAGTGCCCTGCACGCAAACAGTTCATTCAATGTGGGGGCGTTATCGTTTTCAAATCAATCGTCTCGACATCACGTGTCTCTGTTAAATTGTCCTACACACGGCGTGTGTGAATCTGTGAAAGTTTACGAAGTCGTGCTAATTTAGTCATTTGATGTAATTATACCTCGGCGAGTGGATTATTCTCCACGACTCACCGTCATTTATTATTTGCTCCCTGTGTGTTACAGACTGCGAGCCTGAGGGGGTGTCGGATTGGTCGTTTGATGACAACTGTCTCTTTTGCTGCTTACGACGGGAGAAAGTGAAGGTAAGTGGCCGCAAAGTGTCTATAGAGGTGCTTTTTGTGTTGTCGTTTTTAATGAATGCCCTACTTTGTCATACCTTAATCATTCATACCGCAGCGTCACACAAAAGTACAGCCAAGGTATATATACTGTACCTCAGGCTTTTATTTCCGTTCGCAATTCGGCAACAAAAATGAAAGCCTGCGGGGAAACCCATTGGAAGATCTGGCATATATAGGAGGCCCACTTCCTTGTATTTCACCATAGCCAATAGCATGCGCTGCAGCTGCGGGCGGTTTGCTCAGATCGGATCCAATAGGATCCACCGCCTGCTTTCGCTACCCGCTCCTCTAGACTGTCTGTCTGTCTGTCTGTCTGCCTGTCTGTCTGTCTGTCTGTCTGTCTGTCTGTCTGTCTGTCTGTCTGTCTGTCTGTCTGTCTGTCTGTCTGTCTGTCTGTCTGTCTGTCTGACTGTCTGTCTGACTGTCTGTCTGTCTGTCTGTCTGTCTGTCTGTCTGTCTAGTATTATGACTACATTACATGCTATCACAAAAAGCATAACAAATCTGCAAGCTCTACTATTTTTGCTATTTTGATATTGAATCCTGAAAAATAAACAAAACAGTGAAAAGAAAAAAAAGAAAAGTAACATACTATCTGGTTCCCGAACTTTGTAGCTCAAGAGACACGAAAGAGAGATTTAGTCGTTTGCCGCGATCCAAACTATATAGTGAAAATATCAGATCTAGAAAGAAAATAATATAAAAACACAAAGGAAATGCAAAAAGCAGCAGCAGCAGCAGCAGCAGCATTGTGTAGTGGAATCTGGCTAATTTATGTTTGTCACTGAATTCGGACCACCCTCCTCCTCTCCCCTTCACCCCCTAACACCAGCACACCCACCCACCCAAATCATTATGATGGGCTTTTTAGGGGGTCAAGTCCATGACAGTTGAAATGACACAAATAAACAAGTACCAAAACAGAGAGAGTCAGAGTATGGTGTGGGGGTATGGATGCTCGACAGCAGAGGGTACATGCAGCCTCAATAACATCCCAGAGCGTATACATTTTGTGTGAAAAATGCTCCAGACTTAAATGAACACTCCGTATAATTCACTGTCTGGACAAAGCCCGAGATGTACCACAGTATGCGTGCAAGTATACATAATATGCGCAAATATATGCAAATATATGCAGGCTATAAAACCACAATTTTGGTGCAGGGCAAACAAACAAAAAAGAGCAGAAAAAAAAGGACAGGATGACAGACAGACGGGGGAGGAGAGAGAGAGAGAGAGAGAGAGAGAGAGAGAGAGAGAGAGAGAGAGAGAGAGAGAGAGAGACATAACGAGATGGAGAGCAACGGAGAGGAGAGTTGTGTACACATGCACTGCAGTGGTTCTCAACCCGTGGTCCTTGAGGGGTGGTCTCCCCCGCAGCTAAGAGTTGGTATAACCAAATGGACCCTTAATAGATCTTTATAACTCTTGATATCGTACACGCATGTATACCACCGCCGAGCTCAGACGGAGGCTGTGGAAGGAGTTGTCTTTCTGCCCTGAAGCAGAAAGACAACCTTCCACTATAGGGCATTAATTAAGTCAACTAGTCGACTAGTAAATCCACTAGTTGACCTTGTTGGTACTAGTTGACTAGTTGCTAAGAAGAGAAAAAAAAAAAGGTTTTTTCCCGATTTTGTATAGGCCTCAAGATCAGGTAGATTCTAGTTATAGTCACCAACGTTACACCGTTTTTTAAATGTACAAATATTTATATATATAAAATATATATGTAAACTAGGCAACTACTATAGTAAAAATGCCTAGAAGTGAATGCCCCGAGGCTTCCACTGAGTATACACAACAGCAACAGCTTGAGGTTCTCACCGAGTCACTCAGTTGGTACAGGTGCAGACTGAGAACTTCTCGGTCACAATGCACCAACTGAGGAATCCACAGATGGACTCCGGATAGAAGTCAGCATTCTATGTGGATGCATGCATGGAGGCCGTGCACCGGAAATATATAGGCTGTCTTATATGCAAGTTTACAACACGCCGCCCGCATGCTATTTCGGTTATCCGTTCTTTTAACCCATTCTGACCGGGAACCCGTTTTGGTGTTAGCATCATGTTATGCTTTAGCTATTGAAAAATAGCAGATCTACAAGCTCATAGCGCGCCACCGAGTGGCGCGCTACGAGCTTGTAGGTCTGCTATTTTAGAAAAATCGAAGAGCGACTGACATTTTTTTAATCTGATCTCAGGTCAGAATGGGTTCATCAGACCAGTGTGTGTCCAGTGGAAACCTCGTATAGAATCTGATCTCAGGTCAGAATGGGTTAAAAGACTATAAAGAGTATTTCAAGTATAGGTCAAACAAAGGGGTTCAATTTTCCCCCGAAAATGATCTCAGATATTATGATATTATGAACGCTGATGAAGACTGCGTATATATATATGCGCTGAAACGCATCCATTGTTGTGCACAATGAGTGACGGCCCGGTTCCTTTTGTACTTGTAGCATGTTCTGGCCGTGTTTGCGTTGATTTCTTTACATTTTGGTAAATACAATACAGTAACTGAGGTCCCGTATTAGATAATGGTACAAGTGGTTTCAGCGTACACAGCCTTCATCAGCGCCCCCTGAAGGCCTTTCATGTCATATGAGATCATTAGGACTTTCGGGAAGATTGAACCAATTTTGTTTGACCACTACAAATACTCTTTAATCTTTAACCCATTTAGGCCTGACGTCGATTTAGAATGTCTTAAAATGTCCTTTTCTGGAGAAAAAACCTCATGTTTCTGTATCAGTGGTTCTCAATATTTCAAGTCAATTAAGGACCCCAAAAAGGATATGTAATTGAAATATGTTGTTCCATGCAGGGACCTCCCCAGAAGCAAAGGTTTGAGTTAAAATGTTCACTCTGTAATAATATATATTCAAAGATTTGAGGCACATTGTCACGATTAAAAAAAAAAATAGCAGACCTATACAAGCTCGTAGCGCGCGCTATGAGCTTGTAGATCTGCTATTTTTGTGTTCCTCAGCTGTGTGGGCGAGAGAAGAGACCCCTAAGGGTCCATTTGGTTTCAATGTTAACTGTTAATTTATCTCAGAATCTTTTCCCAGGTTACGTTTTTTGACCAAAACAAAGCTTTATTCATACCGCTTTATTCATAACTAAATTGTCGCTGGTGGCGGTTTAAAAAAAACCCAAAACGTATGTTTCGGGTGAATTGAAATTAGATTAGCAGCTCACTTTACATAGCCTTTTTTTTTTTTTTTACTTCCGGTTGCTCTGAAAAGACGTGTCAGGGAAGAACATATAGGGGGGCGGAATCAGTGGCGTGCACAGACATTTAGAGGGGCAGGTGCTCAAGTGAAAAAAGGGCACCTCGTGCAGCCCGTGGAACCGTCCGGTTTCCTTAACAATGTGAGATGTATAGATTTTGGGACCTATAAATAATATACTAGAAGCTTTTTCAATGTCAGCATAGTCCACATATATACTGTACAGTGCGTGTTATCTTTTATTCAAAAGGGCACATTGCAAAAAGGGCTAGAGGGGGTGCTAGAGCACCCCCTCTAGTGTCTATCTGTGCACGCCACTGGGCGGAATTAATCGGGGCAGCGAGTGAATGACCACTGCTGTACAATGGAGTCGCTCTCCTCCGAAAACAGATGAATATAGAATCATCTTTACTGTCGCGTCACGGTTGTAACAAGTAGTTTTTTGTGCATATAGTTCCCCCATCGTGTTATTTTTCCAAGTAACAAAAGAAAGGGGAAGAAGAGGGGGGTGGTGGGGGGTGGGTGGGGTTCGGAGATCAAGGCAAAGAAAGAGAAATGTTAGAAGCTCTAACGGACGGCACACTGGGGGTCTCTCTCTTAGCTAATTTACGAGCGGCACAGCTGTGGAGTATAGTCTCTCTTTGGCCTCTTTACAGTATACAAGTCGATGTATATACACTGTGGTTAATTCAGTAAATATATTGCTCTATAACCATCTCGCTATATCTCTCTCCTTAATTCCCGTCTCTCTCATTCTGTCCATTTCTGTCCTCTTTTTTTGGTTGGTTTTATATAGTGTTCATATATTTGCATATAATTTGCGTACATGTACTTGCACAGATGTTACTGTATAGTACATCTGGGGGCTTTGTCCAGACAGTGAATTATACGGAGTGTTCATTTAAGTCTGGACTTGTGTATAAGGGAGCATTTTTTTTTTCCCGGCACAAAATTTACACTCTGGGATGTTTTTGTTTATGCGTGTCTCTCGGAGGAAGTACCCTCTGCTGTCGAGCATCCTCCCCCCGCCTCTGTCTCTCTGTGTTTTGGTACTTGTTATTTGTGTTGTATTTTCAACTGTCACAGTCCTGACCCCCCAATTTAGGCGCTGAAAGCGACCCATCATAATGATTTGGGTGGGTGGGTGTATGTGGTGGTGTTAGGGGGTGAAGGAGGGGAGAGGAGGGGAGAGGAGGGGGATGGTCCCAATTCAGTGAAAAACATAAATTATAGCCAGATTCCTGCACTATACACACAATGCTGCTGCTGGTGCTTTTTTTCTCTCTTTTCCTCGTGTTTTTATGTATTTTCTCCGCGAATCGACGATTCAAACGTAGATACGTTTTCGCTGGGCCGACTGTGCGAATATATCGAAACCTCTTATCTCCATATTTTAACTTTTCAGTTTTTTTTCCCCCGTAAATTAACGCCCTATATTCTCGATCATACCACAGCGTCACGCAAAAGCACCAAAAGTATAGCAGATATACATCATACACAAGCTCCAAATGTGGCGCAAAGTGACACATTTTGAGCTTGTATTACTGTATATAAATCTGCTATACTTTTGCTGTTTTTCAATTTGAATCGTTGAAAAGTATAGCCGTTTGGGACATATGTGACCAAATTTGACTAGGATTTTTTTGATTTTTTGTTTTTTCATATCAAAGCAGGGAATCATCATAGCTTCAAATTGACATATTGGTTGTTCAGTTTGACCCACCAGTTTTGGAGATATGGCTTAATAGAGTAATTAATGTCTTGCAGAAAACAGCGAGTTGAGAAAAAACAGGCTTGAAAGGTTCACTCCTGTGGTCTCTAACATTACACCATAGCTATACATGTTTAAGCATTTATTTCATATTTACATTATTAACATTATAATTAATATTTACTTATTCCAGACATGCTCTAGTATGTGAAGAGTCTGCCTGTGTGCTATTAATTCATTTAAAAAAAAAGTTTTTCTCCTCTGGTGAAAAGCTGGAATGTGCGCGATGGCAGTCTCTCAGTCAAATCTGGTCACATTATGATGTTTCCACCCGATATACAGTAAACATACAGGGGGCAGACACCGGAGCCTGTCGCTGCCAGTGGCTGAGAATCTGCAATACTCCCATGAGCAACAACAACACCATGCGCGCAACGTGAGCTCCTACGTGTAGATCGCTTATTTCCGCCATCGCACGACAAAGTATATAAATCAGGCTTGAATAGCCGTTAAAACAAAAGCCCCCCCCCCCCCCCCCCCCCCCTCCGTGGATCAGCCAATCCGGGCTCACCGTTAGCGGCAAGCTCTTTAACCCATTCTGACCTGAGATCAGATTCTAAAAATGTCTTCTGAAAGACTATTTTTTCTGAAAAAGCTATGTTTCTATATGTCAGTCGTTCTTCGATTTTTCAAAAATAGCAGACCTATACAAGCTCGTAGTGAGCGCGCTATGAGCTTGTAGATCTGCTGTTTTTCAATAGCTTAAAGCATAACATAATGCTATAACACCAAAAGGGGTTCCCGTTCCCGCCCCAAAATGGGTCAAACGCCTTTGCTATATACCAATCACATCGCGTCTGGACTTTATAAAATGGCCGCTCTCCTATTTCTCTCTTCTTGTGAGATACATGATTTTCTTTGTCAGTTTGATGTCCAATTATTCTCTCCTCCGGTTTTGCTTCCGTGGCGTATACACACACGTCCCCCCCCACGTTATGTCTTTTGTTTGCGATGGAAATGTCACAAAGGATCCATCCCCTTTTTTCTCTCTCTTGGTTTGCTGAACGTCGATCGTTTGTCGACATTGACCCTCCCAAGGTCAACCATCTGGCTCCCCCAAAAAACATCTTTACCCCCCCCCCCCCTCTCTCTCTTTTTTCCCCCTTTCTTTCTCTTTTTTTTGTCTCTCTTGTTTTCTCTCCTTCTCTCTCTCTGTCACTCTTTTTTAATTGTGCAAAATGCCAGAGGAGCCACATAGTGGGCGGAAACCATTGATTCATTGATCTGAAGCCTATGTCAACTCCCAGTAGAGAGAGAGAGAGAGAGAGAGAGAGAGGGAGGGAGAGAGAGAGAGAGAGAGGGGGAGAGAGAGAGAGAGAGAGAGAGGGGGGGGGGGGGGGGGGGGGGGGTGGGGGAGGTAGAGAGAGAATCAGTTAAGAGAAATCTTAAAGACATGTCTCATGAACGTCCTTTTGGCTTTTTCCTCTCTTGCGTTTCACGTTAGTATAATTATACCTTCAGCAGAATGAAGCTGTTCACAAGGTTATTGCACCCCCCCCCCCCCCCCCCTCTCTGCTCTGACCCTGAAGTGCAGGATATGGGCCTCTTCAGGACATTTTGTTTTATATTATTATAACATATGTATATATATATATACATATATGTATATGTAACCTCCTGCACACACACTTACACACGCACACGCACACAGACACTGAACCGCAGCGTGCATCTTCATCGAGACTGCATTTTACACAACTGACTGATTCATGCCCTTTGTGTGCGTGCGTGCGTGCGCGTGTGCGTGTGTGTGTGTGTGTGTGTGTGTGTGTGTGTGCGTGTGTGTGTGTGTGTGTGTGTGTGCGTGTGTGTGTGTGCGTGTGCGTGTGTGTGTGTGTGTGTGTGTGTGTGTGTGTGTGCAGGACCACGGCGTGGAGGGCAGCGCAGACGGCCAGGTGCTGTCTGAGAGCGAGGAGCACAAGGCGGAGCAGTCCAGGATCCACCGTCTGGAGAGACAGGCCCACGACTTCCTCAATGCTGTGTTCCACAGAAAGGGTACATTAGTATTGTACATTATCACTATCAATACTGTAGAGAAAGGCCCACGACTTCCTCAATGCTGTGTTTCACAGAAAGGGTACATACAGTAGTACACCACACACTGTACATTATCAATTATCAATGCTGTACACACTGTACATTATCAGGTGTCATCGATATGTCCGTGCACGGACAAACGTGTCCGTGGCAAATTGTCTATGTTCTGTTCTACACAGTATTATGGAGCGTCGCAGTCCCGCCCCCTTTCATGGCGACCATGCATTTTCCCCCCGTAGACATTTCCAAAAAGTAATTTATTTAAAGATCTGTAAGCCTCGAACAAATTAAGCCAGCTGGGATCGTGAAAAAATCACGACAACAAACACAATATTTTGGGGCCGAACGAATGATTACAAAGAAAAACAACAACAAAAAAGTGTCGTAACCTGCCCCCTTTTTTCCCCCCGTTCTTTCTAATTATTTGTTCGGCAACCCCAAAAAAAGTGTTGTTTGTTGTCATGTTTTGTCACGATCCGAGTTGGCTTTGTTCGAGGCTTACAAATCTTTAACCCATTCTGGGGGCGGGCACCCCTTTTGGTGTTAGCACTATATGTTATGCTTTAGCTATTGAAAAATAGCAGATCTACAAGCTCATAGCGTGCCACCGAGTGGTGCGCTACGAGCTTGTAGGTCTGCTATTTTAGAAAAATCTAAGAACCACTGACATAGAAACATAGCTTTTTTTTAGAAAACTGTCAGGATGTAGAAGACATTTTTAGAATCTGATCTCAGGTCAAAATGGGTTAAATAAATATTTTCTATTGGGGGAAATGAACGGGGGGTTTATTTCCTGGGCCTGGCGTCGTCATGAAAGGGGGCCGGGACTGCAACGCTCTATAATGTATCTTATTTTGATCGTAATACCCCTTTTTTACTGAATGCCAATGAGTCTCCAGGTTTTCTACAGAATATGCATGACACTGATTTACTGTGACACTGTATGGCACAGTTAGGAGTCCAACTAGTACTAGTGGTTCTCACATGTCTTATTTGCAAGGACCCCTTAACTTCTGAGAGTGTACACATGGAACCAAATGGCTTTAGGGCAGTGGTTCCCAAACCTTTTCATGTCAAGGGCCCCCCGGATTTACACTAATTAGCCCGTGGACCCCCCCATTTAACCCATTTAGACCTAAGTTCGATTCTGCAAATGTCTTCTAAAAGTTTTTCTGAAAAAAATGTATGTAAGTGGTGCTCAAAATATTTCATTTCAAGGACCCCTTTGAACCTAAACCCCATTGTTCTGATGTGAGGAGATCTCATAGTGTGAATGTAGTGTGTACTGTGTAGTGTGTAGTGTGTAGATCTCATCTGTAGTGTGGGGGAACAGAAATGTGTATTACACAGAGCGTCGCAGTCCCGCCCCCCCTACCAGGGCCCAGGAAATGATTCCCCGTTCAATTTCCTCATAGACATTTCAAAAAGTATTTATTCAAAGACCTTTTTAAGCCTCGTACAAAGCCAACTCGAGTCGTGACAAATCATGACAACAAACACAAACTCTCTAGCCGAACAGAAAGAAGAGGGAAAACGGCACTTTCTTTTGTTGTTTTTCTTCTTTGTAATTATTTGTTCGGTCACAAAATGTTGTGTTTTTGTTGTCATGATTTTGTCACAACTCCAGTTGGCTTTGGACCGCGGCGTTTAAACGTCTTTAAATATTAGTACTTTTTGTACTAAGCCTATGGAGGAAATGAACAGGGAATTCACTTCTGGGTCTCACGTTGTCATGAAAGTATATTACATGTCTGCCTGTGAAATACACACAGACGTTATAAGTAGAGTATTTCTGTACCCTATAATGCGCTATTTTATAAAATGATGTGTTTGGCGTACACTTTGCGAGAGAAGAAGGCATAGGACATTTGTTTTTAGCCACACTAGTTTACAGATACTATAGTGCACTGACAATTAACACTACTACAGACTAATGACCCTGTATTTATTCACACGTATTCACCTTTGTTGACAGAATGTTGACACAAGTACTGTTAACATCTATTATTAATTACATATGATTATTATCAGAACGGCTACATGTGGCCTATATTTGTCATACTGGAATAAGTCCATCTCTGCTCTAATTGCTTTTATGTCACTTAGAACAAGATGTGTAACAACACAATTTGGAACGAAGAAATGAGGTCGAACAAATCCTTTTAATTAATCAACTAAGTTAATCTGTATTATGATTAATTAAAGTGCTGCTAAAAGAAGGGGATAAATAACTAAATATTAAGTAAATGCTCATCACAAATTATCTGATCCCAAGTAGACTAATACTATATACCAGTATATACAGTACACCGGTATATATATATATATATATATATATATATATATATAAATATATATATATATATATATATACTATGTAATTACTTATAATTATGTTTAGCTAGCCGTTCAAAACACAACCATTTGGTAATATGCAACAAGCATTCACATAGTTATTTGCTCTTAAAGGTATATTTCACTTTTAATCATGTTTGGGGTCATTTTAACATCTAATCTAGTCTTTTGTGAGCAAACCAGACAGTTATTATTATTATTTTTTGAATTGCTTGAATCAGTTTTTTATATATTTGATATATTACAGTATACTGACAGTAACACAGACAGTACACAGCAGTGGTACTCAAAGAGGGTATATAAATGGACTGGTTCCATTTATCCACACTTTTCCTGGGCTGTGTGTGTGCGCCTCCTGCAGTTCCTGTTGACTTCATTGGATATCATTGGTCATCTGACCAGTTTCATTGGCTTTCATTGGATCAAATCGACAGGAACTGGAGCACACACAGCCCAGGAAAAGTGTGGATACCCTCTCAGATTTACACACCCGTATACATGCCCACATGCACAATAGAACAACTGCATCACTAGCATACTGGTGTGCCAATAATCACTATAAAGCACACCCTCTTGTGTAATATTGCTTCATTTAAAGATGGAGTGCCACGATTCTTTTCCACCCTGTAAGAATGACCGTGTTAGTGGCTGGAGAAACAGTACAGAGGCATTGATAACGGTTAACCAATGATAGGTTTATTCGCCAAATGAGCATTTACAAACCGGCAGGAATACAAGAAGTTCTCTACTCCCAGCACAGACTTTTTGTTCACCTGCAAAATGGCCACCTTTTATACCCAGCTGGAGATAATGAGAATGGACTTGTCAGGCACCAGAAAGGATAGGACTCAGAAGCAGGCAGCAAACCTTTAACGGGTTTTATTAAAGTTCAAAGGGAAAAGGCAGAGGCGTAGTAGGTATGTATAGCGTGGGTCTGGATTCCTGGAAGGCTGTCCGTAGGGCGTCGGTTCCGATAGGGATTAGGCAAGTCGTGAATCAGAGTTCGGTCCGGGTCCATACACATGCAGTGGTTCTGGGAACAGGCAAAGGTACAAGGCGTCAGGCAAGGGAAAACCAGGGACAGGCTAAGGTCAGATATAATAACAGGCTGGATAACAGGTTCAAGAATAACGGCGTTGCTAACCTAGGGTAAACTGGGTTGATCTGCAGGCAGAGAACAATGGGTAGCTGCAGACAATAAGTAACCTTGGCTACTCAGCGTGGAACCTGGTGCAGGTGCGCTCACACTGGTGTGGGCGTGACAGGAGCCCCCCCTCCCACGGACGCCTCCTGGCGTCTTCCGAGGCTGGTCAGGATGCTGCTGATGGAAATCACGGATGAGGGAAGGATCCAAGATGTTGCGGCCAGGGACCCAACATCGCTCCTCCGGGCCATAGCCCTCCCAGTCGACGAGGTACTGAACACCCCTTCCCCGCAGTCTGGACTTCAGTAGTCGACGCACCGTGTAGGCCGGCGAGCCATCAATAGATCGGGGCGGAGGAGGGGGCGGCACGGGGGGGCACAGGGGACTGGAGACCACCGGCTTGACCCGGGAGACGTGGAAGGTAGGGTGGATGCGCATGGTACGAGGCAACTTGAGGCGAATAGCAGCGCGATTAACCACCTTCACGATGGGGAAGGGGCCAATGAAACGAGGCGCCAACTTGCGAGACTCAACACGGAGGGGAAGGTCCCGGGAGGACAACCAAACTTTCTGCCCAGGGCGGTAAGTGGGCGCCGGCACACGATGCCGGTCCGCATGGCGCCGGTACCTAGAGGCTGTGCGGAGAAGTCGGGCACGGGCAGTCTTCCATGTCCGCCGACAGCGGCGCACAAACTCCTGGGCAGAGGGGACTGAGACCTCTTTCTCCTGGTCAGGAAACAGAGGCGGCTGGTACCCCAAAGCACATTGGAATGGCGACAATCCAGTAGCAGACGTAGGCAGAGAATTATGAGCATATTCTACCCACACTAGCTTCCGACTCCAGGTGGACGGGTTGTCGGAGGAAAGACAGCGTAGAGTGGACTCCATCTCCTGGTTCATCCTCTCACTCTGACCGTTAGACTCTGGGTGGAAGCCGGATGAGAGGCTGACCGAGGCCCCAACCGAGGAGCAGAAGGCCCTATAGAACCCAGAGGTGAACTGGGGTCCCCGGTCAGAAACCACGTCAGAAAAGAAACCATGAGGGCGAACCACATGCTGAACCAGAAGCTCAGCAGTTTCCTTGGCAGAGGGGAGTTTGGGAAGGGCAACGAAATGGGCCGATTTCGAAAACCGGTCCACGATAGTGAGAATGACTGTGTTGCCGTCCGAAGGTGGGAGGCCAGTGACGAAGTCCAGCGAGATGTGAGACCACGGGCGGTGGGGGGTGGGAAGCGGAAGCAGAAGGCCGGACGGAGGGTGGCGAGAAGTCTTATTCTGCGCACAGACAGGACAGGCGGCAACGAACGAATCCACATCTTTCTTCATGGAGGGCCACCAGAAACTTTGTTTTAGGAACAGAAAGGTGCGATTCATGCCAGGATGACAGGTGAGGTTAGAGGAATGTCCCCACTGTAGCACACGGGACCTTACAGGTTCGGGCACGAACAGGCGATTCGGAGGTCCATTGCCGGGGTCGGGGTGGCTGCGCAGAGCGCTGCGGACCTCCGCTTCTATCTCCCAAGACAGGGCTCCCACTATGAGGTTGGGCGGCAGGATGGGCTCCGGGTCGTGACTCTCTGGACTGGGACTGAACATGCGAGATAGGGCGTCAGGCTTAGTGTTTTTGGACCCAGGGCGATAAGACAGAGTGAAGTTGAACCTGGAGAAGAACAAAGCCCACCGGGCCTGGCGGGAATTGAGTCGTTTAGCCGTCTTAATATACTCCAGGTTCTTGTGGTCAGTCCAGGCAATGAACGGCTGCTCAGCACCTTCCAGCCAATGTCGCCACTCCTCCAGGGCTAACTTCACGGCTAACAGTTCTCGATTCCCAATGTCATAATTTCTCTCTGCAGGGTCAAGTTTACAGGAGAAAAATGCACAGGGGTGAATTCTGTGGTCTTCAGAGGAGCGCTGGGACAGCACTGCTCCTACTCCCACGTCAGAGGCGTCAACTTCAACAATGAATTGACGGGTGGGGTCCGGATGAGTCAGGACAGGGGCAGACGTGAAGCGCGTCTTAAGGTACCGAAACGCCTTCTCCGCCTCAGGGGACCAGACAAAAGGCACCTTGGAAGATGTGAGGGCAGTGAGAGGAGCCGCCACAGTGCTGTAGTTCCGCACAAAGCCCCTATAGAAATTGGCAAAGCCAAGGAAGCTCTGGAGCCCCTTCCGGTTACTGGGTTGGGGCCACTCGACCACCGCTCTGGTCTTCTCCGGGTCCATCCGGATACTGCCGGCCGACAGGATGTAGCCCAAGAAGGGGACAGTGGTCTGGTGGAAAGCACACTTCTCCGCTTTCACAAACAGGCAATTCTCCAGAAGGCGCTGGAGCACCTGTCTCACATGCTGGGCGTGGTCCTGGGCATTGCTGGAGAAGATCAGGATGTCATCAAGAAAGACAAAGACGAACCGGTTCAGCATGTCGCGGAGGACATCGTTGACAAGAGCTTGAAAGACTGCCGGTGCGTTCGTGAGTCCAAAGGGCATGACGAGGTACTCATAGTGGCCACTGGGGGTGTTGAAAGCAGTCTTCCACTCGTCGCCCTTTCGGATTCTGACCAGGTGGTATGCATTGCGGAGATCGAGTTTAGAGAAGATGGAGGCCTTCTGGACACGCTCAAAAGCAGTGGAGACGAGCGGGAGGGGGTACCGGTTTTTGACGGTGATGTCGTTCAAGCCCCGATAATCAATACAGGGTCGTAACCCTCCATCCTTCTTCCCCACAAAGAAGAACCCCGCCCCAGCAGGAGAAGAGGACGGGCGGATGAGTCCAGAGGCTAGGGACTCTGAGATGTACTTCTCCATAGCGTCGGTCTCTGGGCCTGACAGCGAGTACAGGCGGCCACGAGGGGGAGAAGTATCAGGCATGAGATTGATAGGACAGTCATAGGGACGGTGAGGAGGTAACGACGTGGCTCGTGACTTGTTGAAGACCTCCCTCAAGTCCCAGTATTCAGGTGGGACCCCTGCCAGGTCAGGAGAGTGGTTGGAAGGCGTCGGTTCAGGAGTGAGTGGGGGTTGAGCCGACAGTAGGCAGTTAGCCAGACAATACTGCCCCCAGGCGGTGATCTTGCAACATGACCAGTCAATAGAAGGGTTATGCAAAGCCAGCCAGGGACGTCCCAAAATGATAGGGACATGAGGAGAATTGATGAGGTGCAAAGAAATAGTCTCATAGTGATTGCCAGAAATACGTAGCTTGATAGGAACCGTAGACTGAGTTACCAACCCGATGGGTCTGCCATCGAGGGCGCTGGCTTGACGAGGTTTGTCAACAGAAATAGTGGGGATATTTAATTGGTGGACTAGGTTAGCATCAATCAGATTAGCATCTGCACCAGAATCAATAAGAGCCTGAGTCTTCAATAGAGAGGTAGAATAGCTGATAGTAACAGACTGGAGATTATTGCAAGAGTTAGGGAATTGAACATTGCTCACCAATAATTCCCTGGCTACTGGCGAGCGTTGTCTTTTAGAGGACAAGTTGCCACAATGTGGCCAGGATTCCCACAGTAGAAGCAGGCTTTATCTCTGACGCGGCGCTGGCGCTCTTCGTTGCTCAAACTGGCTCTTCCAATCTCCATGGGTTCCCCTCTGGAGGTAGAGGGGGGCGTGGTCAAGGCTGTGACGCGCCCGGCACCGGTGAGTGTAGGACCCGCCTCTGTGGGGTTGCGGTCCACGTTGGGACCGCGGAAGGACCTCTCTCTACGCCGCTCACGGAGGCGCTCGTCAATCTTTACAGCTAACTTCATGAGTTCATTCAAGTTGTTTGTGTCCTCACGGGTGGCGAGTTCGTCTCGTAGCTCGGAAGATAGGCCGTGGTGATAAGCGGTGAGCAGCGCATCATCATTCCATCTCGTCCCGGCTGCCAACGTGAGAAACTCAATATTATAGGCGGTCACATCGCGCCTACCCTGTCGCACAGCATACAGCCTCCGGGCCGCCGTCTGACCCGAACCAGGATGATCAAACACACGCTGAAACTCCGCCACAAAGGCATCATAAGTGCGATTAGCCGTGGGGAGAAGGCCGAGATGCGCGACAGCCCAGTTGAGTGGACTGTCAACAAGAAGATTCACAACAAACGCCAGCTTGTTATGATCGGATGTGTAGCGGGACGGCTGTGCGGCGAATGTAAATTCACACTGGACCATGAACTGCCGAAAACCCCCTGGATCCCCGGAGTACTTGGCAGGAGTGGGAATATTGGGTTCGGAACGCGGGTCGGTACCAGCAGGATTAACGGGAGGCACCGCTGGAGCGACAGGATCTGGTGCAGGCAGAGCTTGGTGAGTAACCAACTGTTGAACAACAGCCGTAAGGTTTGTAATCGCGTCTTGCATGTCTCTGATGTTTTGGTCGTGCCTACCCAGTACATCAAGGGCTGACGGATTCTGGTTACCCGCTGAGTCCATAACTGGCCTGCAGATCTGTCAGGCACCAGAAAGGATAGGACTCAGAAGCAGGCAGCAAACCTTTAACGGGTTTTATTAAAGTTCAAAGGGAAAAGGCAGAGGCGTAGTAGGTATGTATAGCGTGGGTCTGGATTCCTGGAAGGCTGTCCGTAGGGCGTCGGTTCCGATAGGGATTAGGCAAGTCGTGAATCAGAGTTCGGTCCGGGTCCATACACATGCAGTGGTTCTGGGAACAGGCAAAGGTACAAGGCGTCAGGCAAGGGAAAACCAGGGACAGGCTAAGGTCAGATATAATAACAGGCTGGATAACAGGTTCAAGAATAACGGCGTTGCTAACCTAGGGTAAACTGGGTTGATCTGCAGGCAGAGAACAATGGGTAGCTGCAGACAATAAGTAACCTTGGCTACTCAGCGTGGAACCTGGTGCAGGTGCGCTCACACTGGTGTGGGCGTGACAGGACTATACTATACCATTTACAGGGGTGTCTTCAAATGAGAATATACCATAAATAAGCATACAATAAATACATATAAATAAATAACCTTAAACCATACAAATGTTACACATTTCTGTGAACTACATGAACTATACAACTTATATAATAAGTCCTTCACATTACAACATAAATAAGCAATCACATCTTAACCCCCCCCCCCCCTGCTATCCTGACATGGTCCAGCCCAATCCTTACTGAAACACTGAATCACAGGCACACATTATTAGGCATTCAATCAAACCTCAACCATAGAACTCCACATTATTGCACTTCCCAAACATATTGAATCTAAAACCCACATTGCACTTGCCCCTCATGTTTGTTAATCAAGCATTTCCCCAGGTGGAACTCGTTGGCTGAGTGGCCATCTCAGCTAAACAGGAAACGGTATTCAACAATAAAATCATGACTGCAAAATACAACTGTGCAAGTTAATAAAGTGCCAATATGCTGTGCAGAATAAGTAACAGAGGACCACTCTGTTACACACCCTAAAACATGATCATCAGGTATTATTACAATATAAGGAGGAAGAACTTTTTCCAAAAAGTGTACAGTATTTGTTAAAATCATGGTTTTATGTGGACACGCCCACCAGTTCATTAAGTATGCCAGGTTTGCCTGGCGGGTGCAGGTGATGGGTGGTGATCCACCTGAACTGAAGCCGCACCCACAGCTGTAGTTGTATGATGAAGGGGGAGGGGTTAGGGGAGGGGCTGATAGTGTGATGTCACTATATTACTGTTTATTTCATTGGCCCGTTTTGACTGTCAAGGGTTCAGCCTCCAGGAAGAAACCCTAAATACAAAGTTAATACACCATTGCACATAAAAAACGACTCCAGGGTGTCTAATGAAGTACTGTCACCTCATAGACACATGAAAAACTGGAAAAATACTAAAATTGTGGCACTCCATCTTTAAAGACCTAGTACTGTATGTCAAAGTAAAAATATGTTTTTCACACTTTTAGAGACGTCATCGTTATGGGCACACCTAAAAATAGATGCCAAAAATAATCAATTTAAAAAATGTTGTGTATTATATCAAAAGTTCCTAAAAAGGCAATTTTGCAATTTCACAAAAACGTGCTGCGTGATGACAGACATATAACCTCTTATGAAAATAATATAAATTAATCTTGATTTCATTCATCTGTTCCCTGATTCCCATCAAACACACCGCTGCATGGTTTTGATTACAGTACTACTCCGTTTTTAATATAATTCAAGGTGACATCCAGTCTCCAGAACGGTCTATTACTCATTTTAAGTAAGTAGTCTTGCCGAGCCATGAGGCCCATAGGGGCAGGAGCCTATAGCTCCTGTTTCTGTAGCGTGAAGCAGCTTGATGTACAAGTACACACCCTGGACATGACGCTAGTATGTCGCAGGGACTTACCCCCCAATACAACCCTTGATGCTGAGTGTCAAGCAGGGAGGCACTGGGTCCCATTTTTCTACAGTCTTTGGTGTGACCCGGCCGGGGATCGAACCCCGTCCTCCCAGTCTCAGGTCGGACACTCTAACCACAAGGCCACTGATATATTTTTTTAAACCTCCTTAAAATATTTAGCTGAAAAACATCTTAGGTTAGAAATAAGCCCCGTACTGTAGTAGCAAACATGCTTAGCTGGCTGTCTCTCTCTCTCTCCCTTGTAAACAAACACCATAGATATAAAAAAAACCATGCCTCATTGGCTATATAGCTGCAGTTCACTGGAGCGATGTCTTTAGGTATTTAGTCACATAGGGCATTGAGGGCAAATTCGCATTGACTAATGAGCAGGTTGATGTGCAACCTTCCACAGTGTCCCTGTCCCTGAAACAGAGCTATATGTCGACCGAGGTGGGGACGTAGTATAGGTGAAAAGAGGGTGGGTGGGTGGGTGGCCGGCCGGCCGGGGGTCCTACAGTATGGCTGTCATGCCGAGACAAAGGAGACATTCCCTGCCTGGCTCCTGCTTTGTTTAGTTTTATTGTTTTGGTTTGAGGTTTTGAGGGTTGTTTTTTTTTAGACTGGATTATTAGTGAAGAAAACAGATGTTACAGTGTAGTCCAATCAATGGCAGGACCTAATCAATCTGCCCTCTCCGCTCAAACACCAGGCCCAAGGGAAATTGCCACTACAGCAGCTATATATACAGTGCGCGCACACGCACATTGCACACGCACATGCACATTGCACACACACATGCACATTGCACACACACATGCACATTGCACACACACATGCACGCACGCCCTCACACAGGGGGAGGGGGTTGAACTTCCTTCCTGCCATGTTAGTACCTTCACGTAATGTTTTGTTCACATGGACTCACTGACGGCCACTGTTTACTCACTGTAGGTAGAACGCAGCACTGCATGGTTCCCGAACACTGGCTCGGGACCCATGTGTGGGTCGCTGACACATTTTTACGGGTCCCTGATTCTTTTTTTGGTTTCCTACATTTTCGTTTCAAAACGTTTTCAAAATACATTTCCCCCCCCCAAAAAAACGCAAAAAATAACAACAAACAAAAGACAAATAAACAAAATTAAAAGATTTTCCTTTCAGTCATTTCACGAAGAAATAAAAGACAAATCAAAGAAATTCCACAAATTAGTAAACGCATGTTTAAGAAGTAATGGAAATTGCCGATCTATATAAGCTCATAAGCTTGTAGATCTACTATTTTCATTAGTTTGGGTCCCGGGCAAATGCCCAAATTCTGTCTTTGGGGTCTCGAGTGAAATGATAAGGTTTGGGTTCCACTGGAGTTACAGTACAGTACCTCCTGGAAGCTTGTCCTCTCAGAGCAAACAAACAAAGCACACAGTTCCTTTTCCCCCGAAAGGGAAACGTTGTCCAAAAAGCCTTGTGTGTGTGTGTCCCAAAAAGCCTGCCTTTGTTCTATAGGCCTATAGGGCAGGGCAAAGGTCTCAAATGTTTTCAGCTCAAGACGCAAAAGATACATTTGGTGTCTCCAAACTTACAAAAAACACACAAAAGTATACGTTATGAATTAACCACTTAAAGCTATAACTGTCCTTTTCCACCCCGGATTTGAACCCGGTTTCTTGCGCAAGTGCCGACATTTTTATACCATCGATCTTAACCATCACCAGTCAAAACATTGTGTGTGTCTATAGGTGAGACATGACCTTTGACACAATCAAAATGTCTCGATAGAAGAACAGAGGAGACAAAGTACAACCTCTGCAGTTGTATAAATCATATTGTATTAACGCACTCATAAAAGTTGTTTTATTTGATGTATTTATTTTAAATAGACTGATGTACAAGCTGTCAAGGTCACAACGTGCTATCTGTAATAGATCTGCTATTTTTTTCACACAAGCGCAACCAAACATAAAATTACTTCTAAATTCTACTGGATCTCTTCTCCTCTACTAGACCCTCCCTAACATTTTAATATAGTTTTTGTTTTGCGGCACCAAGTGCTGCGCAACAAGCTTGTAGATCTGCTATTTTTGAAAAACCCGTGAAAATGTGTCACAAATCTTTGAATAGCATATTCTTTCACAGCGAACGTTTTTAACTCAATTTTGTTGCTGGGGGGGGTGGGGGGGGGGGGTCCCTGGAACAACATAGTTTAAGATGGGGGCCGGTGGCCAAATATATATAATTTTGGGGGTCCTTGACATGGTTTGAAAAGGTTTGAGAACCACTGACAGAAACACACGTTTTTCAGAAAACGTATTTAGAAGACATTTTGTAGAATCTGGTCTCAGGTCTTAATGGGAACCCCTTTTGGTGTTAGCATTATGCTTTAGCTATTGAAAAATAGCAGATCTACAAACTCATAGCTCGCGCTACGAGCTTGTAGGTCTGCTATTTTAGAAAAATCGAAGAACCACTGACATAGAAACATAGCTTTTTCAGAAAAAAAAAAAGACATTTTTATAAGAATGGTCAAAATGGCTATAAGGTTATAGGTTTAGGCATATAACCATCAGGTATAGAAAGTCCCGTGAACGAGGTATAGTCCCATTACACAAGGACCCAGCATGAACAAAGTGTCCACACTGAAACAGTAGCCTACTGTACATTGCAATTTGCAGTATAGCACTGTACTGTATATAAGGATTAAGTCCTGCATTTGCGTGGGTTTGGGATTATTTCAGTATAGCTTGAGGATTAACCTTTTTTTTTTGGGTGGGGGGGGGGGGGAGCGCAAATGTATTGTTTGGAGGATTTGGGTTTGATGTATACAATACATCCAAATATTACAGCCCATGCATGTGCAGTGTGTACGTACTGTATTTGGGACAATACCAGATTAGTAACCACGCACATAATATGTTTATGTTGTTGTATAACTTTTTTCGCTCGACAATGAGATCAACGACTGTATAGTGTTTGATCTGCGTTTCCTCTCACACAGCAGGGGGGGGGGGCGAGAGTAATTACACTGTGTTCTGTGTTATGCCATCTATACCGTAGGGATGTTTTTTTTTCTTCTTCTGTATTTCATTCGTGACCAATCAACCGACCCGTGTTAGTGGGTTAACCCATTTAGGCCTGACGTCGAAATTAAAAAAAGAAATCTTCAAAATCCTGAGAGTTTTCTGAAAAAACCTCATGTTTCTGTATCTGTGGTGGTGCTCAATATGTCATGTCAAGGACCCCAATGTAAATGTAAATATAGTATTAATGTATTAATCATTCTAAATTGTTATTTCCCGGTCTTATACAGGCTAATTTGTTGTTTGTGTCAGATCTGTATACTGTACGGCTATAATTTACAGTTGTACGGCATGTGATGCATGTATACAGTATAATGATCTATACTGTAAATAAACTAGCTGTACTGTGTCTGTCGTTGCAGGGCACGCGCCACACACAGTACAGCATTATATTATCCCATTCTGACCGGGCACCCATTTTGGTGTTTAGCATCATGTTATGCTTTACCTATTGAAAAATAGCAGATCTACAAGCTCATATCGCGCCACCGAGTGGCGCGATACGAGCTTGTAGGTCTGCTATTTTTGAAAAATTCGAAGAACGACTGACATTTTTAGAATCTGATCTCAGGTCAGAATGGGTTCATCAGACCAGTGTGTGTCCATAGTGGAAACCTCGTATGAATCTGATCTCAGGTCAGAATGGGTTATTTGTCAAACGGATGCAAACTATAGTCTGCAGTGAATTGATTAAAGAATGCCTAAATTGGACTGATGCTCATAATATAATCTATAGGGACTATATGGGGTTTTTTTCGATAGCCCAAGGAATCATGTGTAAGCAGTGATATAACCCAATTGTAATTGTCCTCTATACCCATTCTGGGGCGGGAACCCCGTTTGGTCTTTTAAGCATTATGTTATGCTTTAGCTGTTGATTTAAAAAAAATAAAAAATAGCAGATCTACAAGCTCATAGCGCGGCACCGAGTGCCGCACTATGAACTTGTAGCTCTGCTATTTTTTTTTTGAAATCGTGAAAATGTGCCGCAAATCTTTGAATATATATTCTTTCAGAGCGAAGGTTTTTTTTTACTCAAATCTCTGCTTCTGGGACAACATATTTTCAGATGGTGGGGGGGGGTCGGTGGCCAATTTCATATAATTCTAGGGGTCCTTGGCATGAAATAGTTTGAGAACCACTGACACATAGAAACATGGGTTTTTCCAGAAAACGGTCATGATTTTAGAAGACATTTTGTAGAATCTGGTCAGTCCAAAATGGATTCAATTTAGATGATGTGCCAAAAGGCTAGGGCTTGAACGAACGATGATGAATTCCTGTTGTCTTTTCTTGTTCTCCTCTCGTCCTTATCCTTTAGCTATTGAAAAATAGCAGATCTACAAGCTCGTATAGCGCGCCACCGAGTGGCGCGCTACGAGCTTGTATAGGTCTGCTATTTTTGAAAAACCCGAAGAACGACTGACACATAGAAACACATAGCTTTTCCAGAAAACTGTCATTTTCAAACAGACATTTTTTATAGAATCTGATCTCAGGTCAGAACGGGTCATTAAACGTCCGTTTTCTTCCGTTCTCTCCCTTGTCTCCTCCCCCCCTGACCCCAGACCTCCCACGCGTCTCGGACCCCCACGTCCCCCTAGTGGCTCGTGAGATCATGCAGCGGATGATCCGCCAGTTCGCCGCCGAATATACCTCAAAAACAACCACTCAGGACGACCCGCTGCCCTGCAACGGCACCACCGCCGTCAAGGACCAAAGCCTGGCCCCCGCCGCGGCCCCGGACCCCCCCTCTCCAGGGGTCTCCCCCTCCCATCTGCCCCCCTCCTCTGGGGGAGGGGGGCCTCTGGTGGCGGTGCCGCTGCTGCCACCGGCTAGCTCCCCCCAGTACTCCTCGCCCTCCTCCTCCCCGCCGTCCCCGGGCCCGGCCCCGGCGGGCCTCAGCCCCCCTGTCGTCAGTAACAACGCTCCTCTCGCTGCCACCTCAGTGCCCTCCTCCTCGTCCTCCTCCTCGTCCTCCTCCTCCTCCTGCTCCTCCTCCTCCTCGGCCCTGAGCGGCTGTGACGGAGGAGGAGGTGGAGGAGGAGGTGGAGGAGGAGGAGGAGGAGGAGGAGGTGGAAGCGCTGCCGCCTCCGCACAGAACCCCGTCCTCAGCAAGCTCCTCATGGCCGACCAGGACGGCCCGCTGGACCTCACCGTGAAGAAGAGCCACGAGCTGGACCTGGAGGCCAGCCAGCAGGGTGAGGACACACACGCACACACACACACACACACACACACACGCAGGCACACACACACACACACAGACACAGACACACACACACACACACACACACGCACACACGCACGTTTACCTCCCCACAGAGATGACCTGTGAGATTCTGTTTTTATGAATGCCCCTTTTTTTTCTCCTTCCCATTTTAAACCATAACCCTATAGTGCATAAAATTGGATGCCTTGTGAGCTTGTTGATCCGGCAAAGGTTTGGCATGTGACGCTGACGCGTGTTATAAACGAAATATAAATCAGGAATGCCCGGTTAAAAATCCCAACTCTTGATTATAAACCCTATATATAACATGACTATAATCCAAACCCCCGACCTGAATATTTTTTTTCTTCCTATAATGGTAAAACTTCTTAACCATATAAAGCAACATTTCTCTTGGGAGGACCTCACAATCTCAAGTTTTTCAAATTGTGTCATACTTGTGTTGGGACAATTGGCCCTCCACAATAGCCTATAGTAATACACGCACGTACGTACGCACGCACGCACGCACTTACAGTACCGGTATATTGTTAATGTCCTGCAGAAATCCTGTCTGCCTGTTTTGTTGATACTGTTGACGGCTGCCATTGTCCGTCATACAGTGTTTTTTTATGTTTGTAGCGGTGGGACAAAGCCAAACTATATTAAAAATACACGGGAAGATGTATACAAATCTTGCATATAAATACAGGGCAATATTTTTGAGAACCACTGCTCTAAAGCTTTCAGAAAAATGTATGTTCCTGTATACTGTATGTATATATATATCAAACCGACGCTTTCCCTGTTGTAATGGGTTAATGCGTACATTATAGAGTCTCCATCAGGTAGAAATATAACAATGCTCACTTAACAGTCAGTTCAACATTGTTTGTGAATTTAGCACTAGTACTTGAAAATATTTTTGGCTGGCCATTATATGAACTTTCAGGAAGTCCCGATTTCCTTAGTGGCTTCACGAAATATCTGTCTGACTGCCCCCCCCTGGTACGGATGTAGAAACTGCCGGATGCTAACTTGCATAATGTTGAGCAATTCTCATAATGGGCATAATAATGTGACCACACCATTAACAACCTATAGAAGGCAAAAGAAATAAAGAATAATCATCATGCTTTAAGTATAGCATGTGACGTGTCAAACTATAGGGGTTTTCATGATGCTGAATCCATTCCAATTAAGCATTCGTTTTGCAACAAAATTTACACTCATCGGGCAAAGAATGGCCATATAGCCGGCACGTTGCATAACGGCCGTAGTGCAATGACAGTGCTGACATCATCACATTTGTGATGACGGCTATGGCTGTGTGTGTGTGTGTGTGTGTGTGTGTGTGTGTTTTTTTTTTCTTCACAAAAGCAAGTATTGCTGTGCTTTTGTGCACATCCGCGTGTATGTGTGCTTGTGCATGTTGTTGTTTGTATGTTTGCGTGCGTGCGTGCGTGTTTGCTCTCACAAGACATTCATGCAAAACACCATGGTGGAATGGATTAGTTGAAACTATAATGATCGTTGCGATTAATAAACAATGCAATGGGATTAGTGATATTGATTTTTCAACACACATTATAATTTTAACCACATAACCCCCCCCCCCCCCCCACACACACACACACACACACACACACACACACACACACACATAAAAGTCCCTCAGGGCTCTGTACTTGTGTATTTTATGTTGCAACCTCTATACATTACATGTTTTCGTATAACCTTGTAGATCTGCTGTTTTTTCTGTGACAGTTTCCCCCGGAATACAGATGGTGGGTTTTAAATGGTTAAAAAATGTTATATATATCGTCGATGCAACACAAAGAGATGAGAAATAGCAGATCTACAACGCATTATTGCGAAGCATTATGAGCGAGACACAACTCTATTGATCACATGACCCGACGCATTGTTCTCCTCTGACCTGCTGCTGTGTTGCTCTGTGGCTGTGTTTGTCTCTGTGTTTGTCTGTGTGTGTGTGTGTGTGTGTGTGTGTGTGTGTGTGTGTGTGCGCGTGTGTGCGTGCCGCTCCTCAGAAGATGGCGTCCTGGACCTGTCCACCAAGAAGAACCACAGCGTTGGCGGCGGCCTCCTCAAAACCTCTCCCAGCTTCTGCTCCACGCCTGGAGTCAAGGGGTGAGACACAGCGACACTATATAACTCTAATTAATACTATAATAACTATATCTATAGGGGCCTGGAGTCAAGGGGTGAGACATTATATAACTCTAATTAATACTATAATAACTATATCTATAGGGGCCTGGAGTCAAGGGGTGAGACACGCAGCAACACTATACTCTAATAATCATCCACAGGTGCACATACTGTAACTTTTTTGGGGGCTATAGTTCTCAGAGATATGTTGCTTGGTGCGGACGTCTCTACTCTTACCCACAACGACGTTATACTTTATCAAAGCACGAGATTGAAAGGTAGAGTTAGTGATTTCACTTAATTCAAATATCACTTATTTTTTTTGTTTTGTTGTGATAATCCTCTCTACTATAGAGTGTGTGCTGACCATATAAGGAGTTCCTCCCTGTCCCCAGTTAACCCCTGGGGGGGTCAAAAAACCTTTGGTTTCGTTTTTGACTCTCTATCCTGATTGGACGAAGGCTTATAGGTCCCACAGCCAAAAACGAAACCTAAGGTTTTTTGAGTGAAATCACTTACTCTACCTTGAACACTGAGGCGCTCCAACACAGGTCGAATTAACTACACTCGCCTAATGCCGCGGAGGGTTCCAATGTTTAACGTAATTCCAAAGTGTGTACAATTGTACATTGTTTTAAGTCACAGATGGTGATGGTTTTTCATAATCGTAAATATATGAACGTTTGGCCAAAAGCTCGTGTTTAATCCACGTGGGTTCTTGTTTACTTGGTTATAGCGCTCCGAACGCATCGACCGCCTTCACTTTCAACTGTCGCGGCAGCTCGGTTAGAACCGAAACTGACCTCCTCTTCAGAATGAGAGCCGCTTAGTAATGGTTTAGTCAATACTAGTTGTATTTTATAAGTCATAAGTCTACTTTAATACAGGACGAGGACGTAGTAGATGGACAGAGAAAGTAAATGTTGGTATACTAGCGGCAGTATACGCAGGAGCACTTTATTTCCTTTGATCTGCCACGCGACATTTATTGTAACCACGCATGAACTGACAGTGTTAGTCTAGTTTTTTTAGTCAACTAAATATCATAAGATTTTAGTCGTTGGCGGCGTCGTTTAAGGGGCTGATCTTTCACTGGGCTGCATGCTGAAAAGGCGTTGCTGTGAGCTTGTAGATTGGCTATTTTCAGAGCGCGGCGCTAATTATAGCGCTGTCAGAAATAATTGCGATGACAACCTTCAGCACTGTGTCCATATACATCACGTTCGGTAGCCCTCATCAAGTCGCGGCGCGCGCGGTGGCTTTTGTGCTTCGTTATTCCCACCTTTTGCTCTTTGCCACGCAAAAGGATCCGTATAATTAGCGCGCCACGAATGGATTCCACGCACGCACGGATCCCACACATACACGGACCAACATAAAAGCACGCGGCAGATCATGTTAGCATTAACCCATTCTGACCTGAGATCAGATTCTAAAATTGTCTTCTGCGTCCTGACAGTTTTCTGAAAAAGCTATGTTTCTATGTGTCAGTCGTTCTTCGGTTTTTCAAAAATAGCAGACCTACAAGCTCGGCGCGCTACGAGCTTGTAGATCTGCTATTTTTCAATAGCTAAAGCATAACATAATGCTATAACACCAAAAGGGGTTCCCGCCCAGAATGGGTTAATGTGTGTATCAGCGCGGCTAATTTCTCACGCCGTGACATATCGACGAGGAAATCCAACAAAGAGCATCTTTTTAATTTAAAGAAAATCGACGGGGAATATGAAAAGAGTATAAAACTCCGCCCCTCGGGGCGCAAACGAACCACAGCCAAACGCCTCCGACCTTTCATCTTTTTTTTTTTACTGATTGGCGCGGCTGTGGCCCCCATCGTCAATGCCCATTGATTTCATGGCTATGAGGCGTTTGGCGAAGGCATATGGATGTATTTATGCACACAGGTATTTATAATTCAGCGCGAGAGAGAGGGGGGTCAACGGCAGAGCGTGTCAGAGACGTGACAGAGCCTTCTTTGTCTGCTTCTTCTTGCTTTTGTCTTTTTATCGACGAAACGCAACAATGCAGATCCAGTCATTTATCGATAACTAACTATACATACAGCTTTGCCTCGAAGTCATGCGCGCTACATGCTTGTTAAGGAGGAATACATAATAATATGCTACTTTTAATCCTTAGGTCAGAGGTGGATTTGGAGAGGTTTTCATTCCGTATGCCGTTGTTGCTGTCGGGCAGAAGCCTCTATAAATTAACCCATTCTGACCTGAGATCAGCTTTACAAAAAACGTCTTCTACATCCTGGCAGTTTTCTGAAAAAGCTATGTTTCTATATGTCAGTCGTTCTTTTTAACACCAAAAGGGGTTCCAACCCAAAATGGGTTAACGCCCCAATTGATCATACGACAGCGTCACGCCAAAGTATCATAAAGTATAGCAGATCTGCAAGCTGGAACGCGTTTGCGAATAGAGACGATATATATATATACATGTAATATTGACCCCAGTGGTGCTAAAGTGCTATAATGAATGAATGTTGCGTCCATGTTTTTTGTGCCAAGTTGAAGTGGTTGTCTTGGATTCCACAATAAAGGACGACTTCACCACTTTTCATATTCATATAATAATTGTATGATTATGAAATATTGGTCCTCATGAATGAGGACCAATTTAATTGGTCCAATCATTGGACCAATTAAATTGGTCCTCATTAATGTTCATGATGAAATAGCACTCGGTCTGTGTCTAACAGGAGGGTTGTGGGGGGCCTGTGGGAAGTTCAGAAACCCGTCGATAAGCATATTAAAAAAAAGAAGAAAAAAAAATCTTTATTATCACTTTTCAGGAATAGAAAGCCTGCAGTTTCTATTTGCGTGGATTCCCCGTCGATGATGTCACTGGAAGACCGGTTTCTGAACAGCCCAAAGCCCTCCTATAGTGGGGAAAAAGATGTGCTATATTACCATGAACTACCATTAGTGAGGACCACTATGAACATAGGTTGAAAAGTGGTGAAGTCATCCTTTAATTAATAACAGGCTTATTGTCAAGGCAGACCCATATATGGTTTGTGACATCACTTGGGCTGTTTTATATGTTTTAACAAGACTAAAATAATCTAAAATCCCTGCTTGGCCTGACAGACCTATCGACAGAGGAGCCATCCTGAAATAAACGAGTGAATTAATTCAGTATACTGTAATATGGAGGAGAGAGGCATGCGAGCCATAGCCTAAAATGTCCAGGTAGCCTACCACACATAACGTATTTTGACTCCCACTCACACAAGAGGTTAACCCATTCTGACCTGAGATCAGATTCATACGAGGTTTCCACTGGACACACACTGGTCTGATGAACCCATTCTGACCTGAGATCAGATTCTAAAAATGTCAGTCGTTCTTCAAATTTTTCAAAAATAGCAGACCTACAAGCTCGTATCGCGCCACTCGGTGGCGCGATATGAGCTTGTAGATCTGCTATTTTTCAATAGGTAAAGCATAACATGATGCTGAACACCATAATGGGTTCCCGGTCTGAATGGATTAAAGGAACAGTAGCCTGTTATGCAAGGGAATGCTTGGTATACTAAAACGCCTGGTGCAATGAACTATACGCCTGCACAAGACTTGGAGTGTGAAGTAGGAATCAAGAAGTTCCCTAAGGCCCTAACGCCTTTAGCCACTCTCCAGCTCAATAGCAGTGTTGTTTCTATAAAGATCAGGGCATGACATTGTACATTTTGTACGTTTTAAGCAGTGGTGGGAAGTAATTAAGTGCATAAGTAGACTACTGTGCTTAAGTACAATGTTGAGATGTTTACTTGAGTATTTCCACTTTCCAATACTTCTGCACTACATTTCAGGTCAAACATGTGTACATTTACTCCACTACATTTATTCGAACACTTTAGTTACTAGTTACTTTAGTTACTATAGTTACTTTGTAGATTTTTATTACATACATTCAGTGGTGTCATGGTATAATATAGTAGTCGCAGTCCCGCCCCCTCGAGAGACCCGGAAAATAAATCGCCGTTCATTTATCCTCATAGACTTCTCAGAAAGTATTTATTTAAAGACGTTTACACCGCGGACAAAGCCAACTCTTGTCGTGACAAATCATGACAACAAACACAATGTTTTGGGCCAAACAAATAATTAGAAAGTAGAAAAGAACGGCAGGTTACACTTTTTTTTGTTGTTTTTCTTCTTATAAATTATTTGATCGGCCCAAAACATTCATTGTGTTCATTGTCATGATTTGTCACGATCCGAGGTGGCTCTGTCTCTGCGGCGTAACCGTCTTTAAATAAATACTTTAGGGAAAAGCCTATGGAGAAAATGAATGGAGAATCATTTCCTGGGCCACTCGGGACTGCGACGCTCTATAGGTTACGTGTGCTCAGGTGTAAACAGTTAAAGCTGTTGTTATACAAAGTAGTATCCATTTTCTACTTAAACAGAGTAGTTCTATAGTGCAGTATTGATACATCCCCACCTCGACAAAGCCTCGTTTGTTCCATCTAGCCTCAAGCCTCACTGTCGATTAGGACAACGTGGTTCTCAAAGTGGGTTTCCCGGGGACCCCCAGGGGTCCTTGACGGGTTTCAACGTGTCCCAGGCAAAATGAGGCCATGTTTTTTTATGTCTTGATAAATCTTCTCTCACGGGAGTCCCTGGAACAAAGCATTTTTCCCCCCCAAATTTGGGTTCCTGGACAAATTGCATCAATTTGGGAGTGACATGAAAGTATAGTTGAGATTATAGGAAACAAGGATTTGCGCAGCACTATAGTGTTCTTTTAACGATGGTACCGTATAATATGCTTGAAATGCTACTGCTCTGCTCATTGTGACGTCTTTGGGGAGAGAGAGCCGCGAGTCGCGACCACGGCGCGCATATACAACATTCCTTTGACGCTCCTGTTGTTTTGGGATCAGGTGGAATTATCAGATCCACTGGTGATGTGTAGCGGAGTGTCCCCAATGACGCCCGGCTGTAAATGACTGTGAGCGGCTCTCTGGGTAGAGTAGAGGTAGACTCCAAAGCCTCTATAGTTAACCCTGTATTGTTTTCAGCCTTATAAGACGTCCCACTGAGATAATCTATCTTAACCCATTTTGCGCGGGAACCCATTTTTGTGTTTGCATCATGTCGTGCTTTAGCTATTGAAAAATAGCAGATCTACAAGCTCGTAGCGCGCCACTAGGTCTGCTATTTTTGAAAAATCGAAAGAGCGACTGACATAGAAGACATTTTTAGAATCTGATCTCAGGTCAGAATGGAAAACTGTCAGGATGTTGAAGACATTTTTAGAATCTGATCTCAGGTCAGAATGGGTTAAACCCCCCGTTGAGGACACCCCACATGGCTCATTTATGTTGTTCACCCTCAGAACAGTCTTTTATTATTAGTAGTATTATTCCCGTTAAAGGGACACTTCACCCTTTTTGCAAAAAAATAATATGTTAATGACGTTTAGAAGCTTTAGAACACTTTCCTGGGGGTCTTTATGTGTGTAATATGTGGTTTTAGATATTTTAGATTGTAGCAGTGAGCCTGTTGTCTCTGATGTCATGGACACTGGGCTCACTTCCTTCCTGGACTACATGTTGTCTCAGTAAGACAGCTCTCCCCCCTATCCACAAGGAGGAGCAGTGCACCAAATAATTATGGGAATTGTAGTCCAGGAAGGTAGTGAGACCAGTGTCCATGACATCAGAGACACTGGGCTCACTGCTACAATCTAAAATATCTAAAACCACTTATTACACACATAAATACCCCCAGGAAAGCGATCTAAAGCTTCTAAACGTCATTAACATTTATTTTTTTGCAAAAAGGGTGAAGTGTCCCTTTAAGTTCACTTTCCCGTCTGCCATCGCTTTCTCGTTCTGCCTGTTTTTCAAAAAAAAAAAATCTTCTTTTTTTAAGACACTTGCAGCCGTTGCTATAGTTACTTAGGCTGAAGAGAGGAGGCTACAGAAATTCAAACAAAGGCCATAGCATTTAGTTGCATTACTGTGCAACGAGTACGAGGTTATTTCTCATTATCGCAGTGTCTTAAAATGGGAAACGTTGTATTGTTTCCTTTCTTAAATCAAGATTTAAAAAAATATATATATACTTGAGAGCGGTTAAATTAAATTGATTGTTATTGAATTGAGTTCATTCATTCTAATTGCCGGCATCCGGTCTTTACAGCTCACTCACTCCCAGAGTGACTAATAATGATTGAATTCATTCATTCTGTGACAGCTACTGTACTTACCTATACTGTTCCTTACCTTTTAAGTAGTCACGGAATATTTACGTACACTATACGATCGATCCCCCGATCTGTGCGGTCCCGAAAAAACGTTTCACGCGTTCTTTTGTTATATGCTCCGTCGAATATGCCATAATGGCGGACTGCAGGAAGTGGAGCGGAGATAAACGCATGTGAGAAAGTCGATGAGAGGCGATTTTTTCTTTTTTAGATCAACATGATTTCCTGGGTTCCCGGTTTCAACGGGAGTCAAACGGTGACTCATAGGTTAGCGAAGAGAGAAAATGTCATTCGTTCTGCCATAGAAATCTTAAAACTACACCTGAAATCACAAATATACGTCGCGATCTGTGAGTCTTTATATAAGGCGCTCTAAGATCAATACAAAACCACACGAACCAGGGGAATAGCGCCATCTAGCGGCAGTGTTCGTCAGGACTTCAGTGGTCTATCTTATCTATCTATTTAATGCTCCACGTGCTCTGTGTGTATACGTCTATAATCCACGTAACCCGAGAACCGTTTTCCCCGCCAACTTCAAATTTGAACAAACGCGTTCCACTCCACGGCAGGGAGTGCGGTGCCCGGTGTCGAGTCCGCCGTATACGCGTTTGTCCAGAACCGCCACAAAAGGCTCTGGTGCAGGCTCTGCCAGTGGACCTAATGAGCCTAAGTCCCCCCCCCCCCCCCACACACCTGTAGAATTCCACTCTGCCTGAGCCAATTACTTGCCATGGCAACTCCACACCTGCGATTTGATTATTTAACCAGTCCACAATTCAGTTTGCACTCTTCAGACATTCTCCCCACACACAGCATCCACAGACGTTTACCATTGCGTTGTTCCCAAGTAGACTGCACAGGTCTAGCCCATTCTGGGCGGGAACCCCTTTTGGTGTTAACTATAAGCATTATGTTATACTTTAGCTATTAGACCGAGTGGCACGCTACGAGCTTGTAGGGCTGCTATTTTTGAAAAATGATGAAAATGCGGCACAAATCTTTGAATATATATTCTTTCAGAGGACTTTTTTTTTTGACGTCATGCCTAAATGGGCTAGTACTGTACATCAAATGCATAGAGACGGTGTAGTGCCTCAGTAATCTAGGATTATAGGTAAACCAACCCTATTAATATCAAAATTTAAATAATATGTATATTGAAACTATACTATATGATGCCAGGTCAAAACAAATGAAAGCATTGCATTGGTCGTGGTGTTGTCCATGGTTAATTGCTGGATTGCTTGTATACATGCGACCAGTAACACACACCGCGATGCTATTCCTCCGTTTTTGTTTGTGGCATTTAGTATAATTTTAAATAATTAATCATAATACGTTTCTTTCGACAAGAACTCGACTGTCGACGCTGGATGTAATTAAAAGAAAAGTAGTGCACCCACATAACACCTGTGGGCGAAGAGAGAGAGGCTGAGGCAGAAGCAGGCTGAATCTTTTGACTTAAAAGAAAAGGCTGTGCTTTAGTGAAAGAAAGTCTTCATTTTGTGCCAATGCAGTTTCGAATTGCATATGTTATGCCTGTAATGAATTGGATATAAGAAGGAATTTGGTGAGATTTAAATAATAAGATTCAAGGGAACAACATAAGGCATATATATATATACTGCCGCTTCGCTACATCAACTGTAATGTAATTACCTTGTCATTGTAAATAATTAATTATCTTTAAATAAAGTGGCGAGGGAAATAAAAAATATTTGCAACTACTTTAGCCAGCTGAATCCCTTGTTAACGCCATAATTGCACAGAAACCAATTAACTGAATGAAGAATCCTGGTAATTGGAATTCTGTATTCTCCGTGCTTTGGTTTACACGCCTACTGTATACCTGTTTTAACGTTCTGATAACATATTTATTTAGGGGTGCAACCATGTAACTGATAATTGTCATGTGTACACAGCATGTGAATAGTTCAACATTTTTAATCATTATTCAGAAGGCTGCTTTGTAGGATATACGAAATCATCAAGACATTTTTTTGTGACTTTGTAGAACTGAAGAACCTTTCAGAATCTGTCACGAATGAGGTTCATATGAGCTGGGCCCTTTATGACGCATCTGATGCTGATGATCCAACACAACAACAGCACTCTTTGATTCTGCAAATGACACTGATGTGACATCGTGGTAAATGGTGCATTTATATAGTGCCTTTATCCAAGGCGCGTTGCATAGATTGTTTGCATTTCATTCGCCCATTCGCACGCACATCCGTACACGGCGGAAACCATGCAAAGGCACCAACCAACCAGCACATCAGGAGCAATTACGGGGTTCAGAGTCTTGCTCAAGGACACTAACTCTGGGGGAGCCCACAGGGTTCGAACTGGCAACCTTGCGGTTACTCCATCCGGCCACTCTACCCCCTGAGCCACCGCCGCCGTCGTGAGAGACCTGGCGCTCAACCACACTTATAACTCTCTGTCTCATTTCTGTCTCTCATCCAATCACAGGCGTCCCCTGAGGGTAGAGCGCGCCTTCCGAGAGCTGGACGAGGACGTCGGCCCGCTGCTGTCCAACAACAGAAGCCTGCAGGGGGAGGAGGGGGGGGGACTGATACGGGACAACTACGTCAGCTCCACCTCCGCCAAGCAGCAGCAGCAGCCGCCGCTGGCCCGCTCGCTGCTCATCAAGGAGGAGCTCCTCAGCCAGAAGCACCACCACCTCCTGAGCCAGCCCGCCGCGCTCTCACTGGCCACGCTGGAGTCGGCCGGGCTGCTCGGCGGCAGCCAGGGCTCCCCCTCCTCCCCCCACTGGGGGAGCAAGGCCCACCTGGAGAGCCTGCTGAAGCTCAAGCAGGCCAGCGGGGCCCTGAGCGGGGCCCTGAGCGGGGCCCTGAGCGGAGCGCTCGGCGACCTCAAGGAGCTGCCGCTGTTCCTGCAGGACAACCACCACAACCACCACAACCACCACAACCACGGCGGCCACCACCACCACGGAGCCTTCTCCTCCTCCAAGAGCTCCCTCCTCCACCACCACCACCACCACAACAACAACTCCAAGCACCACCACCACCACCACCAGGTGAAGAGAGAGCCGGGCTACTCCCCTCCCGTGGACCTGAAGATCCCTCAGGTCCGAGGCATGGACCTCTCCTGGGACTCCCACGCCTCGGAGCTGTACGGCTACGGGGCCCTCGGAGGAGGAGGAGGCAGCAGCCACGTGGAGAACGCCCTGAGCCGGAAGCTGAGGGCCATCCTGCCCAAGCAGAACCGCCGCGGAGGAGGAGGAGGAGGGGGCGGAGGAGGCCTGGGAGCGAGCCTCGGGGGCCTGCTGGACGGGGCGGTGATGGCCGACTACTGGAGCTCCTCCGACGTGGACCACCACCACCACCACCACGCCACCTCCGGAGGAGGAGCGGCTCAGTACGGCTCCACCTCGGACGCCGAGGGGGACGCCATGGGCAACAAGCAGCCGCGGAAGAAGCGCGGCCGGTACCGCCAGTACAACAGCGAGATCCTGGAGGAGGCCATCGCCATGGTGATGGGCGGCAAGATGAGCGTGTCGAAGGCCCAGAACATCTACGGCATCCCGCACAGCACGCTGGAGTACAAGGTGAAGGAGCGCCTGGGCACCCTGAAGAACCCCCCAAAGAAGAAGCTCAAGCTGATGATGAGGATGGAGGCGGGTGGCGGCGGCGGCGGGGGCGGGGGTGGGGGTGGTGGGGGCGGGGGGGGCCAGGACTCCGCCGCCGAGTCAGAGAACACCCCCACGCACGCCACGCCGCGCGACAACGACGACGGCGGCGGGCTTATACCGCCGCCGCTGGAGGCCGCCGCCGCCGCCGCCGAGCTCAAGGACGACTGAAACGAGGAGGAACGAGGAGGAGGAGAAACAACGAACGACGGAGTTTTGATGACAGAAAAAAACTATCGATCGAACGATCGATCGATCGACCGAAATGACAAATAACTTTATAAAACCTCAGACAGATTAAATGACTTTAAGATAATTTGATGAAATGAAAATGGACCGGGGGCTTTATTTGTGCCAATTTACTTTGCAGTATCTGGGTGAGCACAAACGCAGGGAAAAAAAACACCAGGAGGATTCTTTTCAACAACAAAAAAAAAAGAGAGAAACCAAACAAAAAAATCGGCTGTTTGGTTTTTTCTCTTTTTTTTCTTTTTCTTTTTTTTTTTGCGGTTGTCATGTGAGCGGCATTCGTTCGGCTCTTATATCAAGGGGTTAAACAAATGCGGCTAAAAGACATGAGTTACATGACAATTGATTTAAAAAAAAAAAATCTTAAGCATGCTGATAATCCCCCCCCCAGCCCCACCGAAAACCTAATCCCTTTTCCATTTATGAACCCTATGATACACTGACCCATAACTGCTTTCTAAATGTAGTTTGGGAATGTGGAGGAGCATTCCAATTTGGGGGTGGGGGGGTGGGGGGCACAAGATTAAGGAGGGGGGGGGGGGGGACGACAAACTGGAACAAACTGGCCAATTCATGTCCTTTTAAACCCCTCTTCTCTCTCAGTACTGGAGTTTGAAATTGGTAAGTGAACTGTCTATTATGTTTAAACGCCCACTGTAGAGGTAAATCCTGCCATTGATTCATTCACCAAGGGTTCTGAATCAAAATCCCATTCTCCGATCGCCAGGTAGCCATTATTATTATTATTATTATTATATGCTTTTAACTGCAAACCTTTTACTTTCCTCCTTAGAATTCAGTCAGCATAGTTCTCTATAATGTGGACGAAAGCAACATTAACCCGTCCTTTTTGTTTTCCGAAAACGAGAATACGTGAGACAGAAGTCATTCAGGGATGCATGTTTGTGAGTTTCATAGATACTACTGACTCTACTTTTCTTCGGTCTCTTTTTAGTTTTTAGGTTTTCGCTTTTGCTTTCTTTTTGCACTACACTTTTGGTCTGCTTTCATGCAGACCAGGTTACCTCGGCGTTGTTGCTGTTGTTGAGCAAGCCATTTTGTCTTTTCTTTTTTGTTTAACCCATTTTAGGCGGGGGACCCCTTTTGGCATTACGTTATGCTTTTAGCTATTTAAAAATAGCATATCTACGAGCTCGTAGCGCGCCACTCGGTGGCGCGCTACGAGCTTGTAGGTCTGCTATTTTTGAAGAATCGAAGAACGACTGACATAGAGACATAGCTTTTTCAGAAAACTGTAATTTTCAAACAGACATTTTTAGGGCCACCTCACCGTCTCCCTCCAATCGGTGACCATTAGGGTCGCTGATATGGATGAAGGCCTGTGAGCTACAGCTTGCAGAACCTTCCGGGAGCTATAATCCTTATTGACTATACCTTTATTCTCACGCGAGGCTTCGGTTAGTCTTATGTCTGATGTATATACATCATCGTACGACCGTGCCAATCGCCCGAAAATAACCCATTTTAGACGGAAAAACAAAAAAGAAAGAAAAAAAAAAAACAACCTGCGTCATTCGGTTATTATCGCCGAGGGACACGGTCGTATGTGTGAAGTTATAAATTAGACTGTATAGTCAATGGGCTTTGACAAGTCTTAGGTAATAATCAATCATTTTTCAAACTATAAGCAGAACTGACTCAAATGGTTGGTTTTAAGCAACTGCTTTTTCCCCACCACTCTTCAAGGTTATTTACATTTTCAAAGGACAGTTTTAAAGGCAGGTTTTACTATGACAATTTATAGCGGGGCTGTTTGGGGGGGGGGTTAAAAAAGGCAGAGGGAAGGAAAGGAACATATTAATATATTACTAAATTATTACGATGCTGGCGACGTAAAAAAAAAAAAGCCACTCCGCATTTCTGGATGTTTTCTTTTTCTTTTTTTCTCCTCATTATGAACTCAGGCAGATGGAGTGGGTTTGAAACGTTCCCCTGCGGGACCTATAGTTGAACAAGGCAGGAGGACAAGAAGACACTTCCCATCATTGGTGCAGGATTTAAGGGGGGTGGGGTTTAGCGTTGCCACAGCCAATAGACTGTGGCTAATCAATGAAGAAAAACTTAACAACAACAACAACAACAACAACAACAACAAAACACTGAAGTTGGGTGAAGGGGGGGGGGGGGGGGTGGGAGGGGCGCTAGAAGTTTTCTTTTTGCGGATAAACTTCTAAAATAGCACTTTTCTAAAATAGAAGAAAAAACGAGAGAGAGAGAGAAAGGCAGATGTTTGAGGTTATGCATGGGTTGGTTGTAGCTCTTCTTATTTGTGCACTGGTGTTTGGAAGAGATGGAGAGAGAGAGAGAGAGAGAGAGAGAGAGGTGAAGAGGACAACAGAGAGATAGGGAGAAGGAAGAAAAGATGAGAAAAGGAAAAAAAAAGCTTTAGTGTCTGAACCTTCAGAAAGCTGCAGCATGGACCCAAACATTATTTTATTCCTCTCCGATTACCTCCTTTTTTTGGTCGAAACACTGGGCTGACAGACATCTTGAACATGTTGAGTTTTAAACACTGGGCTGACAGACATCTTGAACATGTTGAGTTTTAAACACTGGCTGACAGACATCTTGAACATGTTGAGTTTTAACACTGGGCTGACAGACATCTTGAACATGTTGAGTTTTAAACACTGGGCTGACATCTTGAACATGTTGAGTTTTAAACACTGGGCTGACATCTTGAACATGTTGAGTTTTTCCCCGTAGTGTAGTCTTATTAGTCGTCATGATTTCCGTCCTCTCGCCCGCTGAAGCACTATAGGGGAGAAGAAAAAAAAAAAACGTGAACTTGTCATTGTGTCATTGTTGGGAGAAAAGGGGTGGTATGTCGTTATGCGTGTATCCCTCAGAGGAAACGCAAGGAAAAACAATTCTCTCCGTCCTTCTCCTATAGCTGGAAAAGATGGAAGGAGACCGAAAGAGTCTCCTTTTATAGGTTCTATACGTGTGGTTTTTTTGGGCCCAAAAACCCGCTCTGTGGTTAAATGTTGCTCTTCGCTCCGAAACACTGCCTGGTGCTCGCCCAGTCTGTGAGAGTTTGTAAAACACGACAAATTGTGCATCTCTATATACCATTATTTCAACTTCAAGATGAAATGAAAAATGATCACTACATTTTTTTTTTTTAAATGTATTGTACATTTTATTTATTTTACTTTTATTTGTTTTGTTTTTTTGTTTGTTTTGTTTTCTTCTTCCCTCCAATTTAAAAGAAATGGCATGCACCATTTTTGTTTTTGTTTATGGCTGACTTTCGGGAGTGAGGGATTTCTTGGGGGTGGGGAGGGGGGGGGGGGGGGGGTTATTTTAGAACTAACTTAATGATGGAGGTAAACATGTGCAGACCCATACTAAATTACCAAACAATCATTATTATAATTACTATAATCACTTATTAACCCTTGATTGCACACAATCGTGACTTGCCACGCATTAATTGGTTGTCGACTTTTGAAGTGGCACAAAGTCTTGAGCGTCCCCACGCGTTGGCTTGATTGGCAAAAGTATGCATAGCAAGTATGCATAGCAAGTATGCATAGCCTCCATGCGGAAATGTCTCACACACACACACACTCCTAGGAGTATATACCTGCATAAAATGCATGCAACACTTTGACAATGCCGAGCATTCAAAGTGTCTAAAAAGATTTCCCAGGTGCATTCCAATTGAATTGTTCACCGCAAACAGACCCGCCACACCAAAAAGAAAAGGAATAATCTGAGAGATAAAAAAACCTGATCGCTAATAATTATGACGTCAGTGTTGACCACAAAAGCACTTCATGCGACGAAGACCTAATTTCGTCCCAAAATGGCTGCTGCCTTGGGCTATATAGCTATAGATGTTGAATACGATTCGATTGAAACACTACTCAAAGTGAAGTGTGCGATTACCTTATCGTCCGTGCTCCTCGGCACTTATTGGCCCCGTTGGCCTCGTCTCATGTCATGCATGTAAAGCATGGATTTTGTGCTGAAAGATAATAACGTAGTACGATTGGCACTTATATAACGACACAATGCACTGTTGTGCGTGGATAAATTCCTATACAACAGCACTTACATCGAGGAGCATTCCCAAAGGGGCAAAACAATCTCTTCTCGCGCAATTTTCCCCCCAAAATCACGAAATGATTTTTTTTCAAAGAAAAAAGATTTTTCCCTGTTCTGTCTGTTTCCCGATCAATCAAACGTCACGACCTTATATGGCTGGCGTTTAATTTACTACTGATTAAGTGATGACTTTTTTATTTAAAGGGTTTCTTCTCAGCCTGGTCTTATCTACTGAGGTGCATGCCATTTAATAAGGTGTACTTATTTTATGCTATTTAATTTTTATTACCATCGGGTTCGTGTTGATTGTTTATATTCATGTGGTT
>NC_137864.1:5507329-5587329 GCF_963924005.1 Protomyctophum bolini | reverse complement strand
CACACACACACACACACA
Organism: Protomyctophum bolini; assembly: GCF_963924005.1. Lineage (NCBI taxonomy): Eukaryota > Metazoa > Chordata > Actinopteri > Myctophiformes > Myctophidae > Protomyctophum > Protomyctophum bolini. The sequence continues at coordinate 5,587,311 of NC_137864.1, read as the reverse complement.
CACACACACATTCACTCTTCATCAGGTATAGCCACACTTGTGTGGGCGGGTTCTATGTACAATTATAAAACTCCAGGTCTGCCGTCTCTCTTTTTAAAGCAGGTGGGTGTGACGTTTCTCCAGAGGCTTGCAGCACATTAGCCCTTCCTGCTGGATGTTTTTTTTATTATTATTTTTTATCAGCCACACACTTGGCTCTGTGGAGCCTCTGTGGTAAAAAAAACACATGCAGCCTCTTTTGTTTAAATCCATTTCAGCCAAGCCCTGTCCTCTTATTTTAGACCTCTCCATCCATTACCCATTACCCCCTATGTGTGTCAGTGGTTCTCAAATGTTTTTTTTATTATTATTATTATTATTAATACTAATATAAGGACCTCTATAACCCTAAAACCCATTAAGACCGTGAGGCTGATTCTACAAATGTCTTCTATGTCAGTAGTTATCAAATGTTTTTTTTTTTTTGTGCCAGGGACCCCCAGAATACAAGATTTGTCGTTAAATACTAATTACTAATTATTCCGAATTCTCAACATTCTAAACCACTGTTCTAAATCCTACGATTTCTTCAGAAAGACCTATGTTACTATTATATATATTATATTTAGCTAAAGTAAAAAATGAGTCCACCCCGATGCTCTCCCGGTTGTAATGGGAATGTGCATACAAAATGTGACCATGCGGACTCATATACGGAGTTACAGAACAGTCCTGTAAAAAGGGTCCGTTTGGGACCCCTCTCAAGGAAACCGGAGGGTCCCCGGACCCCTACTTTGAGAACCACTGTCCCTTATGTCAACTCCCACTCCCCCTGCCCAATTTAATTCTCACCCCACATCAGCACTGCTTCTCTCTTGAATACAAACGGCACCTATATCCGAACAATTCTCTATTATTTATTTTATTTTTGTGGGGGAAATATCTGTGCGTGCAGCTCTGCCAATGACGTATGTATTCCAGTGTTGTCTTCTTGTGCTATTTGTGGTCTTCTTTTTCTTTTGTCATTTCTTTTCCCTCTTTCCTCTTTTTTTCTTTTTTGTTCAAGCAAAATGTCAAAGAAGTGCTAACAGATGATTTGCTCTTCTAATGCACATGTGTCTCCTCTGCCACGGAGCGTGCCGGCACTGTCTGGTAAATGTCAAAGCGTTTGTGAAGAGACGCGGCGTGAAACAGTCTCGCGCCATATAGCTAGTCTTGTCACTAAAAGCAAAAAAGTGAGAGGTCCGTGACTGTGGATCTTAAAGGCCATGCAGACACACCTCCGGAATGATTGGCTGCAGCTGCTGCTGCAATCACCACGAATGGAAAAACTAACTAAAAACGTTTTTATTTTGTTGTTTCCACATACTACAACCTCAAATTTGTTCGTGAACCGTCAATGCTAATTGTGTGTAAACAACACACACGCGTGCACACGCACATACGCACGCACACACACACACACACGCGCGCGCGCATGCCTGTTGAAAGATAGCAATCTTGACAAGGCCTGCCCTGCCTGGCATTAGATTACAATTAAAAAGAAATGCATTAGTTACATTTTAATATTAACAGTACAAAATTGGTTTTCAGAACTGGAATTGTCCTGTAGAGGCTCATCTCTATGTACGATAAATCCTTAATTAACGCTGGTCTGTTCATTTTCCAGTCGGATCATTATTTGTGTTTGTCAATCAGTCGAGTAAAAGGAGTGCCTTTTTGCGGTCTCTAATCTTAATCTCAAATCTAATCATCTAGGGCTGGTTTTCTAATCACACGTTATCTAAACCCAGCAATGCGTCCCAGCCTTTTTTCTTTTTGCATCAGGGCTCACTTGAAAGATCTCGACAAAGTGTTTGCGGCCAACCCATCTGACCACCACCAAAACCACAACAGCAACACTATTGTTGAAAGCAAAAAAAATGTGACGTGCAATTTAGGTCAACATTTAATTAGCTCTTTTTTTCCATCGGTTCACAGCCGAGACATTTTAGCTGTATTTGTGACTGACAATGACAACCAGTGGTGGTGACCGTGTGTATATGTACATGTACTGTACTGTATATCACTCCAACTATTTTGCAGGTGAACCTTTGTCACAGCTTTGTACTGTAGTGTTCCCAGTCAGACATTCAGAGGCAGCAGAGATAGAGCAGCAGCAGGAGAGACTGGCAGACAGCGGCCATGTTGTCTGTCTGAAGTGCAGTGGAGAATGGGAAAAGGACGAGGCTGAACTCTAAGAGAAAAAGTACAGAGATGAAGAGAAATGCTGAAGGTCAGCAAGCACACCCACACACACACACCACAGTTAAACAACCGCCTTCTGCTAGAATGACATTGGATTCCACCTTGCACACACACACACACACACACACACACACACACAAATGTGCACACATACATCGGTCGGTGCACGTCATCCTCTGCTAGTGAAAGGTGACAGTTCATCTGAAATCCACTTCAAGACCAGGGAATATAACTTGAAAAGAAACAAACAAACAGTTGAGCGGATATGCAAATTGGAAAAAAAGGGCCTTTGAGAAGGTCTGTGCATGGTTTGCTATAAGAAGACGGTCTAACCTCCCTTTAGGATGCAGCATAATGTTGGTTCCCTGTGTGCATTGCCATGACAATCTTTGCATCAAACATTCCATACGGTGTGGAGGTGTGTCAGGCCTTTGAGACCCATAACCGCGAACGGACCCGGCGATCGAATTGGAACTCGCGGAACTCAATCGAACAATGTTAAAACGTCTAATTACAATGCGGTACGATGTTTATTTTCGTACTTTTAGGCTTCTCTTTTGTCAGTGCATCTTTTCACGGTGTGTTTTTCCCCCCAAATCCTTTGTCCAATTGTCGGCACAGAAACATTTAGCGGTCACAGGATGTCCTTTCTCCCCTCCTCTTCTCCCATCCTCCTCTCTTCTTTACGATACTCTCGAGTTTGCGTGCGAACAAGCATTTTATGCGTGCATGCGACCGTGTGGGGGACGAGTGCGGCGTGGATGAATAATGTGTTTTTTTCCGTTTTGACTGTTTCGTCATCCGAGATGGACTCCCATGTTTCTGCTACCTGCTCTCGAAGGAGCCCCCCATGTTTGTTAGGAAACTGACGCATTGTCTCATATCGGTGTCCAGTCGTGGTTACGCTTTTCTTTCGTCGTTGCATTCTCAGCTCTTAAGCTTTTTGAAGTGAGCTCAGAGGCTACCTTTACCTTTTTTTTTAGATCCTGATTGTCCCATCACTCAAAAATGTTTGCTCTATATGCCCTGGTCTTCTTTGAACGGCCTATACCTACTGTACATACGCTGGCTGGCCGTTTTGTGAGGGCCCTGCAGTGTGTAGTGTACTGTATAGGCTACTGTATAGTGGAGAGCCAGATGGCGCGCGGCCCATTCTGCACCGTGTTGATTCGATTGGTGGCGAATTTTTATTGTCACTTTATGTGATGAAATGCAGAGGGAGTCTCCCCTATCCACCCCCCCCTTCCCCTTCCCCACCCCCTCTCTCTCTCCCTCTCATACACCCGTCCCCTATAGTGTCCACAGGCAGTGGAGTGTGAACGCCACTGGCCTGACAGCATGGCTTTTTTTTCCTCTCTCTTTTAACCCTTGGACATGCCTGCTGTTCCTGGCTCCCCTCCCCCCCCCCCCCGCCCCCATCTCTTATAAGACCTGTTGACCCCTTTTGATGACCTTACTGTTCGGCTTTATATTTTGGTCCTGGTCAGCCTTCTGAATCCATCACCCCCCTGGCAGCTGGAGACTCTAGTCCCCTATTTTATCTGTTTTCTCTCTTTCTCTCTCTTTCTCTCTGTCACTGTCACTGTTCACAGCACGCACAGATGTTTTGCCACAGGGGGCAGTTCTGTTGGAGATATATATCTTTTTTTTTTTTTTTTTTTTTTATGTGAAACCTGCTGTTGTGTTGCAGAACTTGACTTTTTTTTTTTTTTTTTAAGGCTGGGCTTGAGTATTTATTTCTACATCGAAATCTTCTGCAATATTAAGAACAATTTCTGGACAACAAAAAAATATATATAATATATACTGTACATTTGACAGATGGTTAATATTTCAACCCTGCTGAAAATTTCATGAGTATACCGCTTGCCACAAAACAAACTCAATATTTTAAAGGTTGGGGCTGTTAATGTTGTATGAAGTCTCTGATCTCTTTATTTTTGATGTGGTTTGGGTTTGACGTTAAGACAAGAAGAAGAAGGAGGAAAAAACCCATTTGGGTGGAAAGGTCTCACTGGGGGGGTTCTATGTTAAAAGAAGCATCAGCTAATGAGCAGGGCTGTGCGTTTTTCATTTGCCCGCGCATCGCCGCATTTCTCCGTAGCTTTCCAAACCGTCTGACTCTGCCCGTCTTTTGCATTTTAATTCCGGTTTCTTTGACAACCGCACATGCCTTTTGCATTCGTATACGTCTACGTGTAGATATAGCGTATCAGCCGGTGTATTTATAGTCAAAGTGAAGAGCAACACGGAGCTGGATGAGCGAGATCAATATTCAGGTCAGACAGAACCTGCAGTCATAAGCAGAAATTGGAGTTCAGTTCTCAGCATGGAAGGTTAGATGTATATTACAGCAAACGGGAGGTTAGAGATGTCTGATATACATAAATATCCTACTGTAAGAAGTTGTCACAGGTTCTTTCGAAACTCTTCTGACTTCATATGGTTTTACCTCTCTGTCTTCTGTTGATCACCTTAAATACACTCCTCTGGCCAAAGATGACAGCTTGTGAAAGCCAGAACAATGTCACTCAAAAGGGCCTTTGAGAAGCCTTTTCTTTTTGCTTATTTTCCTTTCTTTTGGTGGTAACTAATTCTGTAAATTAATTTCAGCCAAATACCTTTTTTTCAGTGCTTTATAAACAGCGAGGATTGTAAACATTACTCAAGCAGGGGGGGGGGGGGAGGGGTGGCTCGCAATGTTGCTCACTTGAGATATAACTTGACATGTCACCACCATGGGTCCTTTGAAAATCTAACCCGCGGGACTGTGAGGGTTTCCTTTCACAAAAGCCAAATTAAGCAGAGAGTGGACTTGTGACAAAACACTTGAACTCAATCTGGGGATTGGGGAAAGTAGCCCTCTTGTGTGTTTTTGTTTTGTTTTCTTTCTTTCTTTGGTATTATTATTATTATCTCTACATCTTTAAGTGTTTGTTGGTGTGCAACAACAGAAAATGTAAAAAAAAAAGAAGAAAAAAAAGGAAAAAAAGTACAACATAGAATACCTCAGAAAAGAAATCCATGTAACCTTGACAACCTCCACGTGTTTATATAGATGCTGTCCATCCATGCTCGTCACGCAAGCACTGCCATTTGTTTTCCCCCCTCATAATTCATGGTCCCCCCCCCCCCCCCCCCCCCCCCCCGTCGCCTTTGTTAGCCATGTACAGCGTGCTGCGCACACTGGAGGGTCCCTAGCTTTTGTTGTTTTGGGTCGGTCTTTGTTCCGCGAACATTGTTGGTCTTTAATCCTTTCGCAAGCCCACCATGTATTTCGTTCGAACGAACGAGCACATATAGGAGGGGTCTTTTCGACAGGCGCGAGCCCCCCCCCCCCCCCCCCGTTAATTGATAATTTGGAATTCGCAAAACACAACTCAGAAGGATTTTTACACACAACAAGACTGTTTTGTCGTTTTAATTATCATGGAAGATAAAGGGGGGGGAGCCACCCCTTGAATTTCCCCTTCCGTGTTTGAGTTCCATGGGTTTGCTCAAAGTATTTAAAGGCCAATTCGCTGAACAATTTGAAACCGGCAAACATCGTTCCTTTGCATACCTCTTGTTCATCTATCTTACTCTTCTTCTTATCATTGCTAAAACCTGAATGTAAAAAAAAAAAGAAAAAAGAAACGCAAACACAACTAACCTCTAATTTAACTATACATATTTAAGAATAAGAAATGACTCTATATGTGCACATAGCTATACATGCCCCACACACACAGACAAATGCATATGTATATATATATACACACAAATCTCTAATGTTTCATATACTTTATCTTGAAAAAGGAGAAGGATGCGCCTTCTCCATCGATGATTCAGGGAAACTAAACAGTCCAGTTGCAGTCCATTAGGTAAAAATCACTCTTGTTCTATCCGCCTATGCCTGTTGCTTTGGTGTTTGTTTCTTATGGTTCCTGCTTGTAATTTCACCATGATGTAGCATAGGCCAAAGGGGGGGCGGGGTGACTTGAGTTTTTTTTTTTTTTTTTTCACACAAGAAGAAGTAGTGGAACTATCGTAACTAGTGTAGTTGTAGTAAATATTATAATTTTTTTCTCCAAGCCTGATTCTGTGAAAAGGGGGCCTAGCTGGGGTCGGGGGAATTTTTTCTAAACATGGACACTGTAAAGAAGACGGTTATATTTATGAAGATTTACTTAGCTGAGGTGAGCCACAGTGGGGGGGGGGGGGGGGGGGTGGGGTGGGTCATTCAGGTTGGTTGTACGTGTACATAGAACTGCTTTACCCATCTACCCTTGCCTGTCTTTTTCTCAGGCGAGGTGAACTATGTATATTGAAGGCACTGTGGAGATGTGTGTGTTTTTATGTCAAGAAAGTAAAGACTGTTTTAAAAATGAAGGCAAGGGTGGAGGGGAGGGGATGGGAGGGGAGGGGGGGGTAATAATACTGTATAGGCCCTCGTTGGGAGCCATGGGACAGTGGGGTCGCTTTAGCGGCGGCTTTCCCTGAGCTTTCTGCAGGGTGGGGCCGGGTGAGGCTTTCGTGAAAAGGTTGCCCCCCTCTGTATTTTTGCATGCCGGTGTACATACCCTTGTATCAGACCTTTTGTTTGAAGAGGCTGATTATCTGAAAGCGCTTTTATGGACGCTGTCCGCAGGACACAGACTGATGTTTTTTGAATATGAAATATTTGCCCCCCGAAAGTAACGATAAAATACAAAAAAAAAAAAATACAAAAAAAATACAAAAAAATGAAAAAAAAAAAAAAAAAAAAGCATTCCTCAGAAGGAGGTGCACCCAAGGTGTTTGTTTTGTCACTGCAACAGCTTCTGTAGTGGTCTTTTCTTTTTTGGCTAAAGCTCCTTTGCAATCATTTATTTTCCCTTGTGTAAAGTATAACAAAACAAAACAGAAACAGTGCGTATATGAGTATGAATCCGTGCGTCTGTGTAAAGGAAGGGTGTTCTTTCGATTTTTTTTCTTCTGTTGATCCATAGCACGGTGGTGTCGCTTGTCAAGCATAACGGAGATTTGGAGAAAACAGACTTGCGATGTGACGTGTCACGTGGCGTGAAGATCAGTTGTGTTGGGCACGTGATACCGTAATAGGACTACGGAGTATAATTTAGGCATACCTTAACTCTGTGGAACATGTATACCAGTTTGAAGCATTATACATCTGAACGTATCTATCTCTCTGCAGCGTATTCTGGCTCTATATGAACGTAATACCCCCCGACATCCTCAGGGACTCCAGACAAACACTGCTCTTGCTCTGATTCAGGTACCTAATCTACAACAAGGCCTAGCAGTGATCACACCTTCATTTTAGTTGGCGTTCATTTTTATGTCACATTTCTGTGACAATGACGATTACTGCGAACATTAAAAAAAAAGAAATGGACACACAAGTTATTCTCCGCCCCTCAGGCTTTGGGTTGGACATTTCACCAGTTCGCCTTGCTTTTTCCTTCGCCTGTCTCCTATTGATCTGTGGGATCATCGAGTATCTTCATGAATGTCAAACTATTTGCTATGTTCAGGACAGCTAAGACATGTTTGTGCTCTGCTGCTGCGCTCGGCACGCGTCAGGAACTATGATGCTTTTGAATTCTTATACTTAAAACAGCTAATCTGTTTTAAGTACACATTATAGGGCGCTGACTTAGAGCTTGAAACGGTGTGAAATCTGAATCGTTTTTTCAGCTGGAAACTGGATGAATGGAAACTGTAAGAATAGTAGTCGTTTAAATGGACAGATGGATACATTCTAGGAGGATCAGCAAGCTCTGTGGATTGATTGATATACCGTATATGGAAACGCTGGTTCATACTGAGGTGGCATTTCGGCATTCATGGAACCGTCCAAGATCCTTGTCAGTGATTGGGTCCGTCACACTTTTAGATTGGCAGACGCCTCGTTTTTTGGATAGCTTCCTCGGTGAAACCGTGAAGAATATGTCGACCCACAACAGGTGTTGATGTAAACAAGTTTTGTGATAGCCTGGCAAGCGATATCGGCTTTTGGATGACATTTTGCGTCCATGTTGCGTGTTCCTGTCTAGCAGCACAACAATCATATTGGCAAAATTGTGGTGAGAATTATGTAAAGAAAATATGTAGAATTTCATATTTTCGCTCTCACGAGCTCCTCTAATGCTTTATACATTCCTGTTGGTGTGATATTAGTAGGCCTACCAGATTTGTTTCTTTCTTTTTTACACTGATCAAACAGTCCTGATCTGTGTCGGAGAGGCAGCCTATATATAAGCGTTCGGGTCGACGTGGCATCGTGTCATTCTGGTATTTTGACTCTTGTTTTGGTTTAAAGGAACAAAGCTCTTTCTTTGAATCTCGGTTGGTTTTGTTGTTTCCCTGCTGAGGCTTTTATATATAGCTCTGGTAATCTCACCTTCGGTTCTTAACGGGTGGCTGGCTGGGCGCCCCGACTTCAGGGCCGGGCTGGGATTCTTCTCTCTTATCCGACGAGATTTATTTTGGGTTTGTCGATATATATACCTCATTCCTCGGGTCCAGAGTGGCCCTATAGGGGGGGAGGGCGCTGCGCCCATGCTCAGGACGCCCCGAGCCCCCTTTCTTTGGTCTAGTCCCACCTGGACTGTACCTCACAAACACACACACACACGCAGGTTCTCCAAATACCCTGATGGACCTCATTTTTCAATATCTATACTGTTTACAGTTTGACAAGAAATTGTATAATTTAAAAAAACTAAAAATATTTTTTTGCATATTGTAGTTTTATTTATGTACACAATTTCTTTTCTTTTTTTTCAGTTTTTTTGTACCTTGTGAGTTTGACTTTTATTCTTCTATAGGCTTATACGATCGATGTCCTTGTAAATGAGCACTTAAAGAGGATCACAATAATTGTTTTTTTTTTTAGTTTTGATTGATTGCACTAAATGTTTTATTTCTCTCCCTGTTTTTGAATGCAAAAAATCCGATTTCCTGATTGGGCTGAATGATAAACTCAATGTCTGTGATTTTCTTTGACAAAAACAAGATGGAAAATGAATTGATTTCCTGTGGTCTGTTCTTTTTTCTTTAATTTTCTTTTTTTTTAAACTTTATTTTGCATTGAGCGTCGGGCGACACTGATTAGATCTGTCTTTGTGCATGTGTAAGATATTTTACTGGTTATGTTATATTCAATTAGGTAAAAAAAATAAAGAAAATTGCCATTTTTGCCACACATTTCAGCTGTAACGTTGTGTAAGGTAGTATTCACTGGATGCTAGAACCTTCTTTTCAAAACCACTATTCTTCTAATAAATTTTGTTGTGAAAATAAAGCAATTTTGTCATGCTGTTTTACTACACAGAAGTCACTTTGTACGGTGTGTCCAGTCGTTTCTGTGTTGTCGTCACTGCAAGATTCTGAAAGACACGTTTTGTTTAATGACTATAGACATACTGTGTATACCGATTTGCGTGATGTTTGGGCAAAATCTGTATAGTAAAAAGTGTTTAGCAAAAATCCGACTCCTGGTGGCACTATCATTGGGGCAGAGGTTCTGCTCTGGCCTCCAGGGAGTGAGTGCACAGTTTCCAAGCTAACGGAGATACAGTAGCTGTTCACAAAATGCCTTCGGCCTGGTGGAGACAAAAATGGGCATTCCTAAAATTGCCATGCTGAAATATTGATGTCCTCACAAGTATACAGTATAGTAGAGTGTGTGACAGAGGTGTATATGACAGTGACAGGAGTTTAATTACAGATTGAACTGTGCTGCTCCTTATGGTAGACGGGCTGACATATCCAGCCCTCCCGTCCCTCCCATATATGGGCGAGGGAGGGAGGGAGGGGGGAGATTCTGGACTTACATGGATGGATGAACAGAGGGTCAGGAAGGGTTAAGTACCGCCCCTCTGAGAGAAAAACCAGGAAGTGAACAACACTGTGTTTACTATAACAGATCCTTCCTCCTCCTGACCCGAGGAGGAGTCAGGAAGAGTCAGGAGGATGGGCGATCGGGTATAGCCCATCGTTTTTTGAGGAATTGCGGAGTGTTGCGGAAAAATTGCAGAGTGTTGCAGAGGAATTGCGGAATGTTGCGGAAAAAAAAAAAAAAAACGATGGGTTATAGCCCATGTTTTTTGAAATTTTGAAAAGAAAAGTTATCCTCGTTTCTCATCATTTTGGACCATGGGCTATAGCCCATATCGTACGGCATACTATAGCACGCCGATTTTCATCATTTTTGAGGATTTGAAAAAAATGAAAACATGAAAAAAAACGATGGGTTTTAACCCATGTGACACTTTGCATTCCACACTAACATCAACTAGCACAGAAAAGCTTTGTTGTAGTAACCAGCAGTTAGCTCAGTGTGATGAGTGGCTTGGCTTGTGATCCACAGGTCCAGGGTTCAAGTCCCACATTAGTCATGTGGCTGTGTGACACTTTGCTTTGCACACTGATTTTCAGAAGGACAACTTTAAAGCAGCACAGAAATTCCCCATGATTGTGTGCCTCAATGGCCCAGTGGATAAGTCAAATGATATCCGTAGTATACCTAGTAGAATTGTGCCGGTTCAAACCCTGACATCCATGTTCAAGGCCTGTTCCTCCTACAGCTCAATGCTGCAGTAATTTGAACTTATCAAGGGTTGAATAAAAAATAAAAACTCAAAAGCACCAGGAGACATCTGCTGAATGCCCAAAGGTGCCTTGGCGTAATGGTGTGGAGCGCTTGACCCGATGCCTCTGCTACAGACAGTTGGCCGGTTCAAGTCCCGTGTCATGACATCAAGGTGCTGGAGGACCATCGGGAGACAGGGTCCGGCCCATTCCTCTCTCTTATGTCATATGACGAGCATTTAACTTTTAATATCACAATTATTGTAGCTAATCTTTAACTGAATCTGGAAGTATTCCTTTATTAAATGATTCTTCATAGTCTGGAATTGTAACTGATCAATTTTCTTTTGTGACTTTCGCATTTATTTTATATGGAGGGACAGTCAGTGGTGTAAACTTTATTTATATAGCACATTTCATACATAAAATGCAACTCTGTCACATTCTGTCTCTCCCTCAGTCTCCACACTGGCCTCCCATATCCCATTCCAGCACACCCAGTTCCATTTACACACCTGTCAACTACCTAATCAGCCCAGCAGTGAACACTTCTCCAATCAACCTGCTCACTATAAAACTGGACTCAGTACAAACACTCATTGTCAGTGCATAACCTGTGTCACAGATGTCCTGCCTGTTCATGTGTTGACTTTGATGTCATTCTGATTCATGCCTGATTCCTACCTGCATTCCCCTGTGTAAGATATCTCGTAATTCTTTATTAAATAATTTATTATTATACTCTAGTTTGTTGTGACTTTGCTCCTGGGTTCAACTCTGTCTGCATCCTTGACAACTAAAGTACTTCACATATTAAACTTTATTTATATAGCACATGTCATACATAAAATGCAACTCAAAGTACTTCACATGAAAATAAAATAAAAAATAACAAGCAGCGGAATGCCAGAAACAAAAAGTAGGTCAATCTACAATTAGCAAATAAAAATAGCAATACAAGACTAAAACATTAAAAATGGTAAGGAAATTTGTATTGGATAATACATTTTAAATTGATATTATTAGATATTCAACTTTATTGACATTTATAATTAAATTGGTGTCTTTACTCTGTAGAATCCATTGTTGTTTGTTTCTGTTGCTTAACTCTGTTGCTTTAACTACATATAAGTGTCTATTTGTTTGTCTCTAAATGCCCTTTGTTCAATTCATGCCATACTATAGCACGCCGTTTTTCATCATTTTTGAGGATTTGAAGAAAATTCAAAATTAAAAAAAACATGGGTTATAGCCCATCGTTTTTTGAATTTTTGAAAAAAATGTTATCCTCATTTTTCATCATTTTTGAACATGGGCTATAGCCCCTACCGTACGGCATACTATAGCACGCCGTTTTTCATCAATTTTGAGGATTTGAAGAAAATTCAAAATTTCAAAAAACATGGGTTATAGCCCATCGTTTTTTTTATTTTTGAAAAAATGTTATCCTCATTTTTCATCATTTTTGAACATGGGCTATAGCCCCTACCGTACGGCATACTATAGCACGCCGTTTTTCATCATTTTTGAGGATTTGAAGAAAATTCAAAATTTCAAAAACATGGGTTATAGCCCATCGTTTTTTGAATTTTTGAAAAAAATGTTATCCTCATTTTTCATCATTTTTGAACATGGGCTATAGCCCCTACCGTACGGCATACGCACGCCGTTTTTCATCATTTTTGAGGATTTGAAGAAAATTCAAAATTTCAAAAAACATGGGTTATAGCCCATCGTTTTTTGAATTTTTGAAAAAAATGTTATCCTCATTTTTCATCATTTTTGAACATGGGCTATAGCCCCTACCGTACGGCATACTATAGCACGCCATTTTTCATCATTTTTGAGGATTTGAAGAAAATTCAAAATTTCAAAAAACATGGGTTATAGCCCATCGTTTTTTGAATTTTTGAAAAAAATGTTATCCTCATTTTTCATCATTTTTGAACATGGGCTATAGCCCCTACCGTACGGCATACTATAGCACGCCGTTTCTCATCATTTTTGAGGATTTGAAGAAAATTCAAAATTTCAAAAAACATGGGTTATAGCCCATCGTTTTTTGAATTTTTGAAAAAAATGTTATCCTCATTTTTCATCATTTTTGAACATGGGCTATAGCCCCTACCGTACGGCATACTATAGCACGCCGTTTTTCATCATTTTTGAGGATTTGAAGAAAATTCAAAATTTCAAAAAACATGGGTTATAGCCCATCGTTTTTTGAATTTTTGAAAAACATGTTATCCTCATTTTTCATCATTTTTGAACATGGGCTATAGCCCCTACCGTACGGCATACTATAGCACGCCGTTTTTCATCATTTTTGAGGATTTGAAGAAAATTCAAAATTTCAAAAAACATGGGTTATAGCCCATCGTTTTTGAATTTTTGAAAAAAATGTTATCCTCATTTTTCATCATTTTTGAACATGGGCTATAGCCCCTACCGTACGGCATACTATAGCACGCCGTTTTTCATCATTTTTGAGGATTTGAAGAAAATTCAAAATTTCAAAAAACATGGGTTATAGCCCATCGTTTTTTGAATTTTTGAAAAAAATGTTATCCTCATTTTTCAACATTTTTGAACATGGGCTATAGCCCCTACCGTACGGCATACTATAGCACGCCGTTTTTCATCATTTTTGAGGATTTGAAGAAAATTCAAAATTTCAAAAAACATGGGTTATAGCCCATCGTTTTTTGAATTTTTGAAAAAAATGTTATCCTCATTTTTCATCATTTTTGAACATGGGCTATAGCCCCTACCGTACGGCATACTATAGCACGCCGTTTTTCATCATTTTTGAGGATTTGAAGAAAATTCAAAATTTCAAAAAACATGGGTTATAGCCCATCGTTTTTTGAATTTTTGAAAAAAATGTTATCCTCATTTTTCATCATTTTTGAACATGGGCTATAGCCCCTACCGTACGGCATACTATAGCACGCCGTTTTTCATCATTTTTGAGGATTTGAAGAAAATTCAAAATTTCAAAAAACATGGGTTATAGCCCATCGTTTTTTGAATAAAAAAAAAAAATGTTATCCTCATTTTTCATCATTTTTTAACATGGGCTATAGCCCCTACCGTACGGCATACTATAGCACGCCGTTTTTCATCATTTTTGAGGATTTGAAGAAAATTCAAAATTTCAAAAAACATGGGTTATAGCCCATCGTTTTTTGAATTTTTGAAAAAAATGTTATCCTCATTTTTCATCATTTTTGAACATGGGCTATAGCCCCTACCGTACGGCATACTATAGCACGCCGTTTCTCATCATTTTTGAGGATTTGAAGAAAATTCAAAATTTCAAAAAACATGGGTTATAGCCCATCGTTTTTTGAATTTTTGAAAAAAATGTTATCCTCATTTTTCATCATTTTTGAACATGGGCTATAGCCCCTACCGTACGGCATACTATAGCACGCCGTTTTTCATCATTTTTGAGGATTTGAAGAAAATTCAAAATTTCAAAAAACATGGGTTATAGCCCATCGTTTTTTGAATTTTTGAAAAAAATGTTATCCTCATTTTTCAACATTTTTGAACATGGGCTATAGCCCCTACCGTACGGCATACTATAGCACGCCGTTTTTCATCATTTTTGAGGATTTGAAGAAAAATCAAAATTTCAAAAAACATGGGTTATAGCCCATCGTTTTTTGAATTTTTGAAAAAAATGTTATCCTCATTTTTCATCATTTTTGAACATGGGCTATAGCCCCTACCGTACGGCATACTATAGCACGCCGTTTTTCATCATTTTTGAGGATTTGAAGAAAAATCAAAATTTCAAAAAACATGGGTTATAGCCCATCGTTTTTTGAATTTTTGAAAAAAATGTTATCCTCATTTTTCATCATTTTTGAACATGGGCTATAGCCCCTACCGTACGGCATACTATAGCACGCCGTTTTTCATCATTTTTGAGGATTTGAAGAAAATTCAAAATTTCAAAAAACATGGGTTATAGCCCATCGTTTTTTGAATAATAAAAAAAAATGTTATCCTCATTTTTCATCATTTTTTAACATGGGCTATAGCCCCTACCGTACGGCATACTATAGCACGCCGTTTTTCATCATTTTTGAGGATTTGAAGAAAATTCAAAATTTAAAAAAACATGGGTTATAGCCCATCGTTTTTTGAATTTTTGAAAAAAATGTTATCCTCATTTTTCATCATTTTTGAACATGGGCTATAGCCCCTACCGTACGGCATACTATAGCACGCCGTTTCTCATCATTTTTGAGGATTTGAAGAAAATTCAAAATTTCAAAAAACATGGGTTATAGCCCATCGTTTTTTGAATTTTTGAAAAAAATGTTATCCTCATTTTTCATCATTTTTGAACATGGGCTATAGCCCCTACCGTACGGCATACTATAGCACGCCGTTTTTCATCATTTTTGAGGATTTGAAGAAAATTCAAAATTTCAAAAAACATGGGTTATAGCCCATCGTTTTTTGAATTTTTGAAAAAAATGTTATCCTCATTTTTCATCATTTTTGAACATGGGCTATAGCCCCTACCGTACGGCATACTATAGCACGCCGTTTTTCATCATTTTTGAGGATTTGAAGAAAATTCAAAATTTCAAAAAACATGGGTTATAGCCCATCGTTTTTTGAATTTTTGAAAAAAATGTTATCCTCATTTTTCATCATTTTTGAACATGGGCTATAGCCCCTACCGTACGGCATACTATAGCACGCCGTTTTTCATCATTTTTGAGGATTTGAAGAAAATTCAAAATTTCAAAAAACATGGGTTATAGCCCATCGTTTTTTGAATTTTTGAAAAAAATGTTATCCTCATTTTTCATCATTTTTGAACATGGGCTATAGCCCCTACCGTACGGCATACTATAGCACGCTGTTTTTCATCATTTTTGAGGATTTGAAGAAAATTCAAAATTTCAAAAAACATGGGTTATAGCCCATCGTTTTTTGAATTTTTGAAAAAAATGTTATCCTCATTTTTCAACATTTTTGAACATGGGCTATAGCCCCTACCGTACGGCATACTCTAGCACGCCGTTTTTCATCATTTTTGAGGATTTGAAGAAAATTCAAAATTTCAAAAAACATGGGTTATAGCCCATCGTTTTTTGAATTTTTGAAAAAAAAATTATCCTCATTTTTCATCATTTTTGAACATGGGCTATAGCCCCTACCGTACGGCATACTATAGCACGCCGTTTTTCATCATTTTTGAGGATTTTAAGAAAATTCAAAATTTCAAAAAACATGGGTTATAGCCCATCGTTTTTTGAATTTTTGAAAAAAATGTTATCCTCATTTTTCATCATTTTTGAACATGGGCTATAGCCCCTACCGTACGGCATACTATAGCACTCCGTTTTTCATCATTTTTGAGGATTTGAAGAAAATTCAAAATTTCAAAAAACATGGGTTATAGCCCATCGTTTTTTGAATTTTTGAAAAAAATGTTATCCTCATTTTTCATCATTTTTGAACATGGGCTATAGCCCCTACCGTACGGCATACTATAGCACTCCGTTTTTCATCATTTTTGAGGATTTGAAGAAAATTCAAAATTTCAAAAAACATGGGTTATAGCCCATCGTTTTTTGAATTTTTGAAAAAAATGTTATCCTCATTTTTCATCATTTTTGAACATGGGCTATAGCCCCTACCGTACGGCATACTATAGCACTCCGTTTTTCATCATTTTTGAGGATTTGAAGAAAATTCAAAATTTCAAAAAACATGGGTTATAGCCCATCGTTTTTTGAATTTTTGAAAAAAATGTTATCCTCATTTTTCATCATTTTTGAACATGGGCTATAGCCCCTACCGTACGGCATACTATAGCACGCCGTTTTTCATCATTTTTGAGGATTTGAAGAAAATTCAAAATTTCAAAAAACATGGGTTATAGCCCATCGTTTTTTGAATTTTTGAAAAAAATGTTATCCTCATTTTTCATCATTTTTGAACATGGGCTATAGCCCCTACCGTACGGCATACTATAGCACGCCGTTTTTCATCATTTTTGAGGATTTGAAGAAAATTCAAAATTTCAAAAAACATGGGTTATAACCCATCGTTTTTTGAATTTTTGAAAAAAATGTTATCCTCATTTTTCATAATTTTTGAACATGGGCTATAGCTTCTACCGTACGGCATGCTATAGCACGCCGTTTTTCATCATTTTTGAGGATTTGAAGAAAATTCAAAATTTCAAAAAACATGGGTTATAGCCCATCGTTTTTTGAATTTTTGAAAAAAATGTTATCCTCATTTTTCATCATTTTTGAACATGGGCTATAGCCCCTACCGTACGGCATACTATAGCACGCCGTTTTTCATCATTTTTGAGGATTTGAAGAAAATTCAAAATTTCAAAAAACATGGGTTATAGCCCATCGTTTTTTGAATTTTTGAAAAGAATGTTATCCTCATTTTTCATCATTTTTGAACATGGGCTATAGCCCCTACCGTACGGCATACTATAGCACGCCGTTTTTCATCGTTTTTGAGGATTTGAAGAAAATTCAAAATTTCAAAAAACATGGGTTATAACCCATCGTTTTTTGAATTTTTGAAAAAAATGTTATCCTCATTTTTCATAATTTTTGAACATGGGCTATAGCTCCTACCGTACGGCATGCTATAGCACGCCGTTTTTCATCATTTTTGAGGATTTGAAGAAAATTCAAAAATTCAAAAACATGGGTTATAGCCCATCGTTTTTTGAATTTTTGAAAAAAAAATTATCCTCATTTTTCATCATTTTTGAACATGGGCTATAGCCCCTACCGTACGGCATACTATAGCACGCCGTTTTTCATCATTTTTGAGGATTTGAAGAAAATTCAAAATTTCAAAAAACATGGGTTATAGCCCATCGTTTTTTGAATTTTTGAAAAAAATGTTATCCTCGTTTTTCATCATTTTTGAACATGGGCTATAGCCCCTACCGTACGGCATACTATAGCACGCCGTTTTTCATCATTTTTGAGGATTTGAAGAAAATTCAAAATTTCAAAAAACATGGGTTATAGCCCATCGTTTTTTGAATTTAAAAAAAAATGTTATCCTCATTTTTCATCATTTTTGAACATGGGCTATAGCCCCTACCGTACGGCATACTATAGCACGCCGTTTTTCATCATTTTTGAGGATTTGAAGAAAATTCAAAATTTCAAAAAACATGGGTTATAACCCATCGTTTTTTGAATTTTTGAAAAAAATGTTATCCTCATTTTTCATAATTTTTGAACATGGGCTATAGCTCCTACCGTACGGCATGCTATAGCACGCCGTTTTTCATCATTTTTGAGGATTTGAAGAAAATTCAAAATTTCAAAAAACATGGGTTATAGCCCATCGTTTTTTGAATTTTTGAAAAAAATGTTATCCTCATTTTTCATCATTTTTGATCATGGGCTATAGCCCCTACCGTACGGCATACTATAGCACGCCGTTTTTCATCATTTTTGAGGATTTGAAGAAAATTCAAAATTTCAAAAAACATGGGTTATAGCCCATCGTTTTTTTAATTTTTGAAAAAAATGTTATCCTCATTTTTCATCATTTTTGAACATGGGCTATAGCCCCTACCGTACGGCATACTATAGCACGCCGTTTTTCATCATTTTTGAGGATTTGAAGAAAATTCAAAATTTCAAAAAACATGGGTTATAACCCATCGTTTTTTGAATTTTTGAAAAAAATGTTATCCTCATTTTTCATAATTTTTGAACATGGGCTTTAGCTCCTACCGTACGGCATGCTATAGCACGCCGTTTTTCATCATTTTTGAGGATTTGAAGAAAATTCAAAATTTCAAAAAACATGGGTTATAGCCCATCGTTTTTTGAATTTTTGAAAAAAAAATTATCCTCATTTTTCATCATTTTTGAACATGGGCTAAAGCCCCTACCGTACGGCATACTATAGCACGCCGTTTTTCATCATTTTTGAGGATTTGAAGAAAATTCAAAATTTCAAAAAACATGGGTTATAGCCCATCGTTTTTTGAATTTTTGAAAAAAATGTTATCCTCGTTTTTCATCATTTTTGAACATGGGCTATAGCCCCTACCGTACGGCATACTATAGCACGCCGTTTTTCATCATTTTTGAGGATTTGAAGAAAATTCAAAATTTCAAAAAACATGGGTTATAGCCCATCGTTTTTTGAATTAAAAAAAAAAATGTTATCCTCATTTTTCATCATTTTGTAACATGGGCTATAGCCCCTACCGTACGGCATACTATAGCACACCGTTTTTCATCATTTTTGAGGATTTGAAGAAAATTCAAAATTTCAAAAAACATGGGTTATAGCCCATCGTTTTTTGAATTTTTGAAAAAAATGTTATCCTCATTTTTTATCATTTTTGAACATGGGCTATAGCCCCTACCGTACGGCATACTATAGCACGCCGTTTTTCATCATTTTTGAGGATTTGAAGAAAATTCAAAATTTCAAAAAACATGGGTTATAGCCCATCGTTTTTTGAATTTTTGAAAAAAATGTTATCCTCATTTTTCAACATTTTTGAACATGGGCTATAGCCCCTACCGTACGGCATACTATAGCACGCCGTTTTTCATCATTTTTGAGGATTTGAAGAAAATTCAAAATTTCAAAAAACATGGGTTATAGCCCATCGTTTTTTGAATTTTTGAAAAAAATGTTATCCTCATTTTTCATCATTTTTGAACATGGGCTATAGCCCCTACCGTACGGCATACTATAGCACGCCGTTTTTCATCATTTTTGAGGATTTGAAGAAAATTCAAAATTTCAAAAAATATGGGTTATAGCCCATCGTTTTTTGAATTTTTGAAAAAAAAATTATCCTCATTTTTCATCATTTTTGAACATGGGCTATAGCCCCTACCGTACGGCATACTATAGCACGCCGTTTTTCATCATTTTTGAGGATTTGAAGAAAATTCAAAATTTCAAAAAACATGGGTTATAGCCCATCGTTTTTTGAATTTTTGAAAAAAATGTTATCCTCATTTTTCATCATTTTTGAACATGGGCTATAGCTCCTACCGTACGGCATACTATAGCACGCCGTTTTTCATCATTTTTGAGGATTTGAAGAAAATTCAAAATTTCAAAAAACATGGGTTATAGCCCATCGTTTTTTGAATTTTTGAAAAAAATGTTATCCTCATTTTTCATCATTTTTGAACATGGGCTATAGCCCCTACCGTACGGCATACTATAGCACGCCGTTTTTCATCATTTTTGAGGATTTGAAGAAAATTCAAAATTTCAAAAAACATGGGTTATAGCCCATCGTTTTTTGAATTTTTGAAAAAAATGTTATCCTCATTTTTCAACATTTTTTAACATGGGCTATAGCCCCTACCGTACGGCATACTATAGCACGCCGTTTTTCATCATTTTTGAGGATTTGAAGAAAATTCAAAATTTCAAAAAACATGGGTTATAGCCCATCGTTTTTTGAATTTTTGAAAAAAATGTTATCCTCATTTTCATCATTTTTGAACATGGGCTATAGCCCCTACCGTACGGCATACTATAGCACGCCGTTTTTCATCATTTTTGAGGATTTGAAGAAAATTCAAAATTTCAAAAAACATGGGTTATAGCCCATCGTTTTTTGAATTTTTGAAAAAAATGTTATCCTCATTTTTCATCATTTTTGAACATGGGCTATAGCCCCTACCGTACGGCATACTATAGCACGCCGTTTTTCATCATTTTTGAGGATTTGAAGAAAATTCAAAATTTCAAAAAACATGGGTTATAGCCCATCGTTTTTTGATTTTTTGAAAAAAATGTTATCCTCATTTTTCATCATTTTTGAACATGGGCTATAGCCCCTACCGTACGGCATACTATAGCACTCCGTTTTTCATCATTTTTGAGGATTTGAAGAAAATTCAAAATTTCAAAAAACATGGGTTATAGCCCATCGTTTTTTTAATTTTTGAAAAAAATGTTATCCTCATTTTTCATCATTTTTTAACATGGGCTATAGCCCCTACCGTACGGCATACTATAGCACGCCGTTTTTCATCATTTTTGAGGATTTGAAGAAAATTCAAAATTTCAAAAAACATGGGTTATAGCCCATCGTTTTTTGAATTTTTGAAAAAAATGTTATCCTCATTTTTCATCATTTTTGAACATGGGCTATAGCCCCTACCGTACGGCATACTATAGCACGCCGTTTTTCATCATTTTTGAGGATTTGAAGAAAATTCAAAATTTCAAAAAACATGGGTTATAGCCCATCGTTTTTTGAATTTTTGAAAAAAATGTTATCCTCATTTTTCAACATTTTTTAACATGGGCTATAGCCCCTACCGTACGGCATACTATAGCACGCCGTTTTTCATCATTTTTGAGGATTTGAAGAAAATTCAAAATTTCAAAAAACATGGGTTATAGCCCATCGTTTTTTGAATTTTTGAAAAAAATGTTATCCTCATTTTCATCATTTTTGAACATGGGCTATAGCCCCTACCGTACGGCATACTATAGCACGCCGTTTTTCATCATTTTTGAGGATTTGAAGAAAATTCAAAATTTCAAAAAACATGGGTTATAGCCCATCGTTTTTAGAATTTTTGAAAAAAATGTTATCCTCATTTTTCATCATTTTTGAACATGGGCTATAGCCCCTACCGTACGGCATACTATAGCACGCCGTTTTTCATCATTTTTGAGGATTTGAAGAAAATTCAAAATTTCAAAAAACATGGGTTATAGCCCATCGTTTTTTGATTTTTTGAAAAAAATGTTATCCTCATTTTTCATCATTTTTGAACATGGGCTATAGCCCCTACCGTACGGCATACTATAGCACTGCGTTTTTCATCATTTTTGAGGATTTGAAGAAAATTCAAAATTTCAAAAAACATGGGTTATAGCCCATCGTTTTTTTAATTTTTGAAAAAAATGTTATCCTCATTTTTCATCATTTTTGAACATGGGCTATAGCCCCTACCGTACGGCATACTATAGCACGCCGTTTTTCATCATTTTTGAGGATTTGAAGAAAATTCAAAATTTCAAAAAACATGGGTTATAGCCCATCGTTTTTTGAATTTTTGAAAAAAATGTTATCCTCGTTTTTCATCATTTTTGAACATGGGCTATAGCCCCTACCGTACGGCATACTATAGCACGCCGTTTTTCATCATTTTTGAGGATTTGAAGAAAATTCAAAATTTCAAAAAACATGGGTTATAGCCCATCGTTTTTTGAATTTTTGAAAAAAAAATTATCCTCATTTTTCATCATTTTTGAACATGGGCTATAGCCCCTACGGTACGGCATACTATAGCACGCCGTTTTTCATCATTTTTGAGGATTTGAAGAAAATTCAAAATTTCAAAAAACATGGGTTATAGCCCATCGTTTTTTGAATTAAAAAAAAAAATGTTATCCTCATTTTTCATCATTTTTTAACATGGGCTATAGCCCCTACCGTACGGCATACTATAGCACACCGTTTTTCATCATTTTTGAGGATTTGAAGAAAATTCAAAATTTCAAAAAACATGGGTTATAGCCCATCGTTTTTTGAATTTTTGAAAAAAATGTTATCCTCATTTTTTATCATTTTTGAACATGGGCTATAGCCCCTACCGTACGGCATACTATAGCACGCCGTTTTTCATCATTTTTGAGGATTTGAAGAAAATTCAAAATTTCAAAAAACATGGGTTATAGCCCATCGTTTTTTGATTTTTTGAAAAAAATGTTATCCTCATTTTTCATCATTTTTGAACATGGGCTATAGCCCCTACCGTACGGCATACTATAGCACTCCGTTTTTCATCATTTTTGAGGATTTGAAGAAAATTCAAAATTTCAAAAAACATGGGTTATAGCCCATCGTTTTTTTAATTTTTGAAAAAAATGTTATCCTCATTTTTCATCATTTTTTAACATGGGCTATAGCCCCTACCGTACGGCATACTATAGCACGCCGTTTTTCATCATTTTTGAGGATTTGAAGAAAATTCAAAATTTCAAAAAACATGGGTTATAGCCCATCGTTTTTTGAATTTTTGAAAAAAATGTTATCCTCATTTTTCATCATTTTTGAACATGGGCTATAGCCCCTACCGTACGGCATACTATAGCACGCCGTTTTTCATCATTTTTGAGGATTTGAAGAAAATTCAAAATTTCAAAAAACATGGGTTATAGCCCATCGTTTTTTGAATTTTTGAAAAAAATGTTATCCTCATTTTTCAACATTTTTTAACATGGGCTATAGCCCCTACCGTACGGCATACTATAGCACGCCGTTTTTCATCATTTTTGAGGATTTGAAGAAAATTCAAAATTTCAAAAAACATGGGTTATAGCCCATCGTTTTTTGAATTTTTGAAAAAAATGTTATCCTCATTTTCATCATTTTTGAACATGGGCTATAGCCCCTACCGTACGGCATACTATAGCACGCCGTTTTTCATCATTTTTGAGGATTTGAAGAAAATTCAAAATTTCAAAAAACATGGGTTATAGCCCATCGTTTTTAGAATTTTTGAAAAAAATGTTATCCTCATTTTTCATCATTTTTGAACATGGGCTATAGCCCCTACCGTACGGCATACTATAGCACGCCGTTTTTCATCATTTTTGAGGATTTGAAGAAAATTCAAAATTTCAAAAAACATGGGTTATAGCCCATCGTTTTTTGATTTTTTGAAAAAAATGTTATCCTCATTTTTCATCATTTTTGAACATGGGCTATAGCCCCTACCGTACGGCATACTATAGCACTGCGTTTTTCATCATTTTTGAGGATTTGAAGAAAATTCAAAATTTCAAAAAACATGGGTTATAGCCCATCGTTTTTTTAATTTTTGAAAAAAATGTTATCCTCATTTTTCATCATTTTTGAACATGGGCTATAGCCCCTACCGTACGGCATACTATAGCACGCCGTTTTTCATCATTTTTGAGGATTTGAAGAAAATTCAAAATTTCAAAAAACATGGGTTATAGCCCATCGTTTTTTGAATTTTTGAAAAAAATGTTATCCTCGTTTTTCATCATTTTTGAACATGGGCTATAGCCCCTACCGTACGGCATACTATAGCACGCCGTTTTTCATCATTTTTGAGGATTTGAAGAAAATTCAAAATTTCAAAAAACATGGGTTATAGCCCATCGTTTTTTGAATTTTTGAAAAAAAAATTATCCTCATTTTTCATCATTTTTGAACATGGGCTATAGCCCCTACGGTACGGCATACTATAGCACGCCGTTTTTCATCATTTTTGAGGATTTGAAGAAAATTCAAAATTTCAAAAAACATGGGTTATAGCCCATCGTTTTTTGAATTAAAAAAAAAAATGTTATCCTCATTTTTCATCATTTTTTAACATGGGCTATAGCCCCTACCGTACGGCATACTATAGCACACCGTTTTTCATCATTTTTGAGGATTTGAAGAAAATTCAAAATTTCAAAAAACATGGGTTATAGCCCATCGTTTTTTGAATTTTTGAAAAAAATGTTATCCTCATTTTTTATCATTTTTGAACATGGGCTATAGCCCCTACCGTACGGCATACTATAGCACGCCGTTTTTCATCATTTTTGAGGATTTGAAGAAAATTCAAAATTTCAAAAAACATGGGTTATAGCCCATCGTTTTTTGAATTTTTGAAAAAAATGTTATCCTCATTTTTCAACATTTTTGAACATGGGCTATAGCCCCTACCGTACGGCATACTATAGCACGCCGTTTTTCATCATTTTTGAGGATTTGAAGAAAATTCAAAATTTCAAAAAACATGGGTTATAGCCCATCGTTTTTTGAATTTTTGAAAAAAATGTTATCCTCATTTTCATCATTTTTGAACATGGGCTATAGCCCCTACCGTACGGCATACTATAGCACGCCGTTTTTCATCATTTTTGAGGATTTGAAGAAAATTCAAAATTTCAAAAAACATGGGTTATAACCCATCGTTTTTTGAATTTTTGAAAAAAATGTTATCCTCATTTTTCATAATTTTTGAACATGGGCTATAGCTCCTACCGTACGGCATGCTATAGCACGCCGTTTTTCATCATTTTTGAGGATTTGAAGAAAATTCAAAATTTCAAAAAACATGGGTTATAGCCCATCGTTTTTTGAATTTTTGAAAAAAATGTTATCCTCATTTTTCATCATTTTTTATCATGGGCTATAGCCCCTACCGTACGGCATACTATAGCACGCCGTTTTTCATCATTTTTGAGGATTTGAAGAAAATTCAAAATTTCAAAAAACATGGGTTATAGCCCATCGTTTTTTTAATTTTTGAAAAAAATGTTATCCTCATTTTTCATCATTTTTGAACATGGGCTATAGCCCCTACCGTACGGCATACTATAGCACGCCGTTTTTCATCATTTTTGAGGATTTGAAGAAAATTCAAAATTTCAAAAAACATGGGTTATAACCCATCGTTTTTTGAATTTTTGAAAAAAATGTTATCCTCATTTTTCATAATTTTTGAACATGGGCTATAGCTCCTACCGTACGGCATGCTATAGCACGCCGTTTTTCATCATTTTTGAGGATTTGAAGAAAATTCAAAATTTCAAAAAACATGGGTTATAGCCCATCGTTTTTTGAATTTTTGAAAAAAAAATTATCCTCATTTTTCATCATTTTTGAACATGGGCTAAAGCCCCTACCGTACGGCATACTATAGCACGCCGTTTTTCATCATTTTTGAGGATTTGAAGAAAATTCAAAATTTCAAAAAACATGGGTTATAGCCCATCGTTTTTTGAATTTTTATAAAAAATGTTATCCTCGTTTTTCATCATTTTTGAACATGGGCTATAGCCCCTACCGTACGGCATACTATAGCACGCCGTTTTTCATCATTTTTGAGGATTTGAAGAAAATTCAAAATTTCAAAAAACATGGGTTATAGCCCATCGTTTTTTGAATTAAAAAAAAAATGTTATCCTCATTTTTCATCATTTTGTAACATGGGCTATAGCCCCTACCGTACGGCATACTATAGCACACCGTTTTTCATCATTTTTGAGGATTTGAAGAAAATTCAAAATTTCAAAAAACATGGGTTATAGCCCATCGTTTTTTGAATTTTTGAAAAAAATGTTATCCTCATTTTTTATCATTTTTGAACATGGGCTATAGCCCCTACCGTACGGCATACTATAGCACGCCGTTTTTCATCATTTTTGAGGATTTGAAGAAAATTCAAAATTTCAAAAAACATGGGTTATAGCCCATCGTTTTTTGAATTTTTGAAAAAAATGTTATCCTCATTTTTCAACATTTTTGAACATGGGCTATAGCCCCTACCGTACGGCATACTATAGCACGCCGTTTTTCATCATTTTTGAGGATTTGAAGAAAATTCAAAATTTCAAAAAACATGGGTTATAGCCCATCGTTTTTTGAATTTTTGAAAAAAATGTTATCCTCATTTTTCATCATTTTTGAACATGGGCTATAGCCCCTACCGTACGGCATACTATAGCACGCCGTTTTTCATCATTTTTGAGGATTTGAAGAAAATTCAAAATTTCAAAAAATATGGGTTATAGCCCATCGTTTTTTGAATTTTTGAAAAAAAAATTATCCTCATTTTTCATCATTTTTGAACATGGGCTATAGCCCCTACCGTACGGCATACTATAGCACGCCGTTTTTCATCATTTTTGAGGATTTGAAGAAAATTCAAAATTTCAAAAAACATGGGTTATAGCCCATCGTTTTTTGAATTTTTGAAAAAAATGTTATCCTCATTTTTCATCATTTTTGAACATGGGCTATAGCTCCTACCGTACGGCATACTATAGCACGCCGTTTTTCATCATTTTTGAGGATTTGAAGAAAATTCAAAATTTCAAAAAACATGGGTTATAGCCCATCGTTTTTTGAATTAAAAAAAAAAATGTTATCCTCATTTTTCATCATTTTGTAACATGGGCTATAGCCCCTACCGTACGGCATACTATAGCACACCGTTTTTCATCATTTTTGAGGATTTGAAGAAAATTCAAAATTTCAAAAAACATGGGTTATAGCCCATCGTTTTTTGAATTTTTGAAAAAAATGTTATCCTCATTTTTTATCATTTTTGAACATGGGCTATAGCCCCTACCGTACGGCATACTATAGCACGCCGTTTTTCATCATTTTTGAGGATTTGAAGAAAATTCAAAATTTCAAAAAACATGGGTTATAGCCCATCGTTTTTTGAATTTTTGAAAAAAATGTTATCCTCATTTTTCAACATTTTTGAACATGGGCTATAGCCCCTACCGTACGGCATACTATAGCACGCCGTTTTTCATCATTTTTGAGGATTTGAAGAAAATTCAAAATTTCAAAAAACATGGGTTATAGCCCATCGTTTTTTGAATTTTTGAAAAAAATGTTATCCTCATTTTTCATCATTTTTGAACATGGGCTATAGCCCCTACCGTACGGCATACTATAGCACGCCGTTTTTCATCATTTTTGAGGATTTGAAGAAAATTCAAAATTTCAAAAAATATGGGTTATAGCCCATCGTTTTTTGAATTTTTGAAAAAAAAATTATCCTCATTTTTCATCATTTTTGAACATGGGCTATAGCCCCTACCGTACGGCATACTATAGCACGCCGTTTTTCATCATTTTTGAGGATTTGAAGAAAATTCAAAATTTCAAAAAACATGGGTTATAGCCCATCGTTTTTTGAATTTTTGAAAAAAATGTTATCCTCATTTTTCATCATTTTTGAACATGGGCTATAGCTCCTACCGTACGGCATACTATAGCACGCCGTTTTTCATCATTTTTGAGGATTTGAAGAAAATTCAAAATTTCAAAAAACATGGGTTATAGCCCATCGTTTTTTGAATTTTTGAAAAAAATGTTATCCTCATTTTTCATCATTTTTGAACATGGGCTATAGCCCCTACCGTACGGCATACTATAGCACGCCGTTTTTCATCATTTTTGAGGATTTGAAGAAAATTCAAAATTTCAAAAAACATGGGTTATAGCCCATCGTTTTTTGAATTTTTGAAAAAAATGTTATCCTCATTTTTCAACATTTTTTAACATGGGCTATAGCCCCTACCGTACGGCATACTATAGCACGCCGTTTTTCATCATTTTTGAGGATTTGAAGAAAATTCAAAATTTCAAAAAACATGGGTTATAGCCCATCGTTTTTTGAATTTTTGAAAAAAATGTTATCCTCATTTTCATCATTTTTGAACATGGGCTATAGCCCCTACCGTACGGCATACTATAGCACGCCGTTTTTCATCATTTTTGAGGATTTGAAGAAAATTCAAAATTTCAAAAAACATGGGTTATAGCCCATCGTTTTTTGAATTTTTGAAAAAAATGTTATCCTCATTTTTCATCATTTTTGAACATGGGCTATAGCCCCTACCGTACGGCATACTATAGCACGCCGTTTTTCATCATTTTTGAGGATTTGAAGAAAATTCAAAATTTCAAAAAACATGGGTTATAGCCCATCGTTTTTTGATTTTTTGAAAAAAATGTTATCCTCATTTTTCATCATTTTTGAACATGGGCTATAGCCCCTACCGTACGGCATACTATAGCACTCCGTTTTTCATCATTTTTGAGGATTTGAAGAAAATTCAAAATTTCAAAAAACATGGGTTATAGCCCATCGTTTTTTTAATTTTTGAAAAAAATGTTATCCTCATTTTTCATCATTTTTTAACATGGGCTATAGCCCCTACCGTACGGCATACTATAGCACGCCGTTTTTCATCATTTTTGAGGATTTGAAGAAAATTCAAAATTTCAAAAAACATGGGTTATAGCCCATCGTTTTTTGAATTTTTGAAAAAAATGTTATCCTCATTTTTCATCATTTTTGAACATGGGCTATAGCCCCTACCGTACGGCATACTATAGCACGCCGTTTTTCATCATTTTTGAGGATTTGAAGAAAATTCAAAATTTCAAAAAACATGGGTTATAGCCCATCGTTTTTTGAATTTTTGAAAAAAATGTTATCCTCATTTTTCAACATTTTTTAACATGGGCTATAGCCCCTACCGTACGGCATACTATAGCACGCCGTTTTTCATCATTTTTGAGGATTTGAAGAAAATTCAAAATTTCAAAAAACATGGGTTATAGCCCATCGTTTTTTGAATTTTTGAAAAAAATGTTATCCTCATTTTCATCATTTTTGAACATGGGCTATAGCCCCTACCGTACGGCATACTATAGCACGCCGTTTTTCATCATTTTTGAGGATTTGAAGAAAATTCAAAATTTCAAAAAACATGGGTTATAGCCCATCGTTTTTAGAATTTTTGAAAAAAATGTTATCCTCATTTTTCATCATTTTTGAACATGGGCTATAGCCCCTACCGTACGGCATACTATAGCACGCCGTTTTTCATCATTTTTGAGGATTTGAAGAAAATTCAAAATTTCAAAAAACATGGGTTATAGCCCATCGTTTTTTGATTTTTTGAAAAAAATGTTATCCTCATTTTTCATCATTTTTGAACATGGGCTATAGCCCCTACCGTACGGCATACTATAGCACTCCGTTTTTCATCATTTTTGAGGATTTGAAGAAAATTCAAAATTTCAAAAAACATGGGTTATAGCCCATCGTTTTTTTAATTTTTGAAAAAAATGTTATCCTCATTTTTCATCATTTTTGAACATGGGCTATAGCCCCTACCGTACGGCATACTATAGCACGCCGTTTTTCATCATTTTTGAGGATTTGAAGAAAATTCAAAATTTCAAAAAACATGGGTTATAGCCCATCGTTTTTTGAATTTTTGAAAAAAATGTTATCCTCGTTTTTCATCATTTTTGAACATGGGCTATAGCCCCTACCGTACGGCATACTATAGCACGCCGTTTTTCATCATTTTTGAGGATTTGAAGAAAATTCAAAATTTCAAAAAACATGGGTTATAGCCCATCGTTTTTTGAATTTTTGAAAAAAAAATTATCCTCATTTTTCATCATTTTTGAACATGGGCTATAGCCCCTACGGTACGGCATACTATAGCACGCCGTTTTTCATCATTTTTGAGGATTTGAAGAAAATTCAAAATTTCAAAAAACATGGGTTATAGCCCATCGTTTTTTGAATTAAAAAAAAAAATGTTATCCTCATTTTTTATCATTTTTGAACATGGGCTATAGCCCCTACCGTACGGCATACTATAGCACGCCGTTTTTCATCATTTTTGAGGATTTGAAGAAAATTCAAAATTTCAAAAAACATGGGTTATAGCCCATCGTTTTTTGAATTTTTGAAAAAAATGTTATCCTCATTTTTCAACATTTTTGAACATGGGCTATAGCCCCTACCGTACGGCATACTATAGCACGCCGTTTTTCATCATTTTTGAGGATTTGAAGAAAATTCAAAATTTCAAAAAACATGGGTTATAGCCCATCGTTTTTTGAATTTTTGAAAAAAATGTTATCCTCATTTTCATCATTTTTGAACATGGGCTATAGCCCCTACCGTACGGCATACTATAGCACGCCGTTTTTCATCATTTTTGAGGATTTGAAGAAAATTCAAAATTTCAAAAAACATGGGTTATAGCCCATCGTTTTTTGAATTTTTGAAAAAAATGTTATCCTCATTTTTCATCATTTTTGAACATGGGCTATAGCCCCTACCGTACGGCATACTATAGCACGCCGTTTTTCATCATTTTTGAGGATTTGAAGAAAATTCAAAATTTCAAAAAACATGGGTTATAGCCCATCGTTTTTTGATTTTTTGAAAAAAATGTTATCCTCATTTTTCATCATTTTTGAACATGGGCTATAGCCCCTACCGTACGGCATACTATAGCACTCCGTTTTTCATCATTTTTGAGGATTTGAAGAAAATTAAAAATTTCAAAAAATATGGGTTATAGCCCATCGTTTTTTGAATTTTTGAAAAAAAAATTATCCTCATTTTTCATCATTTTTGAACATGGGCTATAGCCCCTACCGTACGGCATACTATAGCACGCCGTTTTTCATCATTTTTGAGGATTTGAAGAAAATTCAAAATTTCAAAAAACATGGGTTATAGCCCATCGTTTTTTGAATTTTTGAAAAAAATGTTATCCTCATTTTTCATCATTTTTGAACATGGGCTATAGCTCCTACCGTACGGCATACTATAGCACGCCGTTTTTCATCATTTTTGAGGATTTGAAGAAAATTCAAAATTTCAAAAAACATGGGTTATAGCCCATCGTTTTTTGAATTTTTGAAAAAAATGTTATCCTCATTTTTCATCATTTTTGAACATGGGCTATAGCCCCTACCGTACGGCATACTATAGCACGCCGTTTTTCATCATTTTTGAGGATTTGAAGAAAATTCAAAATTTCAAAAAACATGGGTTATAGCCCATCGTTTTTTGAATTTTTGAAAAAAATGTTATCCTCATTTTTCAACATTTTTTAACATGGGCTATAGCCCCTACCGTACGGCATACTATAGCACGCCGTTTTTCATCATTTTTGAGGATTTGAAGAAAATTCAAAATTTCAAAAAACATGGGTTATAGCCCATCGTTTTTTGAATTTTTGAAAAAAATGTTATCCTCATTTTCATCATTTTTGAACATGGGCTATAGCCCCTACCGTACGGCATACTATAGCACGCCGTTTTTCATCATTTTTGAGGATTTGAAGAAAATTCAAAATTTCAAAAAACATGGGTTATAGCCCATCGTTTTTTGAATTTTTGAAAAAAATGTTATCCTCATTTTTCATCATTTTTGAACATGGGCTATAGCCCCTACCGTACGGCATACTATAGCACGCCGTTTTTCATCATTTTTGAGGATTTGAAGAAAATTCAAAATTTCAAAAAACATGGGTTATAGCCCATCGTTTTTTGATTTTTTGAAAAAAATGTTATCCTCATTTTTCATCATTTTTGAACATGGGCTATAGCCCCTACCGTACGGCATACTATAGCACTCCGTTTTTCATCATTTTTGAGGATTTGAAGAAAATTAAAAATTTCAAAAAATATGGGTTATAGCCCATCGTTTTTTGAATTTTTGAAAAAAAAATTATCCTCATTTTTCATCATTTTTGAACATGGGCTATAGCCCCTACCGTACGGCATACTATAGCACGCCGTTTTTCATCATTTTTGAGGATTTGAAGAAAATTCAAAATTTCAAAAAACATGGGTTATAGCCCATCGTTTTTTGAATTTTTGAAAAAAATGTTATCCTCATTTTTCATCATTTTTGAACATGGGCTATAGCTCCTACCGTACGGCATACTATAGCACGCCGTTTTTCATCATTTTTGAGGATTTGAAGAAAATTCAAAATTTCAAAAAACATGGGTTATAGCCCATCGTTTTTTGAATTTTTGAAAAAAATGTTATCCTCATTTTTCATCATTTTTGAACATGGGCTATAGCCCCTACCGTACGGCATACTATAGCACGCCGTTTTTCATCATTTTTGAGGATTTGAAGAAAATTCAAAATTTCAAAAAACATGGGTTATAGCCCATCGTTTTTTGAATTTTTGAAAAAAATGTTATCCTCATTTTTCAACATTTTTTAACATGGGCTATAGCCCCTACCGTACGGCATACTATAGCACGCCGTTTTTCATCATTTTTGAGGATTTGAAGAAAATTCAAAATTTCAAAAAACATGGGTTATAGCCCATCGTTTTTTGAATTTTTGAAAAAAATGTTATCCTCATTTTCATCATTTTTGAACATGGGCTATAGCCCCTACCGTACGGCATACTATAGCACGCCGTTTTTCATCATTTTTGAGGATTTGAAGAAAATTCAAAATTTCAAAAAACATGGGTTATAGCCCATCGTTTTTTGAATTTTTGAAAAAAATGTTATCCTCATTTTTCATCATTTTTGAACATGGGCTATAGCCCCTACCGTACGGCATACTATAGCACGCCGTTTTTCATCATTTTTGAGGATTTGAAGAAAATTCAAAATTTCAAAAAACATGGGTTATAGCCCATCGTTTTTTGATTTTTTGAAAAAAATGTTATCCTCATTTTTCATCATTTTTGAACATGGGCTATAGCCCCTACCGTACGGCATACTATAGCACTCCGTTTTTCATCATTTTTGAGGATTTGAAGAAAATTCAAAATTTCAAAAAACATGGGTTATAGCCCATCGTTTTTTTAATTTTTGAAAAAAATGTTATCCTCATTTTTCATCATTTTTGAACATGGGCTATAGCCCCTACCGTACGGCATACTATAGCACGCCGTTTTTCATCATTTTTGAGGATTTGAAGAAAATTCAAAATTTCAAAAAACATGGGTTATAGCCCATCGTTTTTTGAATTTTTGAAAAAAATGTTATCCTCATTTTTCATCATTTTTGAACATGGGCTATAGCCCCTACCGTACGGCATACTATAGCACGCCGTTTTTCATCATTTTTGAGGATTTGAAGAAAATTCAAAATTTCAAAAAACATGGGTTATAGCCCATCGTTTTTTGAATTTTTGAAAAAAATGTTATCCTCATTTTTCAACATTTTTTAACATGGGCTATAGCCCCTACCGTACGGCATACTATAGCACGCCGTTTTTCATCATTTTTGAGGATTTGAAGAAAATTCAAAATTTCAAAAAACATGGGTTATAGCCCATCGTTTTTTGAATTTTTGAAAAAAATGTTATCCTCATTTTCATCATTTTTGAACATGGGCTATAGCCCCTACCGTACGGCATACTATAGCACGCCGTTTTTCATCATTTTTGAGGATTTGAAGAAAATTCAAAATTTCAAAAAACATGGGTTATAGCCCATCGTTTTTTGAATTTTTGAAAAAAATGTTATCCTCATTTTTCATCATTTTTGAACATGGGCTATAGCCCCTACCGTACGGCATACTATAGCACGCCGTTTTTCATCATTTTTGAGGATTTGAAGAAAATTCAAAATTTCAAAAAACATGGGTTATAGCCCATCGTTTTTTGATTTTTTGAAAAAAATGTTATCCTCATTTTTCATCATTTTTGAACATGGGCTATAGCCCCTACCGTACGGCATACTATAGCACTCCGTTTTTCATCATTTTTGAGGATTTGAAGAAAATTCAAAATTTCAAAAAACATGGGTTATAGCCCATCGTTTTTTTAATTTTTGAAAAAAATGTTATCCTCATTTTTCATCATTTTTGAACATGGGCTATAGCCCCTACCGTACGGCATACTATAGCACGCCGTTTTTCATCATTTTTGAGGATTTGAAGAAAATTCAAAATTTCAAAAAACATGGGTTATAGCCCATCGTTTTTTGAATTTTTGAAAAAAATGTTATCCTCATTTTTCATCATTTTTGAACATGGGCTATAGCCCCTACCGTACGGCATACTATAGCACGCCGTTTTTCATCATTTTTGAGGATTTGAAGAAAATTCAAAATTTCAAAAAACATGGGTTATAGCCCATCGTTTTTTGAATTTTTGAAAAAAATGTTATCCTCATTTTTCAACATTTTTTAACATGGGCTATAGCCCCTACCGTACGGCATACTATAGCACGCCGTTTTTCATCATTTTTGAGGATTTGAAGAAAATTCAAAATTTCAAAAAACATGGGTTATAGCCCATCGTTTTTTGAATTTTTGAAAAAAATGTTATCCTCATTTTCATCATTTTTGAACATGGGCTATAGCCCCTACCGTACGGCATACTATAGCACGCCGTTTTTCATCATTTTTGAGGATTTGAAGAAAATTCAAAATTTCAAAAAACATGGGTTATAGCCCATCGTTTTTAGAATTTTTGAAAAAAATGTTATCCTCATTTTTCATCATTTTTGAACATGGGCTATAGCCCCTACCGTACGGCATACTATAGCACGCCGTTTTTCATCATTTTTGAGGATTTGAAGAAAATTCAAAATTTCAAAAAACATGGGTTATAGCCCATCGTTTTTTGATTTTTTGAAAAAAATGTTATCCTCATTTTTCATCATTTTTGAACATGGGCTATAGCCCCTACCGTACGGCATACTATAGCACTCCGTTTTTCATCATTTTTGAGGATTTGAAGAAAATTCAAAATTTCAAAAAACATGGGTTATAGCCCATCGTTTTTTTAATTTTTGAAAAAAATGTTATCCTCATTTTTCATCATTTTTGAACATGGGCTATAGCCCCTACCGTACGGCATACTATAGCACGCCGTTTTTCATCATTTTTGAGGATTTGAAGAAAATTCAAAATTTCAAAAAACATGGGTTATAGCCCATCGTTTTTTGAATTTTTGAAAAAAATGTTATCCTCGTTTTTCATCATTTTTGAACATGGGCTATAGCCCCTACCGTACGGCATACTATAGCACGCCGTTTTTCATCATTTTTGAGGATTTGAAGAAAATTCAAAATTTCAAAAAACATGGGTTATAGCCCATCGTTTTTTGAATTTTTGAAAAAAAAATTATCCTCATTTTTCATCATTTTTGAACATGGGCTATAGCCCCTACGGTACGGCATACTATAGCACGCCGTTTTTCATCATTTTTGAGGATTTGAAGAAAATTCAAAATTTCAAAAAACATGGGTTATAGCCCATCGTTTTTTGAATTAAAAAAAAAAATGTTATCCTCATTTTTCATCATTTTTTAACATGGGCTATAGCCCCTACCGTACGGCATACTATAGCACACCGTTTTTCATCATTTTTGAGGATTTGAAGAAAATTCAAAATTTCAAAAAACATGGGTTATAGCCCATCGTTTTTTGAATTTTTGAAAAAAATGTTATCCTCATTTTTTATCATTTTTGAACATGGGCTATAGCCCCTACCGTACGGCATACTATAGCACGCCGTTTTTCATCATTTTTGAGGATTTGAAGAAAATTCAAAATTTCAAAAAACATGGGTTATAGCCCATCGTTTTTTGAATTTTTGAAAAAAATGTTATCCTCATTTTTCAACATTTTTGAACATGGGCTATAGCCCCTACCGTACGGCATACTATAGCACGCCGTTTTTCATCATTTTTGAGGATTTGAAGAAAATTCAAATTTTCAAAAAACATGGGTTATAGCCCATCGTTTTTTGAATTTTTGAAAAAAATGTTATCCTCATTTTTCATCATTTTTGAACATGGGCTATAGCCCCTACCGTACGGCATACTATAGCACGCCGTTTTTCATCATTTTTGAGGATTTGAAGAAAATTCAAAATTTCAAAAAACATGGGTTATAGCCCATCGTTTTTTGAATTTTTGAAAAAAATGTTATCCTCATTTTTCATCATTTTTGAACATGGGCTATAGCCCCTACCGTACGGCATACTATAGCACGCCGTTTTTCATCATTTTTGAGGATTTGAAGAAAATTCAAAATTTCAAAAAACATGGGTTATAGCCCATCGTTTTTTGAATTTTTGAAAAAAAAAATATCCTCATTTTTCATCATTTTTGAACATGGGCTATAGCCCCTACCGTACGGCATACTATAGCACGCCGTTTTTCATCATTTTTGAGGATTTGAAGAAAATTCAAAATTTAAAAAAACATGGGTTATAGCCCATCGTTTTTTGAATTTTTGAAAAAAATGTTATCCTCATTTTTCATCATTTTTTAACATGGGCTATAGCCCCTACCGTACGGCATACTATAGCACGCCGTTTTTCATCATTTTTGAGGATTTGAAGAAAATTCAAAATTTCAAAAAACATGGGTTATAGCCCATCGTTTTTTGAATTTTTGAAAAAAATGTTATCCTCATTTTTCAACATTTTTGAACATGGGCTATAGCCCCTACCGTACGGCATACTATAGCACGCCGTTTTTCATCATTTTTGAGGATTTGAAGAAAATTCAAAATTTCAAAAAACATGGGTTATAGCCCATCGTTTTTTGAATTTTTGAAAAAAATGTTATCCTCATTTTTCATCATTTTTGAACATGGGCTATAGCCCCTACCGTACGGCATACTATAGCACGCCGTTTTTCATCATTTTTGAGGATTTGAAGAAAATTCAAAATTTCAAAAAACATGGGTTATAGCCCATTGTTTTTTGAATTTTTGAAAAAAATGTTATCCTCATTTTTCATCATTTTTGAACATGGGCTATAGCCCCTACCGTACGGCATACTATAGCACGCCGTTTTTCATCATTTTTGAGGATTTGAAGAAAATTCAAAATTTCAAAAAACATGGGTTATAGCCCATCGTTTTTTGAATTTTTGAAAAAAATGTTATCCTCATTTTTCATCATTTTTGAACATGGGCTATAGCCCCTACCGTACGGCATACTATAGCACGCCGTTTTTCATCATTTTTGAGGATTTGAAGAAAATTCAAAATTTCAAAAAACATGGGTTATAGCCCATCGTTTTTTGAATTTTTGAAAAAAATGTTATCCTCATTTTTCAACATTTTTTAACATGGGCTATAGCCCCTACCGTACGGCATACTATAGCACGCCGTTTTTCATCATTTTTGAGGATTTGAAGAAAATTCAAAATTTCAAAAAACATGGGTTATAGCCCATCGTTTTTTGAATTTTTGAAAAAAATGTTATCCTCATTTTTCATCATTTTTGAACATGGGCTATAGCCCCTACCGTACGGCATACTATAGCACGCCGTTTTTCATCATTTTTGAGGATTTGAAGAAAATTCAAAATTTCAAAAAACATGGGTTATAGCCCATCGTTTTTTGAATTTTTGAAAAAAATGTTATCCTCATTTTTCATCATTTTTGAACATGGGCTATAGCCCCTACCGTACGGCATACTATAGCACGCCGTTTTTCATCATTTTTGAGGATTTGAAGAAAATTCAAAATTTCAAAAAACATGGGTTATAGCCCATCGTTTTTTGAATTTTTGAAAAAAATGTTATCCTCATTTTTCAACATTTTTTAACATGGGCTATAGCCCCTACCGTACGGCATACTATAGCACGCCGTTTTTCATCATTTTTGAGGATTTGAAGAAAATTCAAAATTTCAAAAAACATGGGTTATAGCCCATCGTTTTTTGAATTTTTGAAAAAAATGTTATCCTCATTTTCATCATTTTTGAACATGGGCTATAGCCCCTACCGTACGGCATACTATAGCACGCCGTTTTTCATCATTTTTGAGGATTTGAAGAAATTTCTAAATTTCAAAAAACATGGGTTATAGCCCATCGTTTTTTGAATTTTTGAAAAAAATGTTATCCTCATTTTTCATCATTTTTGAACATGGGCTATAGCCCCTACCGTACGGCATACTATAGCACGCCGTTTTTCATCATTTTTGAGGATTTGAAGAAAATTCAAAATTTCAAAAAACATGGGTTATAGCCCATCGTTTTTTGATTTTTTGAAAAAAATGTTATCCTCATTTTTCATCATTTTTGAACATGGGCTATAGCCCCTACCGTACGGCATACTATAGCACTCCGTTTTTCATCATTTTTGAGGATTTGAAGAAAATTCAAAATTTCAAAAAACATGGGTTATAGCCCATCGTTTTTTTAATTTTTGAAAAAAATGTTATCCTCATTTTTCATCATTTTTGAACATGGGCTATAGCCCCTACCGTACGGCATACTATAGCACGCCGTTTTTCATCATTTTTGAGGATTTGAAGAAAATTCAAAATTTCAAAAAACATGGGTTATAGCCCATCGTTTTTTGAATTTTTGAAAAATATGTTATCCTCATTTTTCATCATTTTTGAACATGGGCTATAGCCCCTACCGTACAGCATACTATAGCACGCCGTTTTTCATCATTTTTGAGGATTTGAAGAAAATTCAAAATTTTAAAAAACATGGGTTATAGCCCATCGTTTTTTGAATTTTTTGAATTTTTTTCATCATTTTTGAACATGGGCTATAGCCTATATCGTACGGCATAACCCCCAACCGTTACTTTTCAGGAAACAGGGGGAGAGAGCACCGTCTCCCGATGGTCCTTCCCAGCACCTTGATGTCATGACATGGGACTTGAACCGGGCAACTGTCTGAAGCAGAGGCAACGGGTCAAGCGCTCCACACCATTGAGCCAAGGCACCTTGGGGCATTCAGCAGATGTCTCCTGGTGCTTTTGAGTTTTTATTTTTTATTCAAGAAAGTCAGTGTGCAAAGCAAAGCATCACAGAGACACATGAATAATGTGGGATTTGAACCGTGGACCTGTGGATCACAACTAAGTACAGCCACTCATCACACTGAGCTAACTGCTGGTTACTACAACACAGCTTTTCTGTGCTAGTTGATGTTAGTGTGGAATGCAAAGTGTCAGTAAAGATTTGAATATGTCGGGGTTCGAACCGGCACACTTCTACTAGGTATACTACGGATATGATTTGACTTATCCGTTGGTCCACTGAGGCACACAATCATTGGGAATTTCTGTGCTGCTTTAAAGTTGTCCTTCTGAAAGTCAGTGTGCAAAGCAAAGCATCACAGAGACACATGAATAATGTGGGATTTGAACCCTGGACCTGTGGATCACAAACACAGACACTCATCACACTGAGCTAACTGCTGGTTACTACAACACAGCTTTTCTGTGCTAGTTGATGTTAAGGATCCGGAACAATTCTCTCTGTTTGACCCCTGCCCTTATTGGCCGCCCAAAAGCATGCAGGTGTGGTATCTATATTTCATGATATTCATATATAAGCCAAAATGTCCGACTTATACATTTGGTCACTGTGCTAAGGGCATGCTAAAAAAGTCAACTGTCACTATCTGCAGTCACTGTGTCTGCAGAGGCCTGTCTTTGATATTTAAAGTCATGGTGTCGTGGGCCTTAGTCAAGTAGCTTGGCCTGGCCAGGTGTGATAGGGAACTTAGCATTCTATTGTATCCAGGAGAGACCTTTGCTTACCAAGTGGCAATATGTTGATGAATACCGGTATGTAAAGTTTCAGTCTCCACCTCCGTATATCTGTGTCTATGCAAAAACACTGTATATATGTCCTGTAAAATGCAAGGTTTAGGGAGTCTTAAACTGGCCGCGGCAGCGGTTCAGTACGAGGGAGTCCCTGAGCTCCAGGCTCAGGGACAATGGCGAAGCTCTCTGTCTTGGTCTCGGTTGCAATAAAATGATCGACTCTACACTACACTTCAGAACACTCTCTGCCTGCCTTCATTCGTCCGGTGCTTTTGACTACAGCCTACAGCCTGCCGTATTGCTTAGCCGTTTCTGTCTCAAATAGATAGAATTATAGTCAGTGTAAAGGGAGAAATTACACGACACAGGCTCCCATTGGCCCGTGAGTTCCAACCTCTCGGCCAACGGGAGATTGCCCCTGTGTTTCGATCGCGTTGCCACGTCTGCTCGTATCAAGCCTGGCTTCGTCCACTGAAAACGTTTTTATTTCGGGAACATTTTTCTGATTTTATTTGACTTGATTATGTTGTTCTTATTTGCTTGTTGTACTGTCCTGTTTTAATTATGATTGATTTTATTGTGTCACTGTACAGCACTTTGTAACATTGTTAAGAAAGGTGCTTTATAAATAAAATGTACTTACTTACTTACACAAGGCAGGTCGCTGGTTTCCGTGGCAAAACAACACACCCAGTGCGTCTCACAATGTTGTGATTTCTCTGCATGCATGCAATTAAAATGAATGACCACTAGGTGTCGTGAATGCACAGCGTCTGATCAATAGTTGAAATGTCAATTTTGATTGATTGATTGATTGAAATATTTATTAACAGTTTGCAAAATTACAGTAGGCCTACATTTCAAGCACAAACTCAATACAAAGACTGTTAACTGTGAGTGGACGACCCAATTAAGCCTTACACTTACAAATGCCGTACGGTAGGGGCTATAGCCCATGTTCAAAAATGATGAAAAATGAGGATAACATTTTTTTCAAAAATTCAAAAAACGATGGGCTATAACCCATGTTTTTTGAAATTTTGAATTTTCTTCAAATCCTCAAAAATGATGAAAAACGGCGTGCTATAGTATGCCGTATGGTAGGGGCTATAGCCCATGTTCAAAAATGATGAAAAATGAGGATAACATTTTTTTCAAAAATTCAAAAAACAATGGGCTATAACCCATGTTTTTTGAAATTTAGAATTTTCTTCAAATCCTCAAAAATGATGAAAAACGGCGTGCTATAGTATGCCGTACGGTAGGAGCTATAGCCCATGTTCAAAAATGATGAAAAATGAGGATAACATTTTTTTCAAAAATTCAAAAAACGATGGGCTATAACCCATGTTTTTTGAAAATTTGAATTTTCTTCAAATCCTCAAAAATGATGAAAAACGGCGTGCTATAGTATGCCGTACGGTAGGGGCTATAGCCCATGTTCAAAAATGATGAAAAATGAGGATAACATTTTTTTCAAAAATTCAAAAAACGATGGGCTATAACCCATGTTTTTTGAAAATTTGAATTTTCTTCAAATCCTCAAAAATGATGAAAAACGGCGTGCTATAGTATGCCGTACGGTAGGGGCTATAGCCCATGTTCAAAAATGATGAAAAATGAGGATAACATTTTTTTCAAAAATTCAAAAAACGATGGGCTATAACCCATGTTTTTTGAAATTTTGAAATTTCTTCAAATCCTCAAAAATGATGAAAAACGGCGTGCTATAGTATGCCGTACGGTAGGGGCTATAGCCCATGTTCAAAAATGATGAAAAATGAGGATAACATTTTTTTCAAAAATTCAAAAAACGATGGGCTATAACCCATGTTTTTTGAAATTTTGAATTTTCTTCAAATCCTCAAAAATGATGAAAAACGGCGTGCTATAGTATGCCGTACGGTAGGAGCTATAGCCCATGTTCAAAAATGATGAAAAATGAGGATAACATTTTTTTCAAAAATTCAAAAAACGATGGGCTATAACCCATGTTTTTTGAAATTTTGAATTTTCTTCAAATCCTCAAAAATGATGAAAAACGGCGTGCTATAGTATGCCGTACGGTAGGAGCTATAGCCCATGTTCAAAAATGATGAAAAATGAGGATAACATCTTTTTCAAAAAATCAAAAAACGATGGGCTATAACCCATGTTTTTTGAAATTTCTTCAAATCCTCAAAAATGATGAAAAACGGCGTGCTATAGTATGCCGTACGGTAGGGGCTATAGCCCATGTTCAAAAATGATGAAAAATGAGGATAACATTTTTTTCAAAAATTCAAAAAACGATGGGCTATAACCCATGTTTTTTGAAATTTTGAATTTTCTTCAAATCCTCAAAAATGATGAAAAACGGCGTGCTATAGTATGCCGTATGGTAGGGGCTATAGCCCATGTTCAAAAATGATGAAAAATGAGGATAACATTTTTTTCAAAAATTCAAAAAACAATGGGCTATAACCCATGTTTTTTGAAATTTAGAATTTTCTTCAAATCCTCAAAAATGATGAAAAACGGCGTGCTATAGTATGCCGTACGGTAGGAGCTATAGCCCATGTTCAAAAATGATGAAAAATGAGGATAACATTTTTTTCAAAAATTCAAAAAACGATGGGCTATAACCCATGTTTTTTGAAAATTTGAATTTTCTTCAAATCCTCAAAAATGATGAAAAACGGCGTGCTATAGTATGCCGTACGGTAGGGGCTATAGCCCATGTTCAAAAATGATGAAAAATGAGGATAACATTTTTTTCAAAAATTCAAAAAACGATGGGCTATAACCCATGTTTTTTGAAAATTTGAATTTTCTTCAAATCCTCAAAAATGATGAAAAACGGCGTGCTATAGTATGCCGTACGGTAGGGGCTATAGCCCATGTTCAAAAATGATGAAAAATGAGGATAACATTTTTTTCAAAAATTCAAAAAACGATGGGCTATAACCCATGTTTTTTGAAATTTTGAAATTTCTTCAAATCCTCAAAAATGATGAAAAACGGCGTGCTATAGTATGCCGTACGGTAGGGGCTATAGCCCATGTTCAAAAATGATGAAAAATGAGGATAACATTTTTTTCAAAAATTCAAAAAACGATGGGCTATAACCCATGTTTTTTGAAATTTTGAATTTTCTTCAAATCCTCAAAAATGATGAAAAACGGCGTGCTATAGTATGCCGTACGGTAGGAGCTATAGCCCATGTTCAAAAATGATGAAAAATGAGGATAACATTTTTTTCAAAAATTCAAAAAACGATGGGCTATAACCCATGTTTTTTGAAATTTTGAATTTTCTTCAAATCCTCAAAAATGATGAAAAACGGCGTGCTATAGTATGCCGTACGGTAGGAGCTATAGCCCATGTTCAAAAATGATGAAAAATGAGGATAACATCTTTTTCAAAAAATCAAAAAACGATGGGCTATAACCCATGTTTTTTGAAATTTCTTCAAATCCTCAAAAATGATGAAAAACGGCGTGCTATAGTATGCCGTACGGTAGGGGCTATAGCCCATGTTCAAAAATGATGAAAAA
The DNA here is from genome assembly GCF_963924005.1 of Protomyctophum bolini. Lineage (NCBI taxonomy): Eukaryota > Metazoa > Chordata > Actinopteri > Myctophiformes > Myctophidae > Protomyctophum > Protomyctophum bolini. The sequence goes on along the minus strand of NC_137864.1, from coordinate 5,544,118 downwards.
TGAGGATAACATTTTTTTCAAAAATTCAAAAAACGATGGGCTATAACCCATGTTTTTTGAAATTTTGAATTTTCTTCAAATCCTCAAAAATGATGAAAAACGGCGTGCTATAGTATGCCGTACGGTAGGGGCTATAGCCCATGTTCAAAAATGATGAAAAATGAGGATAACATTTTTTTCAAAAATTCAAAAAACGATGGGCTATAACCCATGTTTTTTGAAATTTTGAATTTTCTTCAAATCCTCAAAAATGATGAAAAACGGCGTGCTATAGTATGCCGTACGGTAGGGGCTATAGCCCATGTTCAAAAATGATGAAAAATGAGGATAACATTTTTTTCAAAAATTCAAAAAACAATGGGCTATAACCCATGTTTTTTGAAATTTTGAATTTTCTTCAAATCCTCAAAAATGATGAAAAACGGCGTGCTATAGTATGCCGTACGGTAGGGGCTATAGCCCATGTTCAAAAATGATGAAAAATGAGGATAACATTTTTTTCAAAAATTCAAAAAACAATGGGCTATAACCCATGTTTTTTGAAATTTTGAATTTTCTTCAAATCCTCAAAAATGATGAAAAACGGCGTGCTATAGTATGCCGTACGGTAGGGGCTATAGCCCATGTTCAAAAATGATGAAAAATGAGGATAACATTTTTTTCAAAAATTCAAAAAACAATGGGCTATAACCCATGTTTTTTGAAATTTTGAATTTTCTTCAAATCCTCAAAAATGATGAAAAACGGCGTGCTATAGTATGCCGTACGGTAGGAGCTATAGCCCATGTTCAAAAATGATGAAAAATGAGGATAACATTTTTTTCAAAAATTCAAAAAACGATGGGCTATAACCCATGTTTTTTGAAATTTTGAATTTTCTTCAAATCCTCAAAAATGATGAAAAACGGCGTGCTATAGTATGCCGTACGGTAGGAGCTATAGCCCATGTTCAAAAATGATGAAAAATGAGGATAACATCTTTTTCAAAAAATCAAAAAACGATGGGCTATAACCCATGTTTTTTGAAATTTCTTCAAATCCTCAAAAATGATGAAAAACGGCGTGCTATAGTATGCCGTACGGTAGGGGCTATAGCCCATGTTCAAAAATGATGAAAAATGAGGATAACATTTTTTTCAAAAATTCAAAAAACGATGGGCTATAACCCATGTTTTTTGAAATTTTGAATTTTCTTCAAATCCTCAAAAATGATGAAAAACGGCGTGCTATAGTATGCCGTACGGTAGGGGCTATAGCCCATGTTCAAAAATGATGAAAAATGAGGATAACATTTTTTTCAAAAATTCAAAAAACGATGGGCTATAACCCATGTTTTTTGAAATTTTGAATTTTCTTCAAATCCTCAAAAATGATGAAAAACGGCGTGCTATAGTATGCCGTACGGTAGGGGCTATAGCCCATGTTCAAAAATGATGAAAAATGAGGATAACATTTTTTTCAAACATTCAAAAAACAATGGGCTATAACCCATGTTTTTTGAAATTTTGAATTTTCTTCAAATCCTCAAAAATGATGAAAAACGGCGTGCTATAGTATGCCGTACGGTAGGGGCTATAGCCCATGTTCAAAAATGATGAAAAATGAGGATAACATTTTTTTCAAAAATTCAAAAAACAATGGGCTATAACCCATGTTTTTTGAAATTTTGAATTTTCTTCAAATCCTCAAAAATGATGAAAAACGGCGTGCTATAGTATGCCGTACGGTAGGGGCTATAGCCCATGTTCAAAAATGATGAAAAATGAGGATAACATTTTTTTCAAAAATTCAAAAAACAATGGGCTATAACCCATGTTTTTTGAAATTTTGAATTTTCTTCAAATCCTCAAAAATGATGAAAAACGGCGTGCTATAGTATGCCGTACGGTAGGGGCTATAGCCCATGTTCAAAAATGATGAAAAATGAGGATAACATTTTTTTCAAAAATTCAAAAAACGATGGGCTATAAGTTATAACCCATGTTTTTTGAAATTTTGAATTTTCTTCAAATCCTCAAAAATGATGAAAAACGGCGTGCTATAGTATGCCGTACGGTAGGGGCTATAGCCCATGTTCAAAAATGATGAAAAATGAGGATAATCTTTTTTTCAAAAATTCAAAAAACGATGGGCTATAACCCATGTTTTTTGAAATTTTGAATTTTCTTCAAATCCTCAAAAATGATGAAAAACGGCGTTATAGTATGCCGTACGGTAGGGGCTATAGCCCATGTTCAAAAATGATGAAAAATGAGGATAACATTTTTTTCAAAAATTCAAAAAACGATGGGCTATAACCCATGTTTTTTGAAATTTTGAATTTTCTTCAAATCCTCAAAAATGATGAAAAACGGCGTGCTATAGTATGCCGTACGGTAGGGGCTATAGCCCATGTTCAAAAATGATTAAAAATGAGGATAAATCTTTTTTCAAAAATCAAAAAACGATGGGCTATAACCCATGTTTTTTGAAATTTTGAATTTTCTTCAAATCCTCAAAAATAATGAAAAACGGCGTGCTATAGTATGCCGTACGGTAGGGGCTATAGCCCATGTTCAAAAATGATGAAAAATGAGGATAACATTTTTTTCAAAAATTCAAAAAACGATGGGCTATAACCCATGTTTTTTGAAATTTTGAATTTTCTTCAAATCCTCAAAAATGATGAAAAACGGCGTGCTATAGTATGCCGTACGGTAGGGGCTATAGCCCATGTTCAAAAATGATGAAAAATGAGGATAACACTTTTTTTCAAAAATTCAAAAAACAATGGGCTATAACCCATGTTTTTTGAAATTTTGAATTTTCTTCAAATCCTCAAAAATAATGAAAAACGGCGTGCTATAGTATGCCGTACGGTAGGGGCTATAGCCCATGTTCAAAAATGATGAAAAATGAGGATAACATTTTTTTCAAAAATTCAAAAAACGATGGGCTATAACCCATGTTTTTTGAAATTTTGAATTTTCTTCAAATCCTCAAAAATGATGAAAAACGGCGTGCTATAGTATGCCGTACGGTAGGGGCTATAGCCCATGTTCAAAAATGATGAAAAATGAGGATAACACTTTTTTTCAAAAATTCAAAAAACAATGGGCTATAACCCATGTTTTTTGAAATTTTGAAATTTCTTCAAATCCTCAAAAATGATGAAAAACGGCGTGCTATAGTATGCCGTACGGTAGGGGCTATAGCCCATGTTCAAAAATGATGAAAAATGAGGATAACATTTTTTTCAAAAATTCAAAAAACGATGGGATATAACCCATGTTTTTTGAAATTTTGAAATTTCTTCAAATCCTCAAAAATGATGAAAAACGGCGTGCTATAGTATGCCGTACGGTAGGGGCTATAGCCCATGTTCAAAAATGATGAAAAATGAGGATAACATTTTTTTCAAAAATTCAAAAAACGATGGGCTATAACCCATGTTTTTTGAAATTTTGAATTTTCTTCAAATCCTCAAAAATGATGAAAAACGGCGTGCTATAGTATGCCGTACGGTAGGGGCTATAGCCCATGTTCAAAAATGATGAAAAATGAGGATAACATTTTTTTCAAAAATTCAAAAAACGATGGGCTATAACCCATGTTTTTTGAAATTTTGAATTTTCTTCAAATCCTCAAAAATGATGAAAAACGGCGTGCTATAGTATGCCGTACGGTAGGGGCTATAGCCCATGTTCAAAATTGATGAAAAATGAGGATAATTTTTTTTTCAAAAATTCAAAAAACGATGGGCTATAACCCATGTTTTTTGAAATTTTGAATTTTCTTCAAATCCTCAAAAATGATGAAAAACGGCGTGCTATAGTATGCCGTACGGTAGGGGCTATAGCCCATGTTCAAAAATGATGAAAAATGAGGATAACATTTTTTTCAAAAATTCAAGAAACAATTGGCTATAACCCATGTTTTTTGAAATTTTGAATTTTCTTCAAATCCTCAAAAATGATGAAAAACGGCGTGCTATAGTATGCCGTACGGTAGGGGCTATAGCCCATGTTCAAAAATGATGAAAAATGAGGATAATTTTTTTTTCAAAAATTCAAAAAACGATGGGCTATAACCCATGTTTTTTGAAATTTTGAATTTTCTTCAAATCCTCAAAAATGATGAAAAACGGCGTGCTATAGTATGCCGTACGGTAGGGGCTATAGCCCATGTTCAAAAATGATGAAAAATGAGGATAACATTTTTTTCAAAAATTCAAAAAACGATGGGCTATAACCCATGTTTTTTGAAATTTTGAATTTTCTTCAAATCCTCAAAAATGATGAAAAACGGCGTGCTATAGTATGCCGTACGGTAGGGGCTATAGCCCATGTTCAAAAATGATTAAAAATGAGGATAACATTTTTTTCAAAAAATCAAAAAACGATGGGCTATAACCCATGTTTTTTGAAATTTTGAATTTTCTTCAAATCCTCAAAAATAATGAAAAACGGCGTGCTATAGTATGCCGTACGGTAGGGGCTATAGCCCATGTTCAAAAATGATGAAAAATGAGGATAACATTTTTTTCAAAAATTCAAAAAACGATGGGCTATAACCCATGTTTTTTGAAATTTTGAATTTTCTTCAAATCCTCAAAAATGATGAAAAACGGCGTGCTATAGTATGCCGTACGGTAGGGGCTATAGCCCATGTTCAAAAATGATGAAAAATGAGGATAACACTTTTTTTCAAAAATTCAAAAAACAATGGGCTATAACCCATGTTTTTTGAAATTTTGAAATTTCTTCAAATCCTCAAAAATGATGAAAAACGGCGTGCTATAGTATGCCGTACGGTAGGGGCTATAGCCCATGTTCAAAAATGATGAAAAATGAGGATAATTTTTTTTTCAAAAATTCAAAAAACGATGGGCTATAACCCATGTTTTTTGAAATTTTGAAATTTCTTCAAATCCTCAAAAATGATGAAAAACGGCGTGCTATAGTATGCCGTACGGTAGGGGCTATAGCCCATGTTCAAAAATGATGAAAAATGAGGATAACATTTTTTTCAAAAATTCAAAAAACGATGGGCTATAAGTTATAACCCATGTTTTTTGAAATTTTGAATTTTCTTCAAATCCTCAAAAATGATGAAAAACGGCGTGCTATAGTATGCCGTACGGTAGGGGCTATAGCCCATGTTCAAAAATGATGAAAAATGAGGATAATTTTTTTTTCAAAAATTCAAAAAACAATGGGCTATAACCCATGTTTTTTGAAATTTTGAATTTTCTTCAAATCCTCAAAAATGATGAAAAACGGCGTGCTATAGTATGCCGTACGGTAGGGGCTATAGCCCATGTTCAAAAATGATGAAAAATGAGGATAACATTTTTTTCAAAAATTCAAAAAACGATGGGCTATAAGTTATAACCCATGTTTTTTGAAATTTTGAATTTTCTTCAAATCCTCAAAAATGATGAAAAACGGCGTGCTATAGTATGCCGTACGGTAGGGGCTATAGCCCATGTTCAAAAATGATGAAAAATGAGGATAATCTTTTTTTCAAAAATTCAAAAAACGATGGGCTATAACCCATGTTTTTTGAAATTTTGAATTTTCTTCAAATCCTCAAAAATGATGAAAAACGGCGTTATAGTATGCCGTACGGTAGGGGCTATAGCCCATGTTCAAAAATGATGAAAAATGAGGATAACATTTTTTTCAAAAATTCAAAAAACGATGGGCTATAACCCATGTTTTTTGAAATTTTGAATTTTCTTCAAATCCTCAAAAATGATGAAAAACGGCGTGCTATAGTATGCCGTACGGTAGGGGCTATAGCCCATGTTCAAAAATGATTAAAAATGAGGATAAATCTTTTTTCAAAAATCAAAAAACGATGGGCTATAACCCATGTTTTTTGAAATTTTGAATTTTCTTCAAATCCTCAAAAATAATGAAAAACGGCGTGCTATAGTATGCCGTACGGTAGGGGCTATAGCCCATGTTCAAAAATGATGAAAAATGAGGATAACATTTTTTTCAAAAATTCAAAAAACGATGGGCTATAACCCATGTTTTTTTAAATTTTGAATTTTCTTCAAATCCTCAAAAATGATGAAAAACGGCGTGCTATAGTATGCCGTACGGTAGGGGCTATAGCCCATGTTCAAAAATGATGAAAAATGAGGATAACACTTTTTTTCAAAAATTCAAAAAACAATGGGCTATAACCCATGTTTTTTGAAATTTTGAAATTTCTTCAAATCCTCAAAAATGATGAAAAACGGCGTGCTATAGTATGCCGTACGGTAGGGGCTATAGCCCATGTTCAAAAATGATGAAAAATGAGGATAACATTTTTTTCAAAAATTCAAAAAACGATGGGATATAACCCATGTTTTTTGAAATTTTGAAATTTCTTCAAATCCTCAAAAATGATGAAAAACGGCGTGCTATAGTATGCCGTACGGTAGGGGCTATAGCCCATGTTCAAAAATGATGAAAAATGAGGATAACATTTTTTTCAAAAATTCAAAAAACGATGGGCTATAACCCATGTTTTTTGAAATTTTGAATTTTCTTCAAATCCTCAAAAATGATGAAAAACGGCGTGCTATAGTATGCCGTACGGTAGGGGCTATAGCCCATGTTCAAAAATGATGAAAAATGAGGATAACATTTTTTTCAAAAATTCAAAAAACGATGGGCTATAACCCATGTTTTTTGAAATTTTGAATTTTCTTCAAATCCTCAAAAATGATGAAAAACGGCGTGCTATAGTATGCCGTACGGTAGGGGCTATAGCCCATGTTCAAAATTGATGAAAAATGAGGATAACATTTTTTTCAAAAATTCAAAAAACGATGGGCTATAACCCATGTTTTTTGAAATTTTGAATTTTCTTCAAATCCTCAAAAATGATGAAAAACGGCGTGCTATAGTATGCCGTACGGTAGGGGCTATAGCCCATGTTCAAAAATGATGAAAAATGAGGATAACATTTTTTTCAAAAATTCAAGAAACAATTGGCTATAACCCATGTTTTTTGAAATTTTGAATTTTCTTCAAATCCTCAAAAATGATGAAAAACGGCGTGCTATAGTATGCCGTACGGTAGGGGCTATAGCCCATGTTCAAAAATGATGAAAAATGAGGATAATTTTTTTTTCAAAAATTCAAAAAACGATGGGCTATAACCCATGTTTTTTGAAATTTTGAAATTTCTTCAAATCCTCAAAAATGATGAAAAACGGCGTGCTATAGTATGCCGTACGGTAGGGGCTATAGCCCATGTTCAAAAATGATGAAAAATGAGGATAACATTTTTTTCAAAAATTCAAAAAACGATGGGCTATAACCCATGTTTTTTGAAATTTTGAATTTTCTTAAAATCCTCAAAAATGATGAAAAACGGCGTGCTATAGTATGCCGTACGGTAGGGGCTATAGCCCATGTTCAAAAATGATGAAAAATGAGGATAACATTTTTTTCAAAAATTCAAAAAACGATGGGCTATAACCCATGTTTTTTGAAATTTTGAATTTTCTTCAAATCCTCAAAAATGATGAAAAACGGCGTGCTATAGTATGCCGTACGGTAGGAGCTATAGCCCATGTTCAAAAATGATGAAAAATGAGGATAACATTTTTTTCAAAAATTCAAAAAACGATGGGCTATAACCCATGTTTTTGAAATTTAGAATTTTCTTCAAATCCTCAAAAATGATGAAAAACGGCGTGCTATAGTATGCCGTACGGTAGGGGCTATAGCCCATGTTCAAAAATGATGAAAAATGAGGATAATTTTTTTTTCAAAAATTCAAAAAACGATGGGCTATAACCCATGTTTTTTGAAATTTTGAATTTTCTTCAAATCCTCAAAAATGATGAAAAACGGCGTGCTATAGTATGCCGTACGGTAGGGGCTATAGCCCATGTTCAAAAATGATGAAAAATGAGGATAATTCTTTTTTCAAAAATTCAAAAAATGATGGGCTATAACCCATGTTTTTTGAAATTTTGAATTTTCTTCAAATCCTCAAAAATGATGAAAAACGGCGTGCTATAGTATGCCGTACGGTAGGGGCTATAGCCCATGTTCAAAAATGATGAAAAATGAGGATAACATTTTTTTCAAAAATTCAAAAAACGATGGGCTATAACCCATGTTTTTTGAAATTTTGAATTTTCTTCAAATCCTCAAAAATGATGAAAAACGGCGTGCTATAGTATGCCGTACGGTAGGGGCTATAGCCCATGTTCAAAAATGATTAAAAATGAGGATAACATTTTTTTCAAAAAATCAAAAAACGATGGGCTATAACCCATGTTTTTTGAAATTTTGAATTTTCTTCAAATCCTCAAAAATAATGAAAAACGGCGTGCTATAGTATGCCGTACGGTAGGGGCTATAGCCCATGTTCAAAAATGATGAAAAATGAGGTTAACATTTTTTTCAAAAATTCAAAAAACGATGGGCTATAACCCATGTTTTTTGAAATTTTGAATTTTCTTCAAATCCTCAAAAATGATGAAAAACGGCGTGCTATAGTATGCCGTACGGTAGGGGCTATAGCCCATGTTCAAAAATGATGAAAAATGAGGATAACACTTTTTTTCAAAAATTCAAAAAACAATGGGCTATAACCCATGTTTTTTGAAATTTTGAAATTTCTTCAAATCCTCAAAAATGATGAAAAACGGCGTGCTATAGTATGCCGTACGGTAGGGGCTATAGCCCATGTTCAAAAATGATGAAAAATGAGGATAACATTTTTTCAAAAATTCAAAAAACGATGGGCTATAACCCATGTTTTTTGAAATTTTGAAATTTCTTCAAATCCTCAAAAATGATGAAAAACGGCGTGCTATAGTATGCCGTACGGTAGGGGCTATAGCCCATGTTCAAAAATGATGAAAAATGAGGATAACATTTTTTTCAAAAATTCAAAAAACGATGGGCTATACCCATGTTTTTTGAAATTTTGAATTTTCTTCAAATCCTCAAAAATGATGAAAAACGGCGTGCTATAGTATGCCGTACGGTAGGGGCTATAGCCCATGTTCAAAAATGATGAAAAATGAGGATAACACTTTTTTTCAAAAATTCAAAAAACAATGGGCTATAACCCATGTTTTTTGAAATTTTGAAATTTCTTCAAATCCTCAAAAATGATGAAAAACGGCGTGCTATAGTATGCCGTACGGTAGGGGCTATAGCCCATGTTCAAAAATGATGAAAAATGAGGATAACATTTTTTTCAAAAATTCAAAAAACGATGGGCTATAACCCATGTTTTTTGAAATTTTGAAATTTCTTCAAATCCTCAAAAATGATGAAAAACGGCGTGCTATAGTATGCCGTACGGTAGGGGCTATAGCCCATGTTCAAAAATGATGAAAAATGAGGATAACATTTTTTTCAAAAATTCAAAAAACGATGGGCTATACCCATGTTTTTTGAAATTTTGAATTTTCTTAAAATCCTCAAAAATGATGAAAAACGGCGTGCTATAGTATGCCGTACGGTAGGGGCTATAGCCCATGTTCAAAAATGATGAAAAATGAGGATAACATTTTTTTCAAAAATTCAAAAAACGATGGGCTATAACCCATGTTTTTTGAAATTTTGAATTTTCTTCAAATCCTCAAAAATGATGAAAAACGGCGTGCTATAGTATGCCGTACGGTAGGAGCTATAGCCCATGTTCAAAAATGATGAAAAATGAGGATAACATTTTTTTCAAAAATTCAAAAAACGATGGGCTATAACCCATGTTTTTTGAAATTTAGAATTTTCTTCAAATCCTCAAAAATGATGAAAAACGGCGTGCTATAGTATGCCGTACGGTAGGGGCTATAGCCCATGTTCAAAAATGATGAAAAATGAGGATAACATTTTTTTCAAAAATTCAAAAAACGATGGGCTATAACCCATGTTTTTTGAAATTTTGAATTTTCTTCAAATCCTCAAAAATGATGAAAAACGGCGTGCTATAGTATGCCGTACGGTAGGGGCTATAGCCCATGTTCAAAAATGATGAAAAATGAGGATAACATTTTTTTCAAAAATTCAAAAAACGATGGGCTATAACCCATGTTTTTTGAAATTTTGAATTTTCTTCAAATCCTCAAAAATGATGAAAAACGGCGTGCTATAGTATGCCGTACGGTAGGAGCTATAGCCCATGTTCAAAAATGATGAAAAATGAGGATAACATTTTTTTCAAAAAATCAAAAAACGATGGGCTATAACCCATGTTTTTTGAAATTTTGAATTTTCTTCAAATCCTCAAAAATGATGAAAAACGGCGTGCTATAGTATGCCGTACGGTAGGGGCTATAGCCCATGTTCAAAAATGATGAAAAATGAGGATAACATTTTTTTCAAAAATTCAAAAAACGATGGGCTATAACCCATGTTTTTTGAAATTTTGAATTTTCTTCAAATCCTCAAAAATGATGAAAAACGGCGTGCTATAGTATGCCGTACGGTAGGGGCTATAGCCCATGTTCAAAAATGATGAAAAATGAGGATAACATTTTTTTCAAAAATTCAAAAAACGATGGGCTATAACCCATGTTTTTTGAAATTTTGAATTTTCTTCAAATCCTCAAAAATGATGAAAAACGGCGTGCTATAGTATGCCGTACGGTAGGGGCTATAGCCCATGTTCAAAAATGATGAAAAATGAGGATAACACTTTTTTCAAAAATTCAAAAAACGATGGGCTATAACCCATGTTTTTTGAAATTTTGAATTTTCTTCAAATCCTCAAAAATGATGAAAAACGGCGTGCTATAGTATGCCGTACGGTAGGGGCTATAGCCCATGTTCAAAAATGATGAAAAATGAGGATAACATTTTTTTCAAAAATTCAAAAAACGATGGGCTATAACCCATGTATTTTGAAATTTTGAATTTTCTTCAAATCCTCAAAAATGATGAAAAACGGCGTGCTATAGTATGCCGTACGGTAGGGGCTATAGCCCATGTTCAAAAATGATGAAAAATGAGGATAACATTTTTTTCAAAAATTCAAAAAACGATGGGCTATAACCCATGTTTTTTGAAATTTTGAATTTTCTTCAAATCCTCAAAAATGATGAAAAACGGCGTGCTATAGTATGCCGTACGGTAGGGGCTATAGCCCATGTTCAAAAATGATGAAAAATGAGGATAACACTTTTTTTCAAAAATTCAAAAAACAATGGGCTATAACTCATGTTTTTTGAAATTTTGAATTTTCTTCAAATCCTCAAAAATGATGAAAAACGGCGTGCTATATAATGCCGTACGGTAGGGACTATAGCCCATGTTCAAAAATGATGAAAAATGAGGATAACACTTTTTTTCAAAAATTCAAAAAACAATGGGCTATAACCCATGTTTTTTGAAATTTTGAATTTTCTTCAAATCCTCAAAAATGATGAAAAACGGCGTGCTATAGTATGCCGTACGGTAGGGGCTATAGCCCATGTTCAAAAATTATGAAAAATGAGGATAACATTTTTTTCAAAAATTCAAAAAACGATGGGCTATAACCCATGTTTTTTGAAATTTTGAATTTTCTTCAAATCCTCAAAAATGATGAAAAACGGCGTGCTATAGTATGCCGTACGGTAGGGGCTATAGCCCATGTTCAAAAATGATGAAAAATGAGGATAACATTTTTTTCAAAAATTCAAAAAACGATGGGCTATAACCCATGTTTTTTGAAATTTTGAATTTTCTTCAAATCCTCAAAAATGATGAAAAACGGCGTGCTATAGTATGCCGTACGGTAGGGGCTATAGCCCATGTTCAAAAATGATGAAAAATGAGGATAACATTTTTTTCAAAAATTCAAAAAACGATGGGCTATAACCCATGTTTTTTTTAATTTTGAATTTTCTTCAAATCCTCAAAAATGATGAAAAACGGTGTGCTATAGTATGGCATGAATTGAACAAAGGGCATTGTTCAATTCATCAAAACATTTAGAGACAAACAAATAGACACTTATATGTAGTTAAAGCAACAGAGTTAAGCAACAGAAACAAACAACAATGGATTCTACAGTGTAAAGACACCAATTTAATTATAAATGTCAATAAAGTTGAATATCTAATAATATCAATTTAAAATGTATTATCCAATACAAATTTCCTTACCATTTTTAATGTTTTAGTTTTGTATTGCTATTTTTATTTGCTAATTGTAGATTGACCTACTTTTTGTTTCTGGCATTCCGCTGCTTATTATTTATTTTATTTTCATGTGAAGTACTTTGAGTTGCATTTTATGTATGACATGTGCTATATAAATAAAGTTTAATATGTGAAGTACTTTAGTTGTCAAGGATGCAGACAGAGTTGAACCCAGGAGCAAAGTCACAACAAACTAGAGTATAATAATAAAGTATTTAATAAAGAATTACGAGATATCTTACACAGGGGAATGCAGGTAGGAATCAGGCATGAATCAGAATGACATCAAAGTCAACACATGAACAGGCAGGACATCTGTGACACAGGTTATGAACTGACAATGAGTGTTTGTACTGAGTCCAGTTTTATAGTGAGCAGGTTGATTGGAGAAGTGTTCACTGCTGGGCTGATTAGGTAGTTGACAGGTGTGTAAATGGAACTGGGTGTGCTGGAATGGGATATGGGAGGCCAGTGTGGAGACTGAGGGAGAGACAGCATGTGACAGAGTTGCATTTTATGTATGAAATGTGCTATATAAATAAAGTTTACACCACTGACTGTCCCTCCAAATAAAATAAAGGCGAAAGTCACAAAAGAAAATTGATCAGTTACAATTCCAGACTATGAAGAATCATTTAATAAAGGAATACTTCCAGATTCAGTTAAAGATTAGCTACAATAATTGTGATATTAAAAGTTAAATGCTCGTCATATGACATAACAGAGAGGAATGGGCCGGACCCTGCGCGCAAGGGGACAATTTACAATTTTACAATTTAGGCATTTAGCAGACGCTCTTAATCCAGAGCGACTTACATTAAGCAAGAACAAAAGCATGGGAATACATCACATAAAAGCATTTATCATGAAGTGGAAAACAGGAAACAAGAAATGGGTAATACATTTTAAATTGATATTGTAATCACAGACTATCTTCTTGGTGTCTTTGAACTATAATTTGACATTTGATTTAAACATACAAAAGGACAAAAGTGTCATCAAAGCAGGTTATTGAGCAATGCAGGGCCTCGCACCCCATATAGGTCAGCAGAAGCTGGCTAATAGTACTATTACCATCGCTTTTCGTGTTGCTTTGCTTTGTGACACTTGAGTTCATTGCATGTGAATAGGCCTAGACAGTTAAATAAATAAAACAAGAAAAATACTAAAATAGCCAATCTACAATCTGGCTCATATTACATAATTTTCACATTTTGTGCCCATATATGGAGCTGAGTGGACCTGGCCCCTTTTGTGGACATATATGGAGCTGAGTGATTGCTGATGCAACACACTCCATATTTGGATAGCGGGACAGACACACACACAGACAGACAGACAGACATGATCTGCTAGGTCTCATAGTAAGTGCTCGCAATCACTGCGTTCGCAATAATGAGAAGAACCCATTGCAGCTAATGCTAACATATGCTGCAATGTCCATGTCTATGCCAAAATGAACCAAAATTGTTCCAAATTAAAGTCGATTCCTTGGTGAGACCTGGTTGAAGCCACGGTGCCTTTCACTAATTTCCAAACGCCTTGTACGATTTAATAAAAAAATATGAAATATTCACACATAATAAGAAGAACCCATCATCATCATCATCATCCAGCAGCTAGCTAACATGCTAACAGATACTACATGTCCATAACTAAGCCAAAAATGGACAGAAATGTTCCAAATTAAAATCGTTCCCTTATTGGCCCCTGGAGAAAGCCCTGCCGCCTTTAAATATTTTCCAAACGCCTTGTACGATTTAATAAAAAAATATGAAATATTCACACATAATATTAAGAACCCATCATCATCATCATCATCCAGCAGCTAGCTCACATGCTAACAGATACTACATGTCCATAACTAAGCCAAAAATGGACAGAAATGTTCCAAATTAAAATCGTTCCCTTATTGGCCCCTGGAGAAAATATTTTCCAAACACCTTGTACGATTTATTAAAATTATGAATACCTCCATCCACCGCACACTGTAACAAGATGGCCGCCGCCGTGCTGTTTTGGAATTACTGAGAGGTAGGGGCGGGACCATGCCCCCATTGGCTCCTGGGTTGGAACCCCAGTTGGAACCAGCCAATGGTAGCCTGCACGATCCGGGCACCGGCCAATCGGTGGCCCGGAAGTTGCAACATTGTTGAAACACTTGGAACAAAAAAAGGATGAAGATGGGGAGACGGTGCTCTCTCCCCCTGTTTCCTGAGATGTAACGGTTGGGGCTTATGTCTGAAAGAACCCTGTCCAGCTAACCTTTTACCATGAAAATGTCCAATTTAACATACTCTTACCTCTCAGTGTGCCCTTTTCCAACTGGCCTGGAAGCCAGACATAAAAGAGGGACTTTCCAACGATGGGTTATAGCCCATGTTTTTTGAAATTTTGAAAAAAAAAGTTATCCTCGTTTCTCATCATTTTGGACCATGGGCTATAGCCCATATCGTACAGCATACTATAGCATGGCGTTTTTCATCATTTTTGAGGATTTGAAAAAAATATTAAAATTTAAAAAAGGATGGGTTATAGCCCATGTTTTTTGAAAATTTGAAAAAAAAAAGTTATCCTCGTTTCTCATCATTTTGGACCATGGGCTATAGCCCATATCGTACGGCATACTATAGCACGCCTTTTTTCATCATTTTTGAGGATTTGAAAAAAATGAAAAAATGAAAAAAACATCGTTTTTCTGCAATACTCCGCAATTTTCCCGCAACACTCCGCAATTCCTCCGCAATACTCCGCAACACTCCACAATTTTTCTGCAACACTCCGCAATTCCTCCGCAATACTCCGCAATTTTTTTCATTGTCAAAAGTCAAGAAAATGACATTGCCATTGTCCACGATTATAATCGGGCCCCAGTATGCAAAAACACAGACTATTCTGTCAGATGATGGGCCAAAATGCATTTCTATTTTATTTTTAAACGTTTGACCTAATTCTTATCTGTAATATTTTAGGTGGACAAGATTCTTTCAGACATAACCGCCAACTGTTACTTTTCAGGAAACAGGGGGAGAGAGCACCGTCTCCCGATGGTCCTCCAGCACCTTGATGTCATGACATGGGACTTGAACCGGCCAACTGTCTGTAGCAGAGGCAACGGGTCAAGCGCTCCACACCATTACGCCAAGGCACCTTTGGGCATTCAGCAGATGTCTCCTGGTGCTTTTGAGTTTTTATTTTTTATTCTAGACTTGAAAAGTTCAAATTACTGCAGCATTGAGCTGTAGGAGGAACTCCCGATGGTCCTCCAGCACCTTGATGTCATGACATGGGACTTGAACCGGTTAACTGTCTGTAGCAGAGGCAACGGGTCAAGCGCTACACACCATTGAGCCAAGGCACCTTTGAGCATTTAGCAGATGTCTTCTGGTGCTTTTGAGTTTTTATTTTTTATTCAAGAACTTGAAAAGTTCAAATTACTGCAGCATTGAGCTGTAGGAGGAACAGGCCTTGAACATGGAATGTCTGTACTGAAACCCGGTAATTTTGAAGTGATCTTTTGTTCGTTAGCCTTCAGTTAGTAAAGTTTAAATAACACAGCATCATATTAATCAGATGTTTCTTAGCGCTGTTGAGGTCTTCTTTTGTATGATAGTGTAACAGCCGGGAATCGAACCCTGGTCTCCCACGTGGAAAGCCAACATCTTAACCACTACAACAATTAGAGTTATCCTAGTTTCTCATCATTTTGGACCATGGCTATTTCGGCTTGTAAGTGTCACATCCAGAATATATTTTTCAATGTATGCCCATATCGTACGGCATACTATAGCACGCTGTTTTTCATAATTTTTGAGGATTTGAAAAAAATGAAAAAATGAAAAAAACGATGGGTTATAGCCCATCGTCTTTAAAAAAAAATGTTAATCCTCGTTTAGCATCATTTTGGACCATGGGCTATAGCCCATATCGTACAGCATACTACAGCACGCCGTTTTTCATCATTTTTGAGGATTTGTAAAAAATAAAAAAATAAATGATGGGTTATAGTTTTTTGATGTTTTGAATTTTTTTTAATCCTAGTTTTTCATCATTTTTGACCATCCCACTGAGCAATAGCCGGCTATTAGATGTGCGTCTAATAGCCCATATCGTACGGCATACTGTAGCACGCCGTTTTTAATCATTTTTGAGGATTTGAAAAGAATGAAAAAATGAAAAAAAACGATTTTTTTTAATCCTCAGTCAGTTAATGAAACCCCTTACAGTCTTTCAGGGGCTGGGTAGAGCTAAAGCTATTTCGGCTTGTAAGTGTCACATCCAGAATATATTTTTCAATGTATTGTTAGTTCTTAAACAAATAAACTCATACAGTTTTCCCCCAGTGAGATCAGCCTGGGAGTCATACGGTTTTCTGTACATCATTTTACCTGCTGAAAACCGGTTCCATTTGTACACTGTCAAAGTAACTAACTTAATACTATCAACATCTATCTATTCTATAGTCCCTCTACAACAGTGGTTCCCAAACCTTTTCTTGTCAAGGACCCCCGAATTTACACTTTATTAGCCCGTGGAACCTAACCCTAACCCGGCTATAATCCATGGTCAAAATTCAAAAACGATGAAAAACGAGGATTTGAAAAAAGACAAAATCACTTCCAGACCATGGGCTATGGTGTCGGAGTGATTTTCGTCCTAAAAAATGATGAAAAACAGCATGCTACAGTACCCTAACCCTAACCCTTGATCGTAGGAGATAGTAATGTATAGGACTCTACAGATCGAGTGCTATCCAGTCATAAAGTTTGAACACTTGAAGAAACTACTACAGAAAACTGGAAACACCGCCAATGTGGCGCTCTGCATCCTATCCGTAGGAATGAACAATCGACAGCAGGTGACAACAGAAACCGGACGGAAGACAATGAGGGCGGACACAAGTGTGACCTACATGGGTCACATATAATTCGCCCAGCTGGTACCCACTTAAGGCCCAATCAGATCCCAGTTCAAACCCATATAGGCAAACACACGTGGCGCACACATCATGAATGCAGTGTCCAATTGTTGTGAAATGCACAAAATGCCACACTTTTTTACATTGACCTTTCATATAGCGCACCACCAGGAGGCCACAATAACCTACCTGCCCCCAGTGCCCTGCGTGTGCTCCGAAAAGCACTTATTCTCGTTGTCCCTGATACTCTCTCTCTCTCTCTCTCTCTCTCTCTCTCTCTCTCTCTCTCTCTCTCTCTCTCTCTCTCTCTCTCTCTCTCTCTCTCTCTCTCTCTCTCTCTCTCTCTCTCTCTCTCTCTCTCTCTCTCTCATTTCAATCTTGGTTTCCCTGTGCTCCAGGGCCCGGGGAAAGTGGCTTCTGCAGCGGAGGGAGACAGAAAAGACAAATAACTTTTCAGGGCACAGGAAATGGGTCATCCTCATATCAAATATTTATTCCTCTACGCTGTGCCTAAGGCTCCAAAAGGACTCCCTCTTCACATGCACGCGTACAGCATTGCCATTGTATGTATAGTCACATGTAGCAGGCATGCACTGTACATGTATAGTCACCATTTGCGTGCATGTGCCGAGGCAATCACATCAACTGTATCATGTTAAAATAATTTGCGTGTGTGTGCGTGGTCAAAAGTGCATGTGTGTGTGTGTGTGTGTGTGTGTGTGTGTGTGTGTGTGTGTGTGTGTGTGTGTGTGTGTGCGCGCGCGTGTGCGTGTGCATGTGTGTTTAATTGTGTGTGTGTGTGAGAGTGTGTGCGCGTGCATGTGAGCACAGAGGCATGTGATTTTAAAGATTTGGAGCCTCGTCTATTCACGGAGGTCTGACCTCATTTTCTCATCTTATATTCTCTTTATTGCATGCATGGATATTGAAATTCCACTTTAGGCATAAAATAACATGTGTATTATGGTTGTGTGTGTGTGTGTGTGCGTGCACTCACGCGCGCGTGTGCGTGCGTGCGTGTGTTTGCATGTGTGCGTGCGTGTGTGTGTGCACATTCAATGCTGTTCATATACATGTATGTTTTCTGTGCCTATAGCAGCCCGTGGCAACTTAAGCCACATAATTATGCTTCGTCGTACCACGGCTTCGCTTGCCAAAAGAGTTCTGATCTACGAGCTCACATCCGCATGGGATGCAGGGAGCACGTTGTAAGATTGTAGATTTTGACGCGTGACACCGCCATGCGAGGGAACAAATCAGACAAATAGTATCAGGCATTTTCCATATAGCATCCATCAGGGACATTTACTGTAGTAATGTTTAGTTTAGTTTAGTTTAGTTTAGTTTATTAGTTTGTTTTTTCTTTCCATACAAAAACATTCTTAGTTCATCAGTTTTTTCTTTTTCTTATTCTGGAAAAAAAAAGACTGAAGCCTAGGCTTATTGTCTACCCTTTTGTCCATTAAATTTAAATAATACAAATGTAAATATAATGCAGGTTAATAACCCGAGGCCTTGGCTTTTGTACCTGCATACATACTGCAACATTGATTTATTTCCTTTCCTTTTGGATTGCACTGCAATGAGCCATCGGATAAAGAAGGTATTTCCAGAATTTCATGTCAGCGCTGTCACTGTTCAGCTGATTTGGGCTCAAACAGCTGGTTCTTATACAAAAAACTAAATCACACCCGTGTGAAGTGACCCAGACCCACATGAACGTGCCCAGGGGGCCGGCCCGGTTCCGGCGAGCCGCCCCATGTCCGAAACAGTCGAGAAATGACAAAGTTACCGTGTGGGGGTCCCCAGGGGTCCCTGGGGAGTCCCTGGAACATCCAGACCCCCGGGAATGCGGCCAGGGGGCTGGCCCGGTTCCGGCGAGCCACCCCGCGTCAGAAACGGTCGAGAAATGACAGAGTTACCATGTGAGGGTCCCCGGGGGTGCCTGGGGGGTTCCTTGAACATCCAGACCAGGAATGCGGCCAGGTGGCCGGCCCGGTTCCGGCGAGCAGCCCTGCGTCAGAAACAGTCGAGAAATGACAGTTACCGTGTGGGGGTCCCCGGGGGTCCCCAACATTCCTGGGGGGTCCCAGTTTTCACTTTCATCGATTGCAAGAGGCAACATTTTTTCTGCTGAGTTGATACAGAAAAGCTTGTTTGAGTGGAGGCTGTTATTGTGTTTTGAGCTTCATAGTGGTCCAATATAGTGGTCCTACCCAGTAGTGGGAAAATTAGGCTACTGAAAATGTGTCAATACTGCAGAAATGTCCTATTTTACACGTTGTCAAACGTATAAAATGTGTAAAAAAAATCTTTAGAAAATAGCAGATCTATAAGCTCACAATGTGTTACAGTACATCGCGACACATTGTGAGCTTGTAGATCGGCTATTTTCGAATAGCCGAAAAATAGAACTGAAGTGGTTAATGTGTTTTTAGCAATAAAAATGTAAATCTAAAAAAGTCTCTAGTTTTCAATAAATGTATGTATTTATACAGTGTATGGGTCAATGATGTGAGTTGTGACACAAATAGTTTTTGTCCATAATGGTGCTATAGTTACAGTAAATTAAAAAGGGACACATTTTGAAAATAAATAGCTTATTCGTTTTTGAGAACCTACAGTAGTATTCAATATCAATAGAATTGAGTATACAGTATAGGACTATGTGTATAATGGAAGAATAATGGCACAATTTCAATTGGTGTAAACAAAACACATATTTTCAGTTGTAGGCTACTAGTATTCTTTCTAGCAGTAGGTTTTCACTTCAGACTTCAGATATTTGGCATAACATATAGGCTACTAAATAGTATTGGTATATGTGATCTTGGATGCAGCAGGCCTATAGAAATTGCATTATTATGCCAAAGGACTTTTATATTTCACATTATGCTACAGTATATACACCAGTAGTTATTAGTCTACTCTATTTAGAGCATTACTGCAGAAATGGCATTCTACATACACACATACCTTGTTAACCACTTGATCCCATTTGATCTCTCAATCTGTCAGCAGCACCCACGGCCTTTAAACATGTAATGGTGTTGTTAGTGGGAATAAACACAGAAGCACCCGGGAGGAAATGGATTAAGAAAGGGTATAGGAGCCAAACCAATTCCCTGTTTCTATCCACACTTTTCCTGGGCTGTGTGTGCTCCAGTTCCTGTCGATTTGATCCAATGAAAGCCAACGAAACTGGTCAGATGACCAATGATATCCAATGAAATCAACAGGAACTGGAGCACACACAGCCCAGGAAAAGTGTGGAGGATAGACTAAAAGGATGTGGTGCCCCCAGAGGCAAAAACTATAAGCAGTTTATTTGAACCAAATGGGTTCCCAGATTCATCCATATAATACAGCATCCCTATTTTGGGGGGCGGGGAAAGGTTGAGAAACACTGATTCTATATAAAATTATGATTTTGAACGCGCATGCTTTGCTTGACTTTAAAACGTTTTAATAATGTATTGCCGCGGCGAGGATCGAGGTGATGTGAATATCGCTTGTTCAATCGCAAATTATAGTTTCCTGTGTTTTGAAGATGACTTAATTGACGCCTAAGTGCATCTTTAAATACGCCTTTGCCAAATGCACGACTTAATTAATGTACATGATTACGGCGTCAAGCGGTGTTAATCTATGGGCAGCACATTATAGAATTGAAGTGGATGAGTGCACAAATTAAAACTTAATTCTGACATTCTAACACTTCTCTCTTTCAGCCCCCGTCCCCCTCCCCCCCCCCCCCCCTTCTCTCTCTCGCTCTTTCTCTCTCTCTCTCTCTCTTTCTTATGTTTCTCACTTGAAATGTCAGAGGCATCATCAGCGGCGCCTCCTGTGGCGGTCTATGGCGGCCGCGCCCAGCGTGACTCTCCATTACTGATTAATGGAACCACATCAGCTCCGTTCAATTAAGACTCACCACCATAGCCCCACATGGCTCACCCCACCAGGCAACCGTCTGCACTCTGTTTAGTTACAACGCGTGGAGTGGACTGGGAGAGAGAGAGATACTCAAACAGGCCCTGATGGACCGAATGTGCTGCTATTCTTGTGTGCGCACATGGGGATTCTGACGTCGCTCTGTTGTTCTCAAGCTTTCGGGTCGAGACCCGACAAAATACTCATAATTGTTTGTTTTTTTCTGGGTTTTTTTTTTACAGGCAGGCAGGCCAATAGGCGGCAGGCCACCAGGAAAGGTCCAGGCGTGCTGCCATTCTGCCAGTGCCATCATGATAATTTCACTGTACCTGTATCAGTGAGTGACAAATAAACCCTCTACAAAGGGTTGTGTAGTTGTCTGTTGGTTTGTATCATTTATGTTGTTCTGTAAAAGTGGTGGTACTATAGGGCTTGTTTGTTTGTGTGTGTCTCGACAGAGCGGGTGGTAGAGTTTCTGCTATCTGGTTGTGGTGGGCCAAATTCACGCGAAAATGACCGGGCCGAATTTTTGTCCCAGTCCAGCCCTGACTGTGGGGACCCCCCCCCCCCCCTAAATAATATCTGACTTGAGGCATTCGGTTCAGTTTGACTCGGTTCCCACAACAAGACCTCCCTGGCCACCACATTGAACAGATGTGCATGTCCATGTGCTTTTGAATTGTTCTTTTATAGCCCATATACCCATAGCAAAAATTGGTCCAGGCCCAGTTATGGCCCGCATAATGGACTTACACTCTGCCCACTTGGAGCAATGAATTACGGCCCAGCTCTGGCAAAGCCTTTGCCAAATGTATTGTAGGCTATACGACTTAATTCACCTTCACACTCAACCGGTCTGTCCTATATAGTGCTTTTAAAGTGTCATCCTGTTGAACTTCACCAGAGATACAATCAAGTACAAAAGGCCGGGGAATCGAACAACCTCTGCATTTACAAATAAGCATTCTATACCAGGTACCAGAAACATACATTTCCACTTCAAATCTTTTTCTTTAATCTAAACATTTACTTATGAAGACCAGTATGTTTTTATATTTGAATGATAATTTTTACTAATCACATGTCCCGCTCACAGCCTTTTGACATGATATGGTCAGTATATGACGTCAGTATCATGGTCAGTATATCTACATATGATATAATCATTTCCTTTTTACAAATTCTTTAATGGTTAACATGATACAATTATGTCCTCCAATGAAAAACCACGAAGAGAGAAAAATACACCATTGTCCAATGTTAAAAAAAAAAACATGAAATTAACTACTAAATGTATTTACACTTCCCAACAGTATAATTGGCTAGACTATAATGTCTAGAACGGTTAGAAGCAAAGGAGCCCTTTTAAGATATAGTTATGTTAAATAATGAACGACTGAAGCACCGTGGCTGAATGGAATGTTAAGTAACGAACGGCTGAAGCACCGCCGCGGCAGAGTGAATAGCGGAAACCTTAATTTTCTATGGCTCGGATCGTCGTCACGGCCATGACACTCATGGTTTAAAGCAAATCTCCCACTCTCTCTCCTCGTTTTCGGCGATGAAAAGATATGGCTCCAATCAATTCCCCCGTTTGAAAAGAGAGCAAACACCGATCGAGGTCACGTCTAATTGGAATTACGGTTTTGTGATAATGGCCTTTCTTTTCTCCCTCGTTCTATGCGGGAACTTCTCCCAGGTCACCTTGCGTGTGTAGCATCAGATCCAACTCCTTCTTTTGGCACCTGTCTGAAATATTCAGTTTTGCCTTCCGGCGTTCTCTCATTCCCTCCCTCCCTCCCCCCCCCCCCCCCACCTCTCTATATACCTCTATCTTATTATTTTTTTTCAGCCATCCTCCTCCAAGCCCCCATTCTGTACTCTTCTTTTTCTAAACCTCCTTTTATTCCATCTTTCATTCCCTCTCTCTCCGCCGTTCAACTCGCAGTTGAAACCTCCGCTTTCTGCTCGACTTTCTCCATCATTCTCTCTTTACCTTCTCCCCTCTACCGGTGCTTATCCCATAAATAGCCGGAGGGGTGGTGTGTGTGTGTGTGTGTGTGTGTGTGTGTGTGTGTGTGTGTGTGTGTGTGTGTGTGTGCGTGCGGCTGCAGGCTGTGTGCTGGATCCAATGAGCACCTGGAGACTACTAACCATGATCATATCAATAAAAGGACATCTGCTCCACAGAAACCTGCACAAGAGTGGAGAGGAGAGGAGAGGAGAGGAGAGGAGAGGAGAGGAGAGGAGACAAAGGAGTGTGCATGCATGCATGCATGGAGGGAAGAGGAAGACAGGAGGAGGAGATGAGAACAAAGGCGAGCATGTGTAGATGAGGAGGAGACAGGTATACAAGTATTATGGAACCCATGACACGATGGCATAGCAGAGGGGAAGGGCAACGTCTCACAGAGAGAGAGAGAGAGAGAGAGAGAGAGAGAGAGAGAGAGAGATGAATGAAGGCCACAACAAAGGCCTGTGATTGAAGGGAATGGTATATGTGTGCGTGCGTGTTTGTTTGTGGTTAAAACTAGAACGGGGTCCAGAGATAAACAGCTGAAGCAAAGAGGGACAGAGTTCACCTGGAGAGGACAGAGGAGAGGAGGAAAGGAGAGGAGAGGAGGGGAGGTGAAGAGCGGAGCAGTGTGTCACTCCATTATCACACACGGTGAAAATCTTGCAGCATTACAGCTGGATAACACCAGCTGGGGGTATGGCGTGTGTGCGTCCGTGTGTGTGTGTGTGTGGGTGAGCGTGTCAGACTTTGTAATGACACACCTTGTCTGCAGGTATTTACAAACCACTGCCCTCTGTGGGTTTAAAGGAGTAGTTCACCCCCAAAAGAATCAATTACACACGCCAAGAAGGGGGAGTCTATCTGGTATATATAGGGGACTCAAAGAGTCTCCTACTGAGCAGCCACCCGGTCATCGAATCATTGGCTCAGGATCATAGGACAAAAACCCCATGAATTCTTCCTGGCGTGTATTTTTTTTGGGGGGGGGGGGGGGGTTAACTTCTCCTTTAAGCTAACAGAAGGCCGCATCTACAAATAAGTAAATAAATAATCGGTTAAAACCAAAAAATGGCCATTCTCTCTGCATGCTGATACGGACCCCGGGAGCAATTATTTCACATCGGCTGGATTTCTATCGTTGCGCGAAGTACTATAGCGCGATACTGCAGGGGGAAAAAAGCGCTTGGCATTCTGATAGATGTGTGTGTATTATTTGTGGATCATTGGAAAACGCCGCGGCCTCACCACGCAGTGCAGCGTGCAGGGGCTTTCAGTGGGAAGCCTTTGTTTGGCTAACCGTATAGTGCTGAGCAGGCAGCAATTAATTAGAGATATAGGCCTACTGCATGTGTCCATACATCCAGCCGGCATGTGAAAAGCATGACACCTATACAGTATATACTGTATATATATACACACGCGCTTGACAAATGATTGACAGCGGCGCATTAAAAGCAAATGATGGCAGCTATTGCTGTACTGCGGCGCTACATGCGTGGGGAAGTACAGTAAACACTTTGATATAGAAGCCAACTGATCCACTTAAGTCCTATATGAATATAGCATCCCTATAGGCATAATATAGGGCATAGCAGTTGGCGGCCATTTTCTGGTTCCATCGATCCAGACCCCATTCATTTTTTCCCCCCAGAAAATATTGATATCAATATTTTAAGTCTAGAGTAGGGCATAGCAGTTGGCGGCCATTTTCTGGTTCCATCGATCCAGACCCCATTCATTTTTGATACACATATTGATATCAATCTTTTAAGTCTAGACTATAGAAACAAGCCATCCAGGATGCATTTGATTCTGTGAAACAATAAGGGCATTTCTTACTTAACTATATCTTATATAATATAATTATTATTCTTTTCACATAATCAAATGTTTTATGGTCACGATTCACCAGGATCCAGGATGGCTTTGACTCTAGACTTATACAATAATGAATGTTTTTGGAAATCTCTATGGGGAAAAATTTATGGAATTGATGGAACCAGAAAATGGCTATCCATAATCTGGGGGAAAACATTTGATCCCCCCCAAAAGAATTGGCAGATCTACAAGCTCACGAGTGTATAGATCTATTTAGACTAGAGGGGAAAAAGAGCAGATCGAGTACGGAGGAAACATTCATTAGTATATAGAGGGTTTTTACTTTGTTAAGCCCTTAGATTTATACAATGAAGAAAGTATAGTCCGACTCCGCACACAGGCTTTGCTCCAGTATGTACAGCATCTTGCAATGGGTCTGGTCCACAAGATTCGATACACCACCAAGATACCCATGTACCTGTCTAAATACTTCCTTAATGTAAACGAAGTCCACACCCACAACACCAGAGGGAGTGCAACAAACCATGTACAACCCAGATTCGGCACAAACAAGGGACTAAATTATTTTCGCTCCTATGCGACCAAAATGTGGAACGCCCTACCAACAGTCATTAAGACATGTGAATCCCTTGGCTCCTTCAAAACTGCTCTCAAAGGGCACCTACGGATGGCTGCAATTCGAAACTGGCCTCTGTAAAAGCAGAATTTTTATCTGGATTGTACTATGTTTTTGTATGGACGTGGTGTTGGGTGCCTGCACATATGCACACATGGCATCAACGCATGGTGTTGTGTGCAGGCGCCCTACACTCTGTCTTTCGTTCTCTTTTATCCCCCTGTTCCCCTCACTGTATATATATTTTTTCCCTTTTCGCTTCCTATATGATGAATTCCTGTTCTGTTCTTTAACTACATAGAAGTGTCTATTTGTTTGTCTCTAAATGTTTTGATGAATTGAACAATGTGGACCCTGTTGTAAACAAGTGTAAGGCTTAATTGGGTCGTCCACTCACAGTTAACAGTCTTTGTATTGAGTTTGTGCTTGAAATGTACTGTAATTCTGCAAACTGTTAATAAAGATTTCAATCAATCAATGTGTTTTATTGTATTTAAAACACCATTAATAAATACACGACGTTTCGGCCGTGAGCGGCCTTCACCAGGTGAAGCCCTTTAACAATTGGGACTGACCAATACTAGCTCGTCGTTAATAGAAGCCAAATGTGGAATATGGCCCTCTCATTACTCTGCTTGCTGTTTAATTGTGAGTGACAACAACAACAGTGTGTGTGTGTGTATGTGTGTTTGTTTCGTCCTTTGTGTGTTTCTTCGCTGAGAAGGGCTTTATTGGAATTGGGGGTTGGGGAGGTGTTGCTGCTGCTGCTATGATTTTATCCCTCTTTAAAGACAGACAGAGAGAGAGAGACAGAGAGAGAGAGAGAGAGAGAGAGAGAGACAGAGAGAGAGACAGAGAGAGAGAGACAGAGAGAGAGAGAGAGGTGGTAAAGATGGCATTGCAGAGGAAGGGTTGAGAAGGTGGGGGCTTTTGGGGCTGCAGGCCAGGGTGGGTGGAGGTGCGTTCGTTGATTGGGGGATGCAGCTGCTTTCACCGGCAGCAGACTGGAAGTATGTGTGTGTGTGTGTGTGTGTGTGTGTGTGTGTGTGTCAGTGGAGGAGGGACCCTGTCAAAGCCTATGGGGGGCATATATTATGTTTTATGGTTACAAGGGGACGCATAAATCACTGTTTCATTAAACGGCCTCAACTCTCATGGCTCTGCCTTGGCTTTCTCACCCCCCCCCCCCCCGCCCGACAGAGGCACAGACAGACGGCCCTCTCTCTCTCTCTCCCTCTCTCTCTTTCTTTCTTTCTTTCTTTTCTTCTCTCCTTCTGTCCATCTCTCCATCCTGCTCCTCCTGTCCGTCCTGGCAGAAACACCACCGTACACACGCAGCTGTGTCGCTTTCCCGCTCGCTAAAAAATCAGCCCCACGTCACGTGTACGTACACTAGTCGTCGTGATGGGCGGAAACCTTAAGATGTCCGAAACGGTTCCTTCATGCCTATTAGTCAAAAAATGTTTCTTAAAAAATATTAATGTTGGATCTACGAGCCGACAGCAGATCGTCTATTCTCACTACTTTTGGGTGACATTCCAGTATGGCGAGATATAGGGCGTTAATTTCACCCAAAAAAAAGAAAACATAAAAAGTTGAAATAATGGAGATACGAGGTTTGTTCTGCCAACGACATATACTCTATCCGTCTTCCTGGTTCTCCATCCCCCTCTCCAACAGCCATCTTCAATTCCTTCTCTTTCCATTCATTCTATATGTGTGCGCGCAGTGCTCGCTCTCTCGCTCGCGTGCGTACGGTGCGTGCTTGCGTGCGTGCAGTGTGCACGTGCTTGCATGTGTGCTCGCTCGCGTGCGTGCGTGCGTGCGTGCGAGCCGTCAGTGCTCATAGCCTCAGCGGGGTCAGCACACTCAGACAGACAGCTCTGACACATCAAGGTCAGAGGTCACTGCAGCAACATCATCACACACACACACACACACACACCCAGCCAATGTCAAGGTTGAGAGGGGAAAAAACAACAACTCTTTATTGAAATAAATTACAAAATCAAAAAAAGCACTATATGCATCATCATCCTCATCTGCAGGAAATCATATTTATATCCGGTAAAAAGACACATATACTGTAACATGATCAGAATTCATAATTTCCTCATAAATGACATTGGTTCGGAATACGATTTTTTTTGTTGTTTCTTTTTGTTTAGTTTTTTGGCAACGTTTAGCCCTGCAGGCAGCATAGACAAAATAATACATTTCTAAAAGATCTACGGAGCCTCTATAACGACGACAGAGGGCTTTTGAATTTAACGAAACATCCATTTTCCACCATTTCAACATATAAAAATACCATGTCAAAATGGAGCACGTCATAATAATAACATTATAATATATATTACAATCTGTTAGGCAGTTACTGTGGTAGTGTAATATACATTGCAATAATAATAATAACAATGGTAACGATAACAAAAGCTATACATTAAGGTTGACTGCTGACCCCCGTATAGCACAACTCATCAACGTCATGACGCAAAAGTCACAAAAAGAAAGCCAAGTCAAACGAATGCTACAAAAATAAAAATGTTAAAACAAAAATATTACGCACCTTTACTTTTTTAGTTTCACAACAATATAAATAATAACCGTCTCATATAAAAGCTAGATTTCCGTGTGTGTGTGTGTGTGTGTGTGTGTGTGTTTGGAGTGAGTGTTAACACACAAGGGTGGTGGTGGTGACTGGCTCTTCGGAGGAAATCAGAGGCGGTGTCTTGTTTCCACATAACCAAATGGCGTCCCATAATGGAGCTGATTAATATACATGGTGTCTGTGGTTATAGCAAGTGTGTTCTCACAGTGCCCGGCAGACGCGCAACGCACAGACGCCGCCCGCCCCCCCATCCCCCAACCCGCTCCGCCGCGCGCTCTCTAAAAATTGGGACAAAGGGCACCGCCAGCAGCAGTTGGACCACCCCCCCCCCCCCCCCCCGCCCCCAGCGAACCTCCTCAACTCTGACCTATAACGCCCCCACCCCCCCCCCACCACCACCCACAGGAAGTGTCATTCCCCATCGCCAGCAAAGTCAGTCTGTCTGTCTGTCTGTCTGTCTGTAAGTCATTCACCTTTCCTGGACTGTGTCTGCTGCACTGCGTATGTATGTGCACAGTGGTGTGCACACAGCGTGCACGTGTGTGCACACCAACAGTATATAGGCTATTGTCATTTTTCTGGTCTGTCGTCGTGTACTTGGCCTGATATTTAACCTGCACCTTCAAATTGACGACCCTATTTTGGGCATTTTATATCGAGGCAAAATAAAATTGTTCTCTGCAAAAAATGTTCCAAAATAGCAAATGTAACTGATCTACAAGCTCACACGATCTGCCATTCTCTCGACAATCTGTGAAATAAGTGGTTTAAAAAGAAAAAAAAGAAAAATGCACTTGCATGTGTGTATACTTTGACCTGGCTGTGGTTTTAAAAATAGTTTAATTACCAGTAAACCAGCCATTTCAATGGTAATCTGAACCGCATTGAGACGAGATGCCTTGATACAAGCGACCGTTGGCGGGGGAAGACTACACTAATCTGTACCGCAGAGACTAGCGCCTTAGTATTATTAGCGGTTCGTGTTTCAACCCCACAAGACCTCAACGCAGTGGCTGACAAACGCTCGCTCGCCAAGGCTGGTCAAGGCTGGGGGTGGCGAGAACTTTTCAGCTTACGTGAATAACTTCTTATACAGGAATTGTGTTGGGCCTCTGTGTACCATTGAATCTCATTTGCGAATGACTTCAGAAATGAGGCAACTTGGGTTAATTGGCTCCTTTTGCCTTAACGAGCCATTTGAGACGGAACGTGTTCATGACGGCCAAGCTTCGACTTCACAACAAGGAAGAACACGGCGCAAGTTTAGAGGCATCTCCACGCACGGCTGTAAATAATGAGCCGCCGCTGTTCGGCAGTTAGCGGCAGGGCGGCTTTTGTGGAAGAAGGTGCATGCAAGGTTGAGGCAGCTTTGTGGCTTTCATGTGTTTGAAAAGGAAGAGATGGGTTGAACATTATGAAAGCACGCACGCATGCATGCATGCACGCACACAAGCACGCACGCACGCGCACATGCACAGACGGTTCGGTGAATGTGTTAGATGCTTATGTTTCAGTCTGTAAGACCTGAAAAAAAAAAACGTATCGTATGGTGCTATATCAGTGGTTTTAATGGTTTAAATGTGTGAATCTTTGCACAATGGATGCAAGAGGCTATTTGGCTGCGTGTACTGTGTGTGTGTGTGTGTGTGTGTGTGTGTGTGTGTGTGTGGGTGGGTGTGTGTGTGTGTGTGTGTGTGTGTGTGTATGTGTGTGCGTGCGTGCGTGCGTGCGTGCATGCGTGCGTGCATCAAGGTTATTATAGTAAACTAAAATGATCAAAATAAATTAAACTAAAATAAATAAATAAAACATTTTTGTTTACTGAACTAAATAAAAATGATAAAAGGAAAAGAAAAACGATAACTAACTGAAACTGTACTGTGTGTTTACAAAACTCACAAAAACTAACTCAAATGATAGACAAAATGCCCTATAGCTTTCGTTTTTGTCAATTCATTTATAAGCTCAATCTGTAACTGAATATTCCTTTTTAAAATGCTATCTCTCCTTGAGTTTTTTTGACCTACTCTGGCCTTTTTCAATCCTGCACCTGATTTATTGGGCACAAAAACAAACACCAAAACTAATATAAACTAGAAAACCTGCTCTAAAAACTAACTAAAACGAACTGAATTAAAAAAAAAGTCAAAACTAAACTATAATGCAAAAATCCAAAACCATTATAACCTTGGTGTGCATGCACACATGTGTGTGTGTGTGTGTGTGTGTGTGTGTGTGTGTGTGTGTGTGTGTGTGTGTGTGTGTGTGTGTGTGTGTGCGTGCGTGCGTGCGTGTGTGCGCATGCGTATGTACCTCGTGCATCATCACCACCACATCATCAGCGTACAGCACTACACACAGTCCTTGCAGCCACACTCCACGGGCTTCTCCACGTCCTGTGTGAACGACGTTCCGTCGTCGCACTCAAACGTCAAACGTCGGCGCCGCACCCTCAGGGGGGCGCAGCACGGGGCAGCAGCGGAGCCGGCCCCCGCCGCTGGCTCCTCCGCCGCGACGCCCGTCGTCTGGCTGCAGCGGCCGCGGCACTCCACCCAGGAGAAGGCTTTGGACGTCTGGCACAGCGCCGAGCCGCGCTGCGCCCGGTGGACGTCCCTCACCGCCTCGCCTTGACACAGGGACTCTGGTGGGAGCAGGGGGGGAGGGAGGGAGAGAGGGAGAGAGAGAGAGAGAGAGAGAGAGAGAGAGAGATGGAGAGAGGGAGAGAAAAGCACATGTTAGTGTTGTTTTTGCCCGGAAATTTGGATTTAGTTTTAGTCATATTATTTTGAATATATTTTCATTTAGTCATATTTTAGTCGCCTGAAATGTTTTAGTGTTAGTCTGTCTTTTAGTCGACTAAATACCCTAAGATCTTAGTCGACTAAATCAACTGTAGATTTAGTCGACTAAGATCTTAGGGGACTAAAATGTATTTCGGCAGGCCTTGATGACATTGTAATGGCAGTGCGACGTGTTGTGAGCTTGTAGATCAGCTATTTTCAGCATGCAACAAAGCATGAAATGACTTGTCTTTTACTGGATCTGTTCTCCACTAGTCCCTCCCTAACATTTTAGTCTAGTTTTTATTCGTTGACGAAATTGTCAATATACTTAGTCTTAGTATAGTTATCATAAGTCATCATAGCTTAGTTTTCCTTGGACAGAACAAGCCAGTGACAGTCGAGACAATGTGCCCTCACATGCTGGAGACACTTGGGCAAGCGTCCGAATTCATTCCCTATGCCCCATATAGTGCACTACTTTGGGGTTCCGCCAATTTCGTATAGTGTATTGAGCATTTTGCACCCTAATGTAGTGGACTGAGTATCCCACAATGCACTGGAATTGTAGGGAACATCTGATGGTCACTATACAAGCAAATCTTCCCCATAATGCATTGCGCAAGCTCGCTGCACAAGCAGCGTGCGCATATATAACATATATAACATATAACATTGAATTGCGATAAATACATTAAAACCTCGTTATGTAGGCCTAGCCCTAGATAGTAATTTATTGGACTGCTGTTTCTGTTAACACCAAACATCCGTATTGTGAGCTTGTAGATCAGCTACTGTTTTCATATTGCTGGATAATATGGATATAATATTAATTTATTGATAATAATAATTAGGCCTACAGTATGTTATTTTAAGAGAATAACCTTTTTATCATAAACATAGGCCTAAATGCCTGCAAACATATTTTCTTCTTTTTTTCTCGTAAATGAATGATCAGCGTCACACAAAGGCATCAAAAGTAGCAGACCTGCAAGCTAAAAAACACAACACAAAGCGACATATTTTGAGCTTGCAGATCTGCCGCTTTTGAGTTCACCACCCGACTGAGACGATATACCGTCAATAAATAGAAATTCGGTAAAATGTAAAAGTAACATCATCAGCATTTACCAGATCACTATGACATATACATTACAGTCGCAGCCTCTTATGGAGATTCATATAAGGTTGGCCACAGAATCACATCAGAATTCTATAGAATGACGCAAATCGGAAAGATCTAGAGTGCACTTACGCACAAAAATGTCATTTCTAGGCTGTTGAGGGGCACATATCTCATTATTTTCAAGGGTAAATATCAGATTCTGTGCTATGAAAAGATCATATCTTTACAATGAGGGAGCTCAGCGTCACATATCTTGTGACCGTGTAAGTGGCCACTCCCCAGGGAACAGAATGACCTCATGTCATCTCTGTCATATACATACTATACTGTAGGATAAATGGGTCATTTCGTAAAAGAAAATCCGTATCGACTTAGCTAAAATGTATCATCCGATCTCTAAAGTATTGTAAACACTACAATTGCATTTTTGTGCTACCAATCATGTTGTAGCTGGGCTACAAGTATGGCTTTCAGATGGGAGATATATAGCTGCACTACACTCCTTGAGTGTGTGGAATCTTTCACACACACACATTTCATTGTCAAAGTATTTGTGTACTATATGTGCAGTGACAATAAATTGAATCTAATCTAATCTCAAGGTCTCCCCAAACAGACATACAAGCCTCTGCCTTTGTATGATATATATTCATCACTCTAGCAGTGAACTCATTCAAACCCAAACCTTCACCTGAACTGAGGACGCCGTGATATGAAATCGCTGCTTCAGTGAACTGTACAAAGTGCTTTTCCGAAACCTACAGTAAGATGCACGATATTATGATATGCAGTGTCAAAATCGGCCGATGCCGATAGGCCTAGATTAACATTATATATTATGATTATATTGAGGTCATTGTTGCTGATTCTTTTTTGTTTGTTTTCATTTTCAAAGCCATTAACGGTGGCATTATTATTGCGACAATATTGGTGAAATATCTGTAAAAATCTGTGAAATATTGGTCAATATCATCGGTCAATATCGGTGAAAACATCTATTTTTATGAAACATCGGGCCGATATCGATATGCTACCTATGATATCACGCATCACTTGCGTTTCAAAATAGTACAACCAATCTCTGTCCTATAAGCCCTATCCCAGTACACTTTATCTACTCGTACTGACATCACATACAGTACCTGCTCAACTGAATGTCGGGAGGCAGGACAGTGTCACACTTTGAATCAGTGCGAGGTAGTGTGTGCAACAAGGCACTTGAATTACCCAAAACGAGGCAAAATACTCAAAAGCAAGTGAGTCCTTTGTTGCACAATCCTGCTCCCTGTGCAATCAATGACTGGGCAGTGGCAGGTGCTCCTCTTATAAAGGTTAGGCCCCTCCCATGGACCAAACCATCCCTGGATTGATTCCACAATCGAACCGGTGCATTCCCAATGTCCAGAGACATCACAATTCACAACACATTTTAAAGTGTCACGTAATACTGTCACATAACGCTCGGCTCCACATACATTATCCACATAATATATTTAAAGATAAGAGTTCTCTATATACATACAAAACCATCCAACAGTTGGTATGCTCCCTACACTGGAGCCAATTAATTAACAATCAATCATCAATTCGGTCTCAATCAATCAATTCAGTCTCAGTGGCAGGGTGAACTGCCACAGAGAGCTTTAGCTGTTCAAACACCTTTTTACAACATTCATAAAACAAATATATTGTTTTGACTTTTATTTAGTCCTCATAGCTTAGTTTTGGTCAATGAAAAAAAGGTAGTCGGACGACCATTTTTCTTCAATTTTAGTGACAAAATGAACACTGCAAAGCTCCCAAAATAAATGTATAACAGAGTGGACAAAGAAACAACGTTTCAACTTAACCGGCCTTCGCCAGGTACCTGACGATCGATCAAAATGATCGGGTTCCAGCATCCGTCGAGATGTTTGGACGTGCGTGCACCTCTTGACCGCTTGATTTCTCTCACCTGTGTCACAGTTCTCCCCAATTGAAGCCTTGGTCACAGACACACTTCTCTCACCTGTGTCACAGTTCTCCCCATTTGAAGCATTGGTCACAGACACACTTCTCTCACCTGTGTCATAGTTCTCCCCAATTGAAGCCTTGGTCACAGACACACTTCTCTCACCTGTGTCACTAGTTCTCCCCATTTGAAGCCTTGGTCACAGACACACTTCTCTCACCTGTGTCACAGTTCTCCCCATTGAAGCCTTGGTCACAGACACAGCGCGGCCCGTCCTCGGTCTCCTGGCACTGTCCATGTTGACACCGCAGGCCCTGGCATGTTGTTCCTTCTGCTGACGCTGCCTCTGCCGGCGCCAGCTCCTCCTGCAGGTGACACAGGGCACCGCGGTAGCCCTCGTCACAGTCGCAGCGGTACGTCTGTCCGTCTAGCGCCACACACGAACCCTTCACACACCTGCAGGAATACATGCGACAGACAGAGGGACCAGTCATTTCGTCGACTCAAACTATGACACAAAAATGGTCCTTACAATTGTCAATTCACCTGAACTACACAACAGAGAACTCACTTGTTGCCTTGACAGGGGTTAGCTTCTGTCACCGTGGCAGCATCCACCTCCGCTGCAGCGCCCCCTGCTGTTGGCTGGTCACAGTGCTGTCCCGTCCAGCCTGGTTGACAGTAGCACTGAGGACCCTGTAGAGGAGGAAGACCTTTAGTTCAATACAAGCATTATTTGATACTTTATTGAAAAATAGCAGGTCTACAAGCTCATAGCGCGGCACCGAGTGCCGTGCTATGAGCTTGCAGGTCTGCTATTTTTGAAAAATCCTGAAAATGTGGCGCAAATCTTTGAATATATATTCTTTCGCGGCGAACGTTTTTAACTCAAATCTTTGCTTCTGGGGGGTCCCTGGAACTACTGTACATATATGTTCAGATGGGGGAACCACAGCCAAATACAGATCATTATGGGGGTCCTTGACATGAAAAAGGTTGAGCACCACCGATATAGAATCAGGTATTTCAGAAAGTTGTCAGGGATTTAGAAGATTTTTTTTTTAATACCGGTAGATCACCTTCAAAATGACCTTTTTTCTATCAATTACTCACCCCATGAAGCCTTGAATTCATGAATTGTTTGTGTCTCCTACCAGAAGAGCAGCCTAAGAACATCCGGTTATCAAATTGTTGGCTTACTAATTTGCCATTTAAAAAAAAAACCTTTTTAAATAGTTCAAATAGCCAATCTACAAGCTCACAATGTCTCGATGTAGATGAACTATTTTAAAATGTATTTCAAAATAGTAAAAAATGGCAAATTAGGGATAAGGGTGTAAGGGATAAGGGATAATTAGTGGAAATGGGTGTGTATAATTTCAGGGAAATTGGACACTGTGTTTGTGTTTCGTGGCATTTTGGATCATCAGGATGGAAGACATGGGAAATTGTGCAGACCCGTGTTGATCACAGGACTATGGAGATAGTGCATACGGAAGTGTGTGATGTGTGGATAAAATGTGTACGAGTTATCTACAGAAATGTGTTTTGCCTAAATCGGCCTCATGGTGGCGCTATAACAGGCCGTTGAGGAATATTTGGGGCAGAGGTTCGTCGTTGGCATCCGGGGAGTGTGTTTCGCATGGATCGGGCCAACGGTGCCGGAGATTAGCTGGTAACGGACGGACGGAAAGACACACGTACGGAGTGCAAAACATATATACTCTCTCCCCATGCCTTCGGCCTGGTGGAGACAATAAAACATACTCTCTCCCCATGCCTTCGGCCTGGTGGAGACAATAAAACATACTCTCTCCCCATGCCTTCGGCCTGGTGGAGACAATAAAACATACTCTCTCCCCATGCCTTCGGCCTGGTGGAGACAATAAAACATACTCTCTCAGCCATGCCTTCGGCCTGGTGGAGACAACAAAACCAAAGTGAGTGCTTTCTTTCCACCACTATAGCTACAGTATACCTGCGCGGCGTGGGGCTGACAGAGGCCGTGCAGGCAGTAGAGCTTCTGACACGGCTGACAGCCCGGCACCACCCCGGGGTTCATGTGGCTCCTGGTGAAGTCCTGCAGCTCGTGGTTGACGTACAGGTTCCGGATGCAGCCGTGGAAGCTGGAGAAGTTGAGCGCCGCATGCGAGGAGAGACCTCCTCCGCCCTGGGAGGAGGAGGAGGAGGGCTGCAGCACCTCCTCGGGCATGCCTGCAGGGGGCGGGAGGGAGAGAGAGAGAGAGAGAGAGAGAGAGAGAGAGAGAGACGGATGAGTGAAGCAGGGAGCAGGAGAGAGAGAGAGAGAGAGAAAAGTAGCCTGATTGAGTCAAGTGGGCGGGGTCTATGGGCTGGAAACCAGGCTAAGAGAAAAGGGCATGACAAAACAAATTCAAGGTGTGTGTGTGTGTGTGTGTGTGTGTGTGTGTGTGTGTGTGTGTGTGTGTGTGTGTGTGTGTGTGTGTGTGTGTGTGTGTGTGTGTGCGTGCGTGCGTGTGTGCGTGCGTGCGTGTGTGTGCACGTGTGCACATGCGTGCGTGCGTTACTGTGTTACCAAATGACAAGTGTAGTAGGAATTTAAGAAATGTACATTATGTGAGCACCATTTTCTTGGTCCTCATAAGAAAAATGCTTGTTTTGTGGTTAAAAAAAAAAAAAATCTTAAGAGTTAAATTTACAATTACATAAACATTCAGGTTGGGGTTTAGGATTAGGAATAGACAATAGTTGGACGAGACTAAAATACTAGGGAGGGACTAGTGGAGACGAAATCCAGTAGAACTAAAAGATAAGTCATTTTATGTTTGGTTGTGCTCGGGTGTTGCACTCTGAACATAGCAGACAGGGGCCTGTCCACTCAGTACAGTA
>NC_137864.1:5471716-5507129 GCF_963924005.1 Protomyctophum bolini | reverse complement strand
TTTTGAACATGGGCTATAGCCCCTACCGTACGGCATACTATAGCACGCCGTTTTTCATCATTTTTGAGGATTTGAAGAAAATTCAAAATTTCAAAAAACATGGGTTATAGCCCATCATTTTTTGAATTTTTGAAAAAAATGTTATCCTCATTTTTCATCATTTTTGAACATGGGCTATAGCCCCTACCGTACGGCATACTATAGCACGCCGTTTTTCATCATTTTTGAGGATTTGAAGAAAATTCAAAATTTCAAAAAACATGGGTTATAGCCCATCGTTTTTTGAATTTTTGAAAAAAATGTTATCCTCATTTTTCATCATTTTTGAACATGGGCTATAGCTCCTACCATACGGCATACTATAGCACGCCGTTTTTCATCATTTTTGAGGATTTGAAGAAAATTCAAAATTTCAAAAAACATGGGTTATAGCCCATCGTTTTTTTAATTTTTGAAAAAAATGTTATCCTCATTTTTCATCATTTTTGAACATGGGCTATAGCCCCTACCGTACGGCATACTATAGTACGCCGTTTTTCATCATTTTTGAGGATTTGAAGAAAATTCAAAATTTCAAAAAACATGGGTTATAGCCCATCGTTTTTTGAATTTTTGAAAAAAATGTTATCCTCATTTTTTCATCATTTTTGAACATGGGCTATAGCTCCTACCGTACGGCATACTATAGCACGCCGTTTTTCATCATTTTTGAGGATTTGAAGAAAATTCAAAATTTCAAAAAACATGGGTTATAGCCCATCGTTTTTTGAATTTTTGAAAAAAATGTTATCCTCATTTTTCATCATTTTTGAACATGGGCTATAGCCCCTACCGTACGGCATACTATAGCACGCCGTTTTTCATCATTTTTGAGGATTTGAAGAAAATTCAAAATTTAAAAAAACATGGGTTATAGCCCATCGTTTTTTGAATTTTTGAAAAAAATGTTATCCTCATTTTTCATCATTTTTGAACATGGGCTATAGCCCCTACCGTACGGCATACTATAGCACGCCGTTTTTCATCATTTTTGAGGATTTGAAGAAAATTCAAAATTTAAAAAAACATGGGTTATAGCCCATCGTTTTTTGAATTTTTGAAAAAAATGTTATCCTCATTTTTCATCATTTTTGAACATGGGCTATAGCTCCTACCGTACGGCATACTATAGCACGCCGTTTTTCATAATTTTTGAGGATTTGAAGAAAATTCAAAATTTCAAAAAACATGGGTTATAGCCCATCGTTTTTTGAATTTTTGAAAAAAATGTTATCCTCATTTTTCATCATTTTTGAACATGGGCTATAGCCCCTACCGTACGGCATACTATAGCACGCCGTTTTTCATCATTTTTGAGGATTTGAAGAAAATTCAAAATTTCAAAAAACATGGGTTATAGCTCATCGTTTTTTGAATTTTTGAAAAAAATGTTATCCTCATTTTTCATCATTTTTGAACATGGGCTATAGCCCCTACCGTACGGCATACTACAGCACGCCGTTTTTCATCATTTTTGAGGATTTGAAGAAAATTCAAAATTTCAAAAAACATGGGTTATAGCCCATCGTTTTTTGAATTTTTGAAAAAAATGTTATCCTCATTTTTCATCATTTTTGAACATGGGCTATAGCCCCTACCGTACGGCATACTATAGCACGCCGTTTTTCATAATTTTTGAGGATTTGAAGAAAATTCAAAATTTCAAAAAACATGGGTTATAGCCCATCGTTTTTTGAATTTTTGAAAAAAATGTTATCCTCATTTTTCATCATTTTTGAACATGGGCTATAGCCCCTACCGTACGGCATACTATAGCACGCCGTTTTTCATCATTTTTGAGGATTTGAAGAAAATTCAAAATTTCAAAAAACATGGGTTATAGCTCATCGTTTTTTGAATTTTTGAAAAAAATGTTATCCTCATTTTTCATCATTTTTGAACATGGGCTATAGCCCCTACCGTACGGCATACTACAGCACGCCGTTTTTCATCATTTTTGAGGATTTGAAGAAAATTCAAAATTTCAAAAAACATGGGTTATAGCCCATCGTTTTTTGAATTTTTGAAAAAAATGTTATCCTCATTTTTCATCATTTTTGAACATGGGCTATAGCCCCTACCGTACGGCATACTATAGCACGCCGTTTTTCATCATTTTTGAGGATTTGAAGAAAATTCAAAATTTCAAAAAACATGGGTTATAGCCCATCGTTTTTTGAATTTTTGAAAAAAATGTTATCCTCATTTTTCATCATTTTTGAACATGGGCTATAGCCCCTACCGTACGGCATACTATAGCACGCCGTTTTTCATCATTTTTGAGGATTTGAAGAAAATTCAAAATTTCAAAAAACATGGGTTATAGCCCATCGTTTTTTGAATTTTTGAAAAAAATGTTATCCTCATTTTTCATCATTTTTGAACATGGGCTATAGCCCCTACCGTACGGCATACTACAGCACGCCGTTTTTCATCATTTTTGAGGATTTGAAGAATTTTCAAAATTTAAAAAAACATGGGTTATAGCCCATTGTTTTTTGAATTTTTGAAAAAAATGTTATCCTCATTTTTCATCATTTTTGAACATGGGCTATAGCCCCTACCGTACGGCATACTATAGCACGCCGTTTTTCATCATTTTTGAGGATTTGAAGAAAATTCAAAATTTCAAAAAACATGGGTTATAGCCCATCGTTTTTTGAATTTTTGAAAAAAATGTTATCCTCATTTTTCATCATTTTTGAACATGGGCTATAGCCCCTACCGTACGGCATACTATAGCACGCCGTTTTTCATCATTTTTGAGGATTTGAAGAAAATTCAAAATTTCAAAAAACATGGGTTATAGCCCATCGTTTTTTGAATTTTTGAAAAAAATGTTATCCTAATTTTTCATCATTTTTGAACATGGGCTATAGCTCCTACCGTACGGCATACTATAGCACGCCGTTTTTCATCATTTTTGAGGATTTGAAGAAAATTCAAAATTTCAAAAAACATGGGTTATAGCCCATCGTTTTTTGAATTTTTGAAAAAAATGTTATCCTCATTTTTCATCATTTTTGAACATGGGCTATAGCCCCTACCGTACGGCATACTATAGCACGCCGTTTTTCATCATTTTTGAGGATTTGAAGAAAATTCAAAATTTCAAAAAACATGGGTTATAGCCCATCGTTTTTTGAATTTTTGAAAAAAATGTTATCCTCATTTTTCATCATTTTTGAACATGGGCTATAGCCCCTACCGTACGGCATACTATAGCACGCCGTTTTTCATCATTTTTGAGGATTTGAAGAAAATTCAAAATTTCAAAAAACATGGGTTATAGCCCATCGTTTTTTGAATTTTTGAAAAAAATGTTATCCTCATTTTTCATCATTTTTGAACATGGGCTATAGCTCCTACCGTACGGCATACTATAGCACGCCGTTTTTCATCATTTTTGAGGATTTGAAGAAAATTCAAAATTTCAAAAAACATGGGTTATAGCCCATCGTTTTTTTAATTTTTGAAAAAAATGTTATCCTCATTTTTCATCATTTTTGAACATGGGCTATAGCCCCTACCGTACGGCATACTATAGCACGCCGTTTTTCATCATTTTTGAGGATTTGAAGAAAATTCAAAATTTCAAAAAACATGGGTTATAGCCCATCGTTTTTTGAATTTTTGAAAAAAATGTTATCCTCATTTTTCATCATTTTTGAACATGGGCTATAGCCCCTACCGTACGGCATACTACAGCACGCCGTTTTTCATCATTTTTGAGGATTTGAAGAAAATTCAAAATTTCAAAAAACATGGGTTATAGCCCATCGTTTTTTGAATTTTTGAAAAAAATGTTATCCTCATTTTTCATCATTTTTGAACATGGGCTATAGCCCCTACCGTACGGCATACTATAGCACGCCGTTTTTCATCATTTTTGAGGATTTGAAGAAAATTCAAAATTTCAAAAAATATGGGTTATAGCCCATCGTTTTTTGAATTTTTGAAAAAAATGTTATCCTCATTTTTCATCATTTTTGAACATGGGCTATAGCCCCTACCGTACGGCATACTATAGCACGCCGTTTTTCATCGTTTTTGAGGATTTGAAGAAAATTCAAAATTTCAAAAAACATGGGTTATAGCCCATCGTTTTTTGAATTTTTGAAAAAAATGTTATCCTAATTTTTCATCATTTTTGAACATGGGCTATAGCCCCTACCGTACGGCATACTATAGCACGCCGTTTTTCATCATTTTTGAGGATTTGAAGAAAATTCAAAATTTCAAAAAACATGGGTTATAGCCCATCATTTTTTGAATTTTTGAAAAAAATGTTATCCTCATTTTTCATCATTTTTGAACATGGGCTATAGCCCCTACCGTACGGCATACTATAGCACGCCGTTTTTCATCATTTTTGAGGATTTGAAGAAAATTCAAAATTTCAAAAAACATGGGTTATAGCCCATCGTTTTTTGAATTTTTGAAAAAAATGTTATCCTCATTTTTCATCATTTTTGAACATGGGCTATAGCTCCTACCATACGGCATACTATAGCACGCCGTTTTTCATCATTTTTGAGGATTTGAAGAAAATTCAAAATTTCAAAAAACATGGGTTATAGCCCATCGTTTTTTTAATTTTTGAAAAAAATGTTATCCTCATTTTTCATCATTTTTGAACATGGGCTATAGCCCCTACCGTACGGCATACTATAGCACGCCGTTTTTCATCATTTTTGAGGATTTGAAGAAAATTCAAAATTTCAAAAAACATGGGTTATAGCCCATCGTTTTTTGAATTTTTGAAAAAAATGTTATCCTCATTTTTCATCATTTTTGAACATGGGCTATAGCCCCTACCGTACGGCATACTATAGCACGCCGTTTTTCATCATTTTTGAGGATTTGAAGAAAATTCAAAATTTCAAAAAACATGGGTTATAGCCCATCGTTTTTAGAATTTTTGAAAAAAATGTTATCCTCATTTTTCATCATTTTTGAACATGGGCTATAGCCCCTACCGTACGGCATACTATAGCACGCCGTTTTTCATCATTTTTGAGGATTTGAAGAAAATTCAAAATTTCAAAAAACATGGGTTATAGCCCATCGTTTTTTGAATTTTTGAAAAAAATGTTATCCTCATTTCTCATCATTTTTGAACATGGGCTATAGCTCCTACCGTACGGCATACTATAGCACGCCGTTTTTCATCATTTTTGAGGATTTGAAGAAAATTCAAAATTTCAAAAAACATGGGTTATAGCCCATCGTTTTTTGAATTTTTGAAA
This sequence comes from Protomyctophum bolini, assembly GCF_963924005.1. Classification (NCBI taxonomy): domain Eukaryota; kingdom Metazoa; phylum Chordata; class Actinopteri; order Myctophiformes; family Myctophidae; genus Protomyctophum; species Protomyctophum bolini. The sequence goes on along the minus strand of NC_137864.1, from coordinate 5,501,841 downwards.
AAAATGTTATCCTCATTTTTCATCATTTTTGAACATGGGCTATAGCCCCTACCGTACGGCATACTATAGCACGCCGTTTTTCATCATGTTTGAGGATTTGAAGAAAATTCAAAATTTCAAAAAACATGGGTTATAGCCCATCGTTTTTTGAATTTTTGAAAAAAATGTTATCCTCATTTTTCATCATTTTTGAACATGGGCTATAGCCCCTACCGTATGGCATACTATAGCACGCCGTTTTTCATCATTTTTGAGGATTTGAAGAAAATTCAAAATTTCAAAAAACATGGGTTATAGCCCATCGTTTTTTGAATTTTTGAAAAAAATGTTATCCTCATTTTTCATCATTTTTGAACATGGGCTATAGCTCCTACCGTACGGCATACTATAGCACGCCGTTTTTCATCATTTTTGAGGATTTGAAGAAAATTCAAAATTTCAAAAAACATGGGTTATAGCCCATCGTTTTTTGAATTTTTGAAAAAAATGTTATCCTCATTTTTCATCATTTTTGAACATGGGCTATAGCCCCTACCGTACGGCATACTATAGCACGCCGTTTTTCATCATTTTTGAGGATTTGAAGAAAATTCAAAATTTCAAAAAACATGGGTTATAGCCCATCGTTTTTTGAATTTTTGAAAAAAATGTTATCCTCATTTTTCATCATTTTTGAACATGGGCTATAGCTCCTACCGTACGGCATACTATAGCACGCCGTTTTTCATCATTTTTGAGGATTTGAAGAAAATTCAAAATTTCAAAAAACATGGGTTATAGCCCATCGTTTTTTGAATTTTTGAAAAAAATGTTATCCTCATTTTTCATCATTTTTGAACATGGGCTATAGCCCCTACCGTACGGCATACTATAGCACGCCGTTTTTCATCATTTTTGAGGATTTGAAGAAAATTCAAAATTTCAAAAAACATGGGTTATAGCCCATCGTTTTTTGAATTTTTGAAAAAAATGTTATCCTCATTTTTCATCACCGTACCGTACGGCATACTATAGCACGCCGTTTTTCATCATTTTTGAGGATTTGAAGAAAATTCAAAATTTCAAAAAACATGGGTTTAGCCCATCATTTTTTGAATTTTTGAAAAAAAAGTTATCCTCATTTTTCATCATTTTTTAACATGGGCTATAGCCCCTACCGTACGCCATACTATAGCACGCCGTTTTTCATCATTTTTGAGGATTTGAAGAAAATTCAAAATTTCAAAAAACATGGGTTATAGCCCATCGTTTTTTGAATTTTTGAAAAAAATGTTATCCTCATTTTTCATCATTTTTGAACATGGGCTATAGCTCCTACCGTACGGCATACTATAGCACGCCGTTTTTCATCATTTTTGAGGATTTGAAGAAAATTCAAAATTTCAAAAAACATGGGTTATAGCCCATCGTTTTTTGAATTTTTGAAAAAAATGTTATCCTCATTTTTCATCATTTTTGAACATGGGCTATAGCCCCTACCGTACGGCATACTATAGCACGCCGTTTTTCATCATTTTTGAGGATTTGAAGAAAATTCAAAATTTCAAAAAACATGGGTTATAGCCCATCGTTTTTTGAATTTTTGAAAAAAATGTTATCCTCATTTTTCATCATTTTTGAACATGGGCTATAGCTCCTACCGTACGGCATACTATAGCACGCCGTTTTTCATCATTTTTGAGGATTTGAAGAAAATTCAAAATTTCAAAAAACATGGGTTATAGCCCATCGTTTTTTGAAATTTTGAAAAAAATGTTATCCTCATTTTTCATCATTTTTGAACATGGGCTATAGCCCCTACCGTACGGCATACTATAGCACGCCGTTTTTCATCATTTTTGAGGATTTGAAGAAAATTCAAAATTTCAAAAAACATGGGTTATAGCCCATCGTTTTTTGAATTTTTGAAAAAAATGTTATCCTCATTTTTCATCATTTTTGAACATGGGCTATAGCTCCTACCGTACGGCATACTATAGCACGCCGTTTTTCATCATTTTTGAGGATTTGAAGAAAATTCAAAATTTCAAAAAACATGGGTTATAGCCCATCGTTTTTTGAATTTTTGAAAAAAATGTTATCCTCATTTTTCATCATTTTTGAACATGGGCTATAGCCCCTACCGTACGGCATACTATAGCACGCCGTTTTTCATCATTTTTGAGGATTTGAAGAAAATTCAAAATTTCAAAAAACATGGGTTATAGCCCATCGTTTTTTGAATTTTTGAAAAAAATGTTATCCTCATTTTTCATCACCGTACCGTACGGCATACTATAGCACGCCGTTTTTCATCATTTTTGAGGATTTGAAGAAAATTCAAAATTTCAAAAAACATGGGTTTAGCCCATCATTTTTTGAATTTTTGAAAAAAAAGTTATCCTCATTTTTCATCATTTTTTAACATGGGCTATAGCCCCTACCGTACGCCATACTATAGCACGCCGTTTTTCATCATTTTTGAGGATTTGAAGAAAATTCAAAATTTCAAAAAACATGGGTTATAGCCCATCGTTTTTTGAATTTTTGAAAAAAATGTTATCCTCATTTTTCATCATTTTTGAACATGGGCTATAGCTCCTACCGTACGGCATACTATAGCACGCCGTTTTTCATCATTTTTGAGGATTTGAAGAAAATTCAAAATTTCAAAAAACATGGGTTATAGCCCATCGTTTTTTGAATTTTTGAAAAAAATGTTATCCTCATTTTTCATCATTTTTGAACATGGGCTATAGCCCCTACCGTACGGCATACTATAGCACGCCGTTTTTCATCATTTTTGAGGATTTGAAGAAAATTCAAAATTTCAAAAAACATGGGTTATAGCCCATCGTTTTTTGAATTTTTGAAAAAAATGTTATCCTCATTTTTCATCATTTTTGAACATGGGCTATAGCTCCTACCGTACGGCATACTATAGCACGCCGTTTTTCATCATTTTTGAGGATTTGAAGAAAATTCAAAATTTCAAAAAACATGGGTTATAGCCCATCGTTTTTTGAAATTTTGAAAAAAATGTTATCCTCATTTTTCATCATTTTTGAACATGGGCTATAGCCCCTACCGTACGGCATACTATAGCACGCCGTTTTTCATCATTTTTGAGGATTTGAAGAAAATTCAAAATTTCAAAAAACATGGGTTATAGCCCATCGTTTTTTGAATTTTTGAAAAAAATGTTATCCTCATTTTTCATCATTTTTGAACATGGGCTATAGCCCCTACCGTACGGCATACTATAGCACGCCGTTTTTCATCATTTTTGAGGATTTGAAGAAAATTCAAAATTTCAAAAAACATGGGTTATAGCCCATCGTTTTTTGAATTTTTGAAAAAAATGTTATCCTCATTTTTCATCATTTTTGAACATGGGCTATAGCCCCTACCGTACGGCATACTATAGCACGCCGTTTTTCATCATTTTTGAGGATTTGAAGAAAATTCAAAATTTCAAAAAACATGGGTTATAGCCCATCGTTTTTTGAATTTTTGAAAAAAATGTTATCCTCATTTTTCATCATTTTTGAACATGGGCTATAGCCCCTACCGTACGGCATACTATAGCACGCCGTTTTTCATCATTTTTGAGGATTTGAAGAAAATTCAAAATTTCAAAAAACATGGGTTATAGCCCATCGTTTTTTGAATTTTTGAAAAAAATGTTATCCTCATTTTTCATCATTTTTGAACATGGGCTATAGCCCCTACCGTACGGCATACTATAGCACGCCGTTTTTCATCATTTTTGAGGATTTGAAGAAAATTCAAAATTTCACACTGACTTTCAGAAGGACAACTTTAAAGCAGCACAGAAATTCCCAATGATTGTGTGCCTCAGTGGACCAACGGATAAGTCAAATGATATCCGTAGTATACCTAGTAGAAGTGTGCCGGTTCGAACCCCGACATACTCAAATCTTTACTGACACTTTGCATTCCACACTAACATCAACTAGCACAGAAAAGATGTGTTGTAGTAACCAGCAGTTAGCTCAGTGTGATGAGTGGCTGTACTTAGTTGTGATCCACAGGTCCACGGTTCAAATCCCACATTATTCATGTGTCTCTGTGATGCTTTGCTTTGCACACTGACTTTCTTGAATAAAAAATAAAAACTCAAAAGCACCAGGAGACATCTGCTGAATGCCCCAAGGTGCCTTGGCTCAATGGTGTGGAGCCCTTGACCCGTTGCCTCTGCTTCAGACAGTTGGCCGGCAACTTGGGGCATTCAGCAGATGTCTCCTGGTGCTTTTGAGTTTTTATTTTTTATTCAAGAAAGTCAGTGTGCAAAGCAAAGCATCACAGAGACACATGAATAATGTGGGATTTGAACCGTGGACCTGTGGATCACAACTAAGTACAGCCACTCATCACACTGAGCTAACTGCTGGTTACTACAACACAGCTTTTCTGTGCTAGTTGATGTTAGTGTGGAATGCAAAGTGTCAGTAAAGATTTGAGTATGTCGGGGTTCGAACCGGCACACTTCTACTAGGTATACTACGGATATCATTTGACTTATCCGTTGGTCCACTGAGGCACACAATCATTGGGAATTTCTGTGCTGCTTTAAAGTTGTCCTTCTGAAAGTCAGTGTGCAAAGCAAAGCATCACAGAGACACATGAATAATGTGGGATTTGAACCCTGGACCTGTGGATCACAAACACAGACACTCATCACACTGAGCTAACTGCTGGTTAATACAACACAGCTTTTCTGTGCTAGTTGATGTTAAGGATCCGGAACAATTCTCTCTGTTTTACCCCTGCCCTTATTGGCCGCCCAAAAGCATGCAGGTGTGGTATCTATATTTCATGATATTCATATATAAGCCATGTTAAAATGTCCGACTTATACATTTGGTCACTGTGCTAAGGGCATGCTAAATAAGTCAACTGTCACTATCTGCAGTCACTGTGTCTGCAGAGGCCTGTCTTTGATATTTAAAGTCAAGGTGTCGTGGGCCTTAGTCAAGTAGCTTGGCCTGGCCAGGTGTGATAGGGAACTTAGCATTCTATTGTATCCAGGAGAGACCTTTGCTTACCAAGTGGCAATATGTTGATGAATGTATGTATGTAAAGTTTCAGTCTCCACCTCCGTATATCTGTGTCTATGCAAAAACACTGTATATATGTCCTGTAAAATGCAAGGTTTAGGGAGTCTTAAACTGGCCGCGGCAGCGGTTCAGTACGAGGGAGTCCCTGAGCTCCAGGCTCAGGGACAATGGCGAAGCTCTCTGTCTTGGTCTCGGTTGCAATAAAATGATCGACTCTACACTACACTTCAGAACACTCTCTGCCTGCCTTCATTCGTCCGGTGCTTTTGACTACAGCCTACAGCCTGCCGTATTGCTTAGCCGTTTCTGTCTCAAATAGATAGAATTATAGTCAGTGTAAAGGGAGAAATTACACGACACAGGCTCCCATTGGCCCGTGAGTTCCAACCTCTCGGCCAACGGGAGATTGCCCCTGTGTTTCGATCGCGTTGCCACGTCTGCTCGTATCAAGCCTGGCTTCGTCCACTGAAAACGTTTTTATTTCGGGAACATTTTTCTGATTTTATTTGACTTGATTATGTTGTTCTTATTTGCTTGTTGTACTGTCCTGTTTTAATTATGATTGATTTTATTGTGTCACTGTACAGCACTTTGTAACATTGTTAAGAAAGGTGCTTTATAAATAAAATGTACTTACTTACTTACACATGGCAGGTCGCTGGTTTCCGTGGCAAAACATGGCAACGACCCAGTGCGTCTCACAATGTTGTGATTTCTCTGCATGCATGCAATTAAAATGAATGACCACTAGGTGTCGTCAATGCACAGCGTCTGATCAATAGTTGAAATGTCAATTTTGATTGATTGATTGATTGAAATATTTATTAACAGTTTGCAGAATTACAGTAGGCCTACATTTCAAGCACAAACTCAATACAAAGACTGTTAACTGTGAGTGGACGACCCAATTAAGCCTTACACTTACAAATGCCGTACGGTAGGGGCTATAGCCCATGTTCAAAAATGATGAAAAATGAGGATAACATTTTTTTCAAAAATTCAAAAAACGATGGGCTATAACCCATGTTTTTTGAAATTTTGAATTTTCTTCAAATCCTCAAAAATGATGAAAAACGGCGTGCTATAGTATGCCGTACGGTAGGAGCTATAGCCCATGTTCAAAAATGATGAAAAATGAGGATAACATTTTTTTCAAAAATTCAAAAAACGATGGGCTATAACCCATGTTTTTTGAAATTTTGAATTTTCTTCAAATCCTCAAAAATGATGAAAAACGGCGTGCTATAGTATGCCGTACGGTAGGGGCTATAGCCCATGTTCAAAAATGATGAAAAATGAGGATAACATTTTTTTCAAAAATTCAAAAAAACAATGGGCTATAACCCATGTTTTTTGAAATTTTGAAATTTCTTCAAATCCTCAAAAATGATGAAAAACGGCGTGCTGTAGTATGCCGTACGGTAGGCGCTATAGCCCATGTTCAAAAATGATGAAAAATGAGGATAACATTTTTTTCAAAAATTCAAAAAACGATGGGCTATAACCCATGTTTTTTGAAATTTTGAATTTTCTTCAAATCCTCAAAAATGATGAAAAACGGCGTGCTATAGTATGCCGTACGGTAGGGGCTATAGCCCATGTTCAAAAATGATGAAAAATGAGGATAACATTTTTTTCAAAAATTCAAAAAACGATGGGCTATAACCCATGTTTTTTGAAATTTTGAATTTTCTTCAAATCCTCAAAAATGATGAAAAACGGCGTGCTATAGTATGCCGTACGGTAGGGGCTATAGCCCATGTTCAAAAATGATGAAAAATGAGGATAACATTTTTTTCAAAAATTCAAAAAACGATGGGCTATAACCCATGTTTTTTTAAATTTTGAATTTTCTTCAAATCCTCAAAAATGATGAAAAACGGCGTGCTATAGTATGCCGTACGGTAGGGGCTATAGCCCATGTTCAAAAATGATGAAAAATGAGGATAACATTTTTTTCAAAAATTCAAAAAACGATGGGCTATAACCCATGTTTTTTGAAATTTTGAATTTTCTTCAAATCCTCAAAAATGATGAAAAACGGCGTGCTATAGTATGCCGTACGGTAGGAGCTATAGCCCATGTTCAAAAATTATGAAAAATGAGGATAACATTTTTTTCAAAAATTCTAAAAACGATGGGCTATAACCCATGTTTTTTGAAATTTTGAATTTTCTTCAAATCCTCAAAAATGATGAAAAACGGCGTGCTATAGTATGCCGTACGGTAGGAGCTATAGCCCATGTTCAAAAATGATGAAAAATGAGGATAACATTTTTTTCAAAAATTCTAAAAACGATGGGCTATAACCCATGTTTTTTGAAATTTTGAATTTTCTTCAAATCCTCAAAAATGATGAAAAACGGCGTGCTATAGTATGCCGTACGGTAGGGGCTATAGCCCATGTTCAAAAATGATGAAAAATGAGGATAACATTTTTTTCAAAAATTCAAAAAACGATGGGCTATAACCCATGTTTTTTGAAATTTTGAAATTTCTTCAAATCCTCAAAAATGATGAAAAACGGCGTGCTATAGTATGCCATACGGTAGGGGCTATAGCCCATGTTCAAAAATGATGAAAAATGAGGATAACATTTTTTTCAAAAATTCTAAAAACAATGGGCTATAACCCATGTTTTTTGAAATTTTGAAATTTCTTCAAATCCTCAAAAATGATGAAAAACGGCGTGCTATAGTATGCCGTACGGTAGGAGCTATAGCCCATGTTCAAAAATGATGAAAAATGAGGATAACATTTTTTCAAAAATTCAAAAAACGATGGGCTATAACCCATGTTTTTTTGAAATTTTGAATTTTCTTCAAATCCTCAAAAATGATGAAAAACGGCGTGCTATAGTATGGCATGAATTGAACAAAGGGCATTGTTCAATTCATCAAAACATTTAGAGACAAACAAATAGACACTTATATGTAGTTAAAGCAACAGAGTTAAGCAACAGAAACAAACAACAATGGATTCTACAGTGTAAAGACACCAATTTAATTATAAATGTCAATAAAGTTGAATATCTAATAATATCAATTTCAAATGTATTATCCAATACAATTTTCCTTACCATTTTTAATGTTTTAGTTTTGTATTGCTATTTTTATTTGCTAATTGTAGATTGACCTACTTTTTGTTTATGGCATTCCGCTGCTTGTTATTTTTTATTTTATTTTCATGTGAAGTACTTTGAGTTGCATTTTATGTATGACATGTGCTATATAAATAAAGTTTAATATGTGAAGTACTTTAGTTGTCAAGGATGCAGACAGAGTTGAACCCAGGAGCAAAGTCACAACAAACTAGAGTATAATAATAAAGTATTTAATAAAGAATTACGAGATATCTTACACAGGGGAATGCAGGTAGGAATCAGGCATGAATCAGAATGACATCAAAGTCAACACATGAACAGGCAGGACATCTGTGACACAGGTTATGAACTGACAATGAGTGTTTGTACTGTGACAGAGTTGCATTTTATGTATGAAATGTGCTATATAAATAAAGTTTACACCACTGACTGTCCCTCCATATAAAATAAAGGCGAAAGTCACAAAAGAAAATTGATCAGTTACAATTCCAGACTATGAAGAATCATTTAATAAAGGAATACTTCCAGATTCAGTTAAAGATTAGCTACAATAATTGTGATATTAAAAGTTAAATGCTCGTCATATGACATAACAGAGAGGAATGGGCCGGACCCTGCGCGCAGACAGCTACCCAGAAAACTGGGTGCACGGCCCACTTGGAACCCATGCCCATAGCCCATGTCAAAACCCAATTGGGCCCAGGTGGACATGTTAGCTGGGTTACATCGACAAAATTCAATGAACATATACATGCAGCACACCTAAATGATTTCACAGGTTGTTCAATAAACAATACACAATAATGATATAACAGGCCGTTGGGGTCACAGGTTGATTGGCTGTTTAGACACAGGAAGTATAGAACACACTCCTCCCTTCCTCACAGAAGAATGGAGCCGGTCCACGTTTTCCATTAATCTATACCCTATCTCATGTCTCCATACCTCTCTGCCGTTCACTTCCTCCCCATCTCCTTCTATCACTCTTATCATGCTCTGTCTGTCTGTCTGTCTGTCTGTCTGTCTGTCTCTCTCTCTCTCTCTCTCACACACACACACACACACACACACACACACACACACACACACACACACACACACACACGCTGGGGTGCATACTTAGTTTAAACCAGTCATGGGTTAAGATTAGGTTTGGGTGTGCTGCCCCGGCCGTGGGAGGTTCAGTTCAGTTCAGTTTTATTTTCGGAAGGAGGACATACATGCATACATTGCACACAGTTTCCATCTTTTTTTTTTCTTTTTTTTGAGTGTCTGTAGCTCATGTCCTGTCCGTTCCGAAAAAGGGTTATAGGGAGAAGCCATTGGCTTAAGGCTTGGCGGTTAGGTTTAGGGTGAGGGTTTGAGATAGGTTGTAGTTGTAGGACTAGTAATGACTGGTCTAACCAATGACTAGTCTAAACCAAAAACTGTCTAAACTACTACTGCACTACAACACGACAGACGGACACACACACAGACAGACAGACGGACGGACAGACAGACAGACAGACAACTATTCAATTCAGAAGCACAGCAGGAACAAAATATACAATCAGGACTGACTGACAGGAGTCTCCTGCTAAATGGGAAGGGGAGTGATGACCTTGACCGTCGACATTAAGATGTGCGAATCCCTTGACTCCTTCAAAACTCCAAAGGCACCTACGGTCAGCTGCAATTCAAAACTGGCCCCCTTTCCCCACTCACTGAATATGTTTTCCCCCCCTTTTTTCCCTCCTCTATGATATCCTGTTTTTGGCTATAATAGAAGTGTATATTTGTTCTATGAATTGAACATGGTGGACCCTAATTTGTAAACAACTGTAATGCTTTATGGTGTCATGACTGTCGTCCACAGTTAACAGTCTTGTATCGAGTTGTAATTATAATGTACTGTAATTCTCCAAACTGTTAATAAATACTTCGATCAATCAATCAAGCTCCTCCACTACAGAGAAACGGACGTGACTCAACCTAACAGCGTTGCTCTGTCTGAGAGATAAATAAAACTATGTGAGAAAGGACATTTTATTGTGTGCCGTCTGTTTTCGCAGTTGCATGACATTGTTGAACCCATGCACAACAATGACAGTGTCGTGGGCATTCTTGCTTTGCAGTGCTTTGTCCTATTTCCTTTGTGGGCTATCTAGAGGGTGGGCTACAAGTTGTAGAAAGCCGACAGACGCTCCTTCAGCACAGGGGGGAAATGCGCGGAGAACTGCTGCCAGGTCTCCTGGCCCATGTGGTCCTTGAAGCCGTGCAGGATCTTATGAAACACGTCTCTCAGGTCATCTTTGGGGTCGACGTAGAAAGCCACCGCGTCGCAGAAGAAGATATAATCCTGCACGACTCCTCCGGGGTTGCGCTCGATCATCATGCAGATTCCTCTGAACGCTGAATCCTTCTCCTCCTCTTCTCGGATGTTCCTCATCGACATGCACCACGGTCTGATGAAGTGCTGCAGCTGCGGCGCCACTTCCCGGGGACAGACGAAACCCAGCCTGCCAATGGTAATAGCCGTGTTGTCCAGCAAGGCCTTGTGGGTATCGGGCCGGTTGATGATCTCCACCAGGTGTGGCAAAACCGTGCTCACATAGGGTTCCATCTCCGCGCCCATCTGCAAGGAGATCTCGCCCATTGCCCATGTGGCATTGTTACACGCGTGAATACACTCCGGGTCAAGGTTGCGTCCCAGGACGGCCATGAACTCGGCAATGCAGGACTTGACGTGAGGAAAAAAGCAGGCCTTGGTTAGATCCCCCAGCAGTGCAAAGGAGCTCTGTCTCACCTCAGGCATGGTGTCCTGCGTGCACTGGAAGAGCAGGGTCATGATGTCGGACTGAGCCACCAGTGGCTCCATGTGGCCCCCGAGGCCCTCTGCCAAGCTGCTCAGCAGGTCCAGGGCCATGATCATGAAGTCCTTGTCGAGAGCCTCGCACTCGTCTGGGTGCTGGTTGTACATATGAGCCTGCAGGGCAAGTGTCTTCTGAACTATGGCGGTGCAGCGCTGGAACACGGGCTCGCAGTAAGGCAGAAAGCCACTCGCCAAGGCCGTGACTACCGACGAAAGACAGTCTAGCAGAGGGAAGTGATCCTTGTCTCCGTCCTTCAGCTCGTCCCACTTGGCGACGAGGGGAGGCATCAGCTTCTGGACGTGCTCGGGCTGGTTTAGATGGTGTCCCACGGAGTTAGCCAGGGTGCCTATGACGTCGTACAGCCTGAGCAGGTTCTTGTGCTGGTACTTCCCAAAGGCAAAGACCAACGTGTCCAGGATGAAGCTCAAATAGGGGACCAGCTCCGTGCATGCTTTCTCCTCCAGGGTGGCAAATGCGCAGCAGGCAGCCTCCTGCACACTCTTGTTGCCGTCCAGGATGCGTTTCAGCAGATTGGTCACTAGGGGCTTGAGGTGGGAGTCGGGGGGCTGTGACACCGCCCAGTAGGCATAGCGACCCAGGGTCCAGCAGGCAATGGAACGCACCAGGGCCTTCTTGTCACACAGACACTGGACGAGGTGGGGTATTAGCTCAGGCAGGTAGGGAACCATGCCCTGCATGCAGCCTTCTGCGATTGCTCCCAGCACTAGGATCCCAGACTCCTTGACGACCCAGTCGGGGTGGAAGAGTAGATCTTTGAGCTGGGGCAGGAGGTGGAGCAGTAGATCGTCATGGAACACGTTGGCCAGCACATCCAAGGCTTCTGCCGAACACTTACGGACACTCCAGTCGGACAACATGTCATCATCGTCCGTGTCCTCGGCTTCCCCACCATCCTCCAACTCATGCCGGAATGTGACACTGCGTGAATTGTGGAAAGTTGGCTTGATGTCCTGTTCGCTGTCTGGCACGGCATCGTCCTCTTCCATGTCACCCTTGAGCATGATGTCAATCTCTGAATACTTGGTCCCATTTACAAGGATAGGAATCAGCTGCATCAGGTGTTCAGAAAGCACCTCCTTACAAATAGGTTGCTTTGCCAGGGTCAACCAGAACTCACAGGCCTCCAGCGCCACATCGTCATCCGGGTCATGAGTCCGCTGCAGCATATGCTGGATAATGGGGCGCATGTAGGGGACGATGCGGTCAACGTGGACCTCTAGCAACATGACCAAAGCCCTGCACACATTCTTCCTCACCTCTGAATCCTCGTCTGCCGCTAGTGCAAACAGACTCTCCATGAAGGTTTCCATGTTGTCCATCAGGGCCTGATGTCTGCCAACGATGAACTGGTTCACACAGGCTATGGCATACGACCTGATCTTGGGGCTGCCATTCTTGACGAACTGGAGAAACCTGGGGATCAACGCATTGAGCGGTCTGTTCAGAGCGTCGCTGTCCAGCAGTTCTGACGAGTCCTCGCAGATCTTCAGCAGGGCACTAAACGAGCCCTCGCAGGTGTTGTAGTCCTCCGAACCTAGCAGACCGCAGAGCCGGGGCAGCAGTTCGGGCCACGCCTGCAGCTGCCCTTTGGAGGCGATAGTCGTGATCAGGATGCCAACTGTGGAGCGGACAAGGGGGTCGCCGACGTTGTCGAGACATTCCCGCTTGATAAAGTCGGCCACGGTCGGCGGGAAGTCTTGGTATTGGGTCGCAACGTTGTTCTTCAGGATCAGACCACTCAGAGAGCGGGTGGGCACGTCTTCTGTTTTCAGTCGCGTGAGGACAAAAATTAGATAGTTGTTGAAGTCTGGGAACTGGTTGAGCTGTTGGAGTTTCTGTCGGACAGCTCTCTGTGTGGCTGTGTTGGCCGACTGGGAGTCCTTGAGGAGTTGGACAACCTGCTGGAGACCCTGCTCATCTGGCTGCCACTCCATCAGTGCAGTGTCTGTGTAGTTCAAAGTTATCTTTGACGGAGCCACATACTCTTATTGTGCTCGCCTATGACATCAGTCGTCTATGGCGTCAGTGATGTCATGTCAGGAATAAGGGAACAGTTATTTGAAGTAGAAAATGTATATCTAAAATATGCTTTGGTGTTTTACAGTAAATCATAAGACCACTGAAGGAGTGCTCAGTCCTTGGAATCACAATCAACTGTATTTGTTACCATAATAATTACTTAAAAGTAGTTAACTGAGGGAGGGGGACTGGCCCTTCCTATAGAGAGTAGCACGGGTCCGCCCAGAAGCGAATACCCGAGCCCCAAAATATTCACTTGTCCTTCGGGCACAGGTCGGATCAGTACCAATTGCCAACCGGTAACTCATCATTTTAGAGATTGTGTCCTCAAATATATGAGGACGATGGAATGCGTCCAGATATTGTGCGCTGTGATTGGCTGGAAGGTGTGTCAGTCTGAGCTGTGACTGGCTGAGCATCACATAACTTTTGGGAAGATTTTAGATTACACACAAAGGCTATTTGTTCTATAAAAAGGTCTATAAGGCGAAAAACAGTACATTCGCTATAGCACCGATATCCCCACAATGCAACGATGGCAACACAGCTGTTACTAATATGCAATAATTAAACAAGAGAGTGCATTATAGGCCTAACATGTGAGGGGAAAGTTTGGTTTTTGGCTTGATAAATGGTAATCATGGTGTGTTTTTTCCTGCTTTTAGTCTTTTGCTTTAAAACATTAAACTTTATTTGAGGTAGGTCACAGGTCACAGGTCTTTCTCAGGTTCTGACAGTCTAATCTAATTAGACTCTAATAACAATTGCAATACAATGCAAGTAGATATACACAATATTGGACGGGTGGACGGATGGATAGACTAGTAGTGATTCTACGAGGGGAATGCCTGTGTTTCACAACATCACAGTTGTGAAACACAGCACAGATACAGCTAGGCATAAGAAGATGATGTGATAATATAATGAATAAGAATAAAGAATAAACAGCTAATTTTAGGCATACTACAGTACTCTGGGCCCTCTGCACTTGGGCCAACTGGGATTTGCGTGTGAGCTATATATTAACAGGTTATATAAATGTAGTTAAAGTGTACTAACAGTATATTAACAGTATTAACAGTGGTATTAACAAGTATAGTCAATACGTAGCCTACATGTACAGTAAAATAATTGTTTCAGTAGCCTATGTAAGCTAGAGGTATACATACATTTAATTGCGAACGAACGAAGTGAGCACTAACTATAGAAGCTGGCCAAAACTGTCTGTCTGTGTGTGTATCTGTGTCACACTGTAACAGGGCAAAAGATTGGGAGCAAACCAATACGAACTGAAATTGGAACATACAGAGGTGTGTGTGTGTGTGTGTGTGTGTGTGTGTGTGTGTGTGTGTGTGTGTGTGTGTGTGTGTTTGTGTGTGTGTGTGTCAGGCTGCCACAACATCTTTGTTCGCTTCCCGCGTTTACGTGTCTTACTTGTTACTACCTATATTCTTATATATACATCTTTAATTAACCCATTAAAGCCAGGAAAGCATCTGTCATTTTAGACTTTAGAGCCACACACAGCAGTTGAAGATGGATGGATGCCAACAGAAACAATATACATTTATAGTTATAATTATGGCCAATCTTGTACCGTTCAACAGTACCATGACATCATATTGTTGACATTAGGAATTTAATTTGGATTTATGTGGACATACATGGGCATGATATGGACACATTGGGTACAGCAGGTTACTTTCCACCTATAGGTGTGGGGTCGGGAACCGGAGGAACAAAAGGAAACAGGATAGAACGTTGAGGAACTGGATATTGGTTCCATCACATTTGGAACTGTTTCTGGAACAGGTTTCATCACACTGTCAGAGCCTGGTATGTCCCGGCCTTAACATCTGCTATGCAATTACAATACCTGTGGTTCTCAAACGTTATTTTCAAGGACCACCATAACAGACCTTACAGGGGCCATTTGGAACACCGTATACAGGATAGGAACTTTAGACCATGCCGTTAAGGAATCGGATTGTTAAAAGGGAATCGTTAAGGAACCAGAATTGTTAAAATCCTAAAGGATCCCAAACCTATTCACCACTGGACAGGGTTAGCCACTGTACCAGTCCAAGAAAAGGAGACAGAGCGAGCACATGACCAGGAAGAAGAGGATCCACAGGCGCAAGCCGCCGTTGTTTCGGATGGCCTCTCGTATGCCTTCGTTGCCTTCTTTGACGTTCTCTGTGGCGCCCACGACTAGCTGGTGGATGCTGTCGATCTCCATCTCCTGCTGAAGGACCTTCTCGGAGAAGATCTCCTGGAGCCGGGAGATCTCCACAACATTCTCCTCGATGTGTCTGCACTCGTCCGCCATGCCGCTCATCTCGCTCACCAACCTCTGGTTCTCCTGCTCATACGTCTGGATCTCCTCGGGAGAGAGCTCGTCCTCCACGCCGCCCCCCTCCTCCTCCTCCCCCCACAGGTCGGCGCTGGGGGGAGACAGAGACAATCCCTTTTCTCTGGCTCCCTCTCCCACCAAGCTCGCCGTCATATGGCACGTCTCCGTCTTACCGCGGTGCTCCGGTTGCAGTCTCGACAGTCTCCTCTTGTCCACCACTCTCTTGTACCTGATCGCTCTTTGCTCCGAGTACAACTTGCACACTCCTTTCAGATACGCCTCGACCATGTCCAGGACAGCTCCCTTGTGCTCCTTCAGCTGTGCTGACGTCACCTGCTTCTCAGACTGAGTGCGTAGCCGCTTGATCGCTTCGGAGCAGGTTCTCATGAAGATCTGAGCGTCTCGATCGATCTTGTCTCGTTCGCTGTCCGCCATGCCGGCGAGGTCCAGCGACGAGATGAGGCTTCTGGCATTCACGTAGTCTCTCCGGTGCTGCAGGAGGAAGTCTTTCAGTTTGGTGATGTTTGCAATCACCACTTTTGCCTCAGGAGAGAATCCACTCTCAGGTCTGCTGCTGCTACAATTCCAAATGTCATCTTTGGGAGAACGACAGCCGACCCCTATCGCCTTATTTAGAACTTTAACCGTTTTTACGCTGGCTTTGAACAGTAACGTTATATCGAGAACCATTCTGTGCAAAGTAGACACACTGAAAGTAGACACTCAATAAAACTGTAGACAAAGTTACACATTTCCTGGTGGCACTTCCTTTTATACATTAACAGGCGGCACCATTCATATTATTGCGTCATAATGTGTCAGTCATGAATGTGTCTGAGCCATCCCCGACTGGCAAAATGTGTTGGAAATAGGTGGATCATAGCCAGGGAGATTAGTGCGACTAGACTCTGTCTAATGACTCCAGACTAGAGCTCACACGACGCCGAGATGTCTTTTTCCCAAAGGCACTCGGCACGAAGATTGCCTTTTGACGATTTGTATTGATTCAGAAAGGTCTCTGATATCCACTGCATAGCAGCGTCCACATCGCTAGGCAATGCCGGGCTCGGCCTAGGTGCCCTGACCAAGAAAGATGGCCGCGTCCATATAGACTCCTATAATGGCCACGTGGTGGCAGATAAGTTTCAGCACCTGACTCAAAGGTGGCAGTCAATGAGTTCTAACAGCACACCCACTAGTCTATCCTTTTTAGTCATCTATGGCACTTACGTCATAGTGCTGATAGTCATATTTGTGATAGCATAGATTCTATGCTATCACAAATATGACTATCAGCACTATGACGTAAGTCATCTCCATGTTTGGGCACGGTTTCAGTCCAATCCGACCTCCCCACCACCGGAGTATACATTTTTAATTCCAACCAGGGACTTTGTGCAGAAGTCGACATGGGAGCTCAACGATCAGATGTCCATGGTGATCTTTTCAATGTGAAGAATGCGTATTACATTGGCGATTATCAACAATGTATCAAAGAGGCTCAGAGGGTTGAGCCTTCAACCCCAGAGAAGGAGATCGAGAGAGACATGTTCTCGTATAGAGCGTGTACATCGCCCAGAGGAAGTACGCCGTGGTACTGGAAGACATCAAGCCATGAGGCTTCGGCAGCCGAGCTGCAGGCCGCGCTGTGGATGTTTGCCGAATATCTGTCCCGGGAAAGCAAGAGGGACGCCATCGTCGCCGATCTGGACGGAGCGATGGCAAAGAGCGAGTACGCGGCCGACACTGCCTTCCTCTTCGCGGGGCCGCCTCCATCTATTACAACGAGAGGAACGCGGATGCCGCTCTCAGGACGCTCCGGCAGATTTCGGCTTCTCCCTGCATGGCGCGGCGGCAGCGTCGCGGAGGAGTGCGCGGCGATGACCATTCAGGTCCTGCTGAGCCTGGACCGCGTGGACCTGCATGGCGAGGACAGAGCTGAAGCGAATGCGGGAGCGCAATGAAGACGCCACACTGACGCCGTTGGCCACGGCGTGGGTCAACGTCGCCGCGGGGGCGGAGCGGAGAAGCTTCCGGACGCGCCTTCTATACATCTTCCAGGAGTTGTCGAACAAGTACGCGGCCACCGTGTCGCTTCTCAACGGGCAGGCAGTCTGTCGCATGGCGCAGGGCAAGTGGGAGGAGGCCCAAGGGGGTTCTGCGGGAGGCGTTGGACAAGGACGGTACGTCACGGCAGCCACCCCTGAGACCCTGGTCAATCTCATAGTGCTGACCCAGCACCTGGGCAGAGCTGCCGAGGTACCTCTCGCAGTTGAAGGACGCCCACAATGGGCCACCCTTTCCTGAGAGACTATTTAGCCATGGAGGATGAGTTTGACCGACTAACACTGCAGTATGCTCCCGCTGTGGTTGCGAATGCAGTGAGCACTTACTATGAGACCTAGCAGATCATGTCTGTCTGTCTGTCTGTCTGTCTGTCTGTCCGTGTGTCTGTCCCGCTATCCAAATATGGAGTGTGTTGCATCAGCAATCACTCAGCTCCATATATGGGCACAAAAGGGGCCAGGTCCACTCAGCTCCATATATGGGCACAAAAGGGGCACCATATAAGGAGTCCCCAAAGCAGCTATACGTCCAAAACCCAAATATGTACGAGCTGCGTTCGCTTCCCGCGTTTGCGCGTCTTACTCGTATAACAAGCCCATCATGTCTTTGCTGGAATCTCAAAACAATGGGGGTCCACTACTTTACATACGCATGGGCGCACACACTGCATCGTTCTCAAAACCTTTCATGCCAAGGACCACCAAATCGATATTTATTTTTATTAAAAATAGCAGATATACAAGCTCACATCCCGGCACAAACTGTCGTGCTGAGAGCCTGTAGACAGTGTAGATGATCTGCTATTTTGAGGGCCGCTAGCCAATCCTATGCCCACTTTTCCAGGTTTGTGTAAACACAAACATTGGCTTGTTATTGGCTGATCACCCCATAGCGATGATTTGATGAGCTGAGCTTTATGTTGAAGATAAAAGTGAGGGCAGAAAAGTGAAGTGGCTGGAATGACATTTGTGATGATTTGATTGGTTGAGCACGGAATGCGATGTATGATGATGTATGATGATAAGAGTGCCCCTCATTTCACACATATTTCTTAATAGCCAAAAATTTCTGGATGAAATGATTGTGAGCATCCCCCCCCAGACGGGTCCATTCGGAACCCCCTAGGAACCGTTATGATCGAGGGAATCGTTAAGAAACCTGAATCGTTACAATCCAAAAGAATCCCAACCGTAGACAGGCCGTACGTAGACAGATCTAGTATAATAGTGTGGGTACTAAGTTGAGCTGGCAGCATGTCAAGTCCAATTCTTTCCAGCTTTGCCAGATTGAATAGTCAAACTAAAGTTAGTGTCTTAAATTTGCAGCTCTGCTGTGAGTTCTGAATGCAAGACCCGCCCACTGTGTACAATGCTGGAACCGTGATTTTAACCCCACATCACATCAGATCACATCAGACCTCAACCTCCAACGTGCTTTGTCCCGGAGACTAATATAAATCTTACAATGAACGTGTGAAATCTCTGTCCGTCTGTGTGCAGTTCGGGTTCGTATATCTCAAGAACTATACCTGTCCGTCCGATTTCAAACCAGGCGTGTGTGTGTCACAGCGACCTGAGGGAGGGCCGCGCTCGGCGTCAAGGCAGTTGTGGTTGTCCGGAACCGGCGGTCCAAACTCCACAAAACTCCTCCATATAGTCATATTTGAAGATGGGTAGTCCAGAACTCCCGATGCGATCATGCGGCGATGCCTGATGTTTCTCCATATGCGCAGACGGATGCTGAGATCTGGGCATAAAAGGAACACAAAGGAAGGAAAAGAAGCAAGCACTCAGTTGAGTAGTAACTAGAACTGCACTCTGCCGAGTGCATACTTGCTTGTTGCACACTAGTAGGCCATAATTGGCCTACTAGTGCGCAAGCAGAGCTCGCAAGTACTTTCGACCGCTGGAAAGTATCACATCTCAGTATCTCTGTGAAGGAACGTTTGAAATGTAATCATTACGTGTAACTATTTGCTACCTAACTACTTTTTTACAGAAAAATAAATCATTGATATGTGATGAAAAAAAAAGGTATATAAACTGAATTAAAATATATTATACAGTAAACAGATACCACATTACGTCATCGTTGAGAGCTGGGACCAGAGTACATGGTGTGTATTACCGTGGGCTTTCAACGGTAAGTCTGTGCCTGGTTTGCTGGGACCAGTTACCACATTACGTCATCGTTGAGAGCTGGGACCAGAGTACATGGTGTGTATATGTATGACTAGCTCTCAGTGATGACGTAAGAGAAATGGTCATCTGTATAATCTGGTCCCACCAGATACCACATTACGTCATCTTTGAGAGCTGGGACCAGAGTACACGGTGTGTATATGTATGACTAGCTCTCAGTGATGACGTAAGAGATATGGTCATCTGTGTAGTCTGGTCCCAGCAGACCAGGCACAGATTTACAAATTACAAATCACATTACAACTACATACAGAGTATGTAGTTGTAATTTGATTAGCAGTATACCGTGGTTACTTGGTTCCAAAAAGTGAAGCCAAGTTTTTTTCAACCGTAAGTCTGTGCCTGGTTTGCTGGGACCAGTTACAACATTACGTCATCGTTGAGAACTGGGACCAGAGTACATGGTGTGTATATGTATGACTAGCTCTCAGTGATGACGTAAGAGATATGGTCATCTGTGTAGTCTGGTCCCAGCAGACCAGGCACAGATTTACAAATTACAAATCACATTACAACTACATACAGAGTATGTAGTTGTAATTTGATTAGCAGTATACTGTGGTTACTTGGTTCCAAAAAGTGAAGCCAAGTTTTTTTCAACCGTAGGTTTGTGCCTGGTTTGCTGGGACCAGTTACAACATTACGTCATCGTTGTGAAATGGGACCAGAGTACATGGTGTGTATATGACGTAATGTTGTAACTTGTAACTTGTAACTAGTCCCAGCAAACCAGGCACAGACTGTATGTAGTTGTTCTAGTTACAACTACATACAGAGTATGTAGTTGTAATTTGATTAGCAGTATACTGTGGTTACTTGGTTCCAAAAAGTGAAGACAAGTTTTCTTCAACGGTAAATCTGTGCCTGGTTTGCTGGGACTAGTTACAACATTACGTCATCCTTGAGAGAGTACATGGTGTGTATATGACGTAATGTTGTAACTTGTAACTTGTAACTTGTAACATTACGTCATATACACACCATGTACTCTCTCAAGGATGACGTAATGTTGTAACTAGTCCCAGCAAACCAGGCACAGATTTACCGTTGAAGAAAACTTGGCTTCACTTCGAAGAGACCAAGCGAAACGATTACTTGCGCGCTCTGCTTGCGCAAGTAATAATGTGACTGACGGGTGCATAGTTCTGGTAGATACAATCCATCCATAAGAATACCAGCAGCACTCACCTTATATATTTTCCAGTTTTCCCCCAGCAGCAAGCAACACATGGACGTTTCAGCCCGGAGGCCTTCCTCCGCATAACGCCCAAATATGAAGGTCCATGAGATGTCAGGCTATATAGCCCTAGACATATAGGTCTACTGTTCATATGAGGTAAGTATAAGTAAGTACATTTTATTTATAGAGCACTTTTCAAAACAAAGTTACAAAGTGCTGTACAGTAGAAACAACAATATAAACAATCAAGTTAAAACAATTAAGGCACAAAGGAGCAAACAACAACAAAGAATAAGAGCAGAAACATAAATTGACAACAACGATGGTCAAAATAAAAGTTTACAAGATAGAAATGTAACCTAAATAAGTGAGTTTTTAACAAGACCTTGAAACAGTTCCACAGTGTGGGAGCAACCACACCATGGCAACCTGAAACCTGAACGTATATGCCTTATTGGTACCCATTGTAACCATCTGTGTACCCTTTATTATGGAGATCTCTGTCTGTCTGTCCTTATGATACCCGTCGTACCCATCTGTTTGTCTACCTTTCATGTCCATAATGGATATCCCTGGTATGCTTTTTATGCCCATTTATGGGCATAAAAAGCTAAATGGGCATAAAAAGCATTCCCAAATATCCGATATTCTCACGGACAGACAGAGATCTCCATATATGGGCATAAAAGGTAAACAAACAGATGGGTACAATTTTGGGTACTGCATCACTCTGTCTGTGTTTGATGATTTCCGGTTGCCATGGTCACCTGATGTAGTAGGGAGTATAGGCTATATAGGCTGACATCACAGACCTTCCTATTTGCGTGACTCACATGGAACTCCATATTTGGGCATGAGTGACTGACATCATATTCACATCCACATCATAGTGACATCACAGTGATGATGATGATGATGATGTGAGCACGGTCAGCTCAGCTTTAAAAGCAGAATCTCACGCTTGAGAGGTATCAGTGACCCTGAAATCACCAGCGTTCATGTAATAAACATACTTTTGCAACATATATACACAATGCCAGCAATCGCGAGAAAGTTGGTGGTGGTGGGAGATGGAGGCTGTGGGAAGACGTGTCTACTCATCGTGTTCAGTAAGGACATCTTCCCAGAGGTCTATGTGCCTACAGTGTTCGAGACCTACATGGCTAACATCGAGGTGAAAAAGAAACGGGTCGAGCTGGCACTCTGGGACACGGCCGGCCAAGAGGACTACGACAGACTGCGTCCTCTCTCTTACTCGGATACCGACGTCGTCCTCATGTGCTACTCCATCGGCAACCCAGGAAGTCTCGAGAACGTCCTCGACAAGTGGGCCCCGGAGGTCAAATACTTCTGCCCTAATGTTCCCGTCGTCTTGGTGGGGAATAAAAAGGACCTGCTCGACGACGAGCACACCCGCACGGAGCTGGCCAAAATCAGGAAGAAGCCCGTGACGACGGAGCAGGGGCGCTACGTGGCAGACAGAGTCGGCGCCTTTGGACACATGGAGTGCTCTCCCAAAACAAAGGAGGGCGTGAGGGAGGTTTTTGAGATGGCCGCCAGGGCGGCGCTAGAACCTAGAAAAAGGAAGAACAAAACGTGCCGTCTACTGTAAATGGACGCGCGAGACCCGCTTCCAGCATGGGGGTCGAGGGTCAAAGTGGCGACGTCACATGACCTTTACTGCCGTGAAAAACATTAAAAGTCCTCAAAACAAATGTGAGGGCTAGTGCCCCTCAGACTGTTTTGGGAACAGCACTAATTGACAAAATAGCCAACAGATCTTAATCTTATACATATTGTAACTGTATACGTTTATTTAATTGTATGCAACATATTTTGGTTTATTTTGTCTTATTTGTGTTTATTTTGTAAAATAAGAAATAATAATATTGGAAATGATTGCAACCATTGTCCTTTGTTGTCTTCAAAGATGTTTTTAAATACAGTATGTGCACTGCCATTTGTGTGTATGGGGAGAAGAGGAATGTTTGTAGGTTAGATTGAAAAAATAATAAACGTAAATATCATGTAAAAAGAAAATCAGTATATGCCCGTGTATGCGTACGTCAGGTTCGTGTGTGTGTTAAGTGATGTAACATTTTAATATTAGTCAATAAGCTACAACTTTAGACTGAAGTAATTAAAGCGGGTCATGTTTGGAATTGTAACAGCTATAATCAGTAATATATCAGTATTCTGATATTAACCTGCTGAGGGCCACATTAAGTGAAACTGGGGTCCGCCAGTTGCCCATGTATGCTCACAGTGTGCTCACTATTACCAGTAAGACGCACAAACGCGGGAAGCGAACACAGCTGAGACCCTGCAGATCATGTCTGTCTGTCTGTCTGTCTGTCTGTGTGTCTGTCCCGCTGTTACTGTATATGTGGACCTGGCCCCTTTTGTGCCCATATATGGAGCTGAGTGGACCTGGCCCCTTTTGTGCCCATATATGGAGCTGAGTGATTGCTGATGCAACACACTCCATATTTGGATAGCGGGACAGACACACAGACAGACAGACAGACAGACAGACAGACAGACATGATCTGCTAGGTCTCATAGTAAGTGCTCACTCATTCGCAATTATCCCATAACTGCCCCTCGCTTGCAAACTGTTAATAAAGTATTCAAACAATGATGGACCACCATGACAGACAAAGTATTCAAAAACAGTTTTAAGTTGTTTATTACAACAATATTCACATACAGTACTGTACACTATAGACAGTTATGAGAGAGGGGAGGGGGGGTCAACATTTTAAACATATTGCAGACAATTTCTCTAAATCATTTCGCTTCAACCCATTATTCAGTCTGAAAGCCCTCTCTCGGTGCAGTTCTGAAATTGGGGCGTGGCCAATTAAAGTGGGACTCTTTGGCAATTGGTTCATACCCATCGTCCCCGTCCCATTTCATTGGGGCCGGTTAGATTTTCAACAGAGACGTCGACAGCGTCACCTGACCCTGCCTAGCGAATAGCGATTCAGGGTTTTTTGGATGTAGCCCCAAAATGTTAAAGACGCGGTTAAATGAAAAGAATATATATTTTTGTGTAATACTGTCTAATATTGGATTTTGTATTACTTCCTGTAAACGCAAACATGATGACATAGACCTTAAACGTATAGGCGACGTTTGGACTACAATGTAAGTTCAGGGGTGCCTCAGACTTTGATAATAATATTTGGAATTTATCAATGTCAGTTTAAACACTCTATATATACGCCCTCTATAGTATACGATTAGTAAAAATGGACCTGAGTTAAACTGTACTCTTGGTGCGTTCTTTCACCAAACTTCACCAAATAATAGCAGATCTACAAGCTCACAACAGAGCTTGTAGATAGGCTATTTTTGGTGAATGTGGGGGTGTTTTATGCGTTTGGAAACGCAAAGAAGTGAAGTCCCCTTCCAGACTGGAAATCTTATAAACCGCTCCGCCTCGCGTATCCATGTACTGTAAACAGGCAATACGGGGGAAACTGCAAAACGCCACGGCTCACGTAGCGTATGCTATTACGGCGTAAACAAACAGCTGTGACAGGAATTAGGAAGTAGCACGGAAGTGGTGTGACTGGTGTGACTGGTGTACCTGGCAGCGCATCTACAGGGCTTTCAATCACTGTTGTGTACACAGCGGTATACACGTGTGTGAACGCAGAACAAAAAGTGAGAAGAACGCAACGACACTTTGTCGCTTGCTGTTCTGACCGTTACAGAGTAAACCAAGCCCCCGGAATGGCTGCGGGTAACGTTGAGGTCGTCTCCCTACTGGTCAAACCCTGGTACTGCAGGCTGGGCTGGGCCCACGTTAAATGTATGAATGAATCGTGACGTAGGACGTGACGCAGAGGTACCACAAGAACAGCGTACTATGATAGGAGCCAAACCAATCACATCAACGCTCAAGGGGGTACTACCCGGACGACTTCGTCAAGCAACTTCCATTGAAGTGAATAATAATATATTATAACTCTATATGGTGTAAACGTGGCCTTAAACAGTGCAGAAAAGTATGTATCTGAAAACATTCGAGACAAACGGCTGGGCTGGAGAGCTCAGTGTGTCCCTTTATAAGATCCCATAGTCCGAGTGGACGGGGTATGGTCCGTTGCATCTGTGATTGGTTGACCAGCGGTTTTCATTTTGCAAATTAGCTGGCCATGTTTTCCATTACTTTAAAACATGTTGCAGACAAACACTTGTCATATCAGTCCAAACTTGTCGTAAACAAACTTGTTCAGTAACAGCCCATCCACACACACACACACACACACACACACACACACACACACACACACACAATGTTGCATCAGAATGTCAATGTCACCATGGTGTGACGCTGTAGTATCATCAAGTAGTAGGGCGCTAATTTACGACAAAAAAAGTTGAAATGACCCCCTGAGGTCAAAGGTTTATACACAACTCAGCCCTGGACTGGTGCTGCTGCTTATCATATCGTTATCTCGGTATGAACATACATGTGCAGTATTTTTTCAAAATAAGCGTGAAACTGACTTACTATTATTATTTATTTTGAAGAATGCTTATTTTTCATCGTTGGTACACTTGGAAATAAGTGTGGGAATCCAATAGAACTTATAATACAATTATGAGTGATATTGACTTGTAATTATGGCGTTTTTTGAATAATGCCTAGTTTTCGATTTTGCAACATTTTTGTGCGCTCTAATTTCACACACTTGTGAGCTTGTAGATTGGCTATTTTTAGAATAGGGATCCTGGGGGGGGGGGGTTCAAGTGGTTGACAAAAGTGCAATTTGAAGTATTTTCAAAGTATTTTGGCAACTATAATATTTGTCACGATGACCGTGACATGTAATTTCCCACAATGGTCCCATCGCTATAGTCACCATGGTTACGCTATCTTAGCCTAGCGGTGGGGGGCGGGGCCTGGGCCACGCGGCTCTGGAACAGCGTGATGCGATCCAGCAGAGTGAGGGGGATGTCTCTGATGACCAGCGGCAGGTCTTCGTGCTGCAGCGGATAGATGACCACGCTGAGAGCAGCCCGCTCCGTTGAGAACCTGCAGGGAGAGACAAGAGACCTCAATAGCCCCTAGGAGTGCTTCCACTGCTAAATGAATTGGTTCAGAACTAGGGATGTCCCGATACACTTTTCTTTGCTTCCGATCCGATCCCGATACCTCAATTTCTGTGTTAGAAATGTGTCAGTTACCGATACCGAATACCGATACCAGTGTCGTGATTTCATGTTGTGTTTATAGCTAGCTAGCTATATATCTCGTGTTGTGTTTATAGCAGACTCCTCACTCAAATGTGCACTTGCAGTTTGGGGCAACTCCAAAGCAAACTCCACATGCCCCAACATTTTATTTACCTGCCATAGTGTCAACCCCTTATTACCCCTGTGTCGAATCTGTGGTTACACTGGCATATTCACCGATACCGATATGACCCGATATGACAAATAAGGGCCGATCCGATACTTTTCCCCGATACCGATACAGTATCGGGACATCTATATTCAGAACCCTAAAAGTTGGTTTGGAACTGGAACCAATTTTTTTTATAATAATACTTGTTCTTGCCATGAACTGGAAAACAAAGTGGGCGTGCCACTATTCTACAGGATGGAAGATGTGGATGTGACATAAACAATGGCAAAAGCAAGTGAAAAATCATCATTAAAAAAAAAAAGAAGAGTATCTGTAACTGCCATTGATGATCGAATTTCCCCTGTGAAATAGACGGTCATAATTGGACACATTGCTGGGCAGGTCTGGAATCGAACTTGAAACAACTGGAGATTCCTACTCCCCAGGAGGGCCCTCTAACCATTCAGCTATGCCGCCCCAATTACAATTGGTTCTGCTTAATAGACACATTTGCAGACAACGTCACACTGACCAGAACTTGTATGCGCGCGCAGGTCAGGGGCAAAATAAACCAACCGCTCATCAGATGCAGCGGTTGGATGGTCACAGAACTGTAAAAATGATCCCATCAAACTTTCAGAAGCTGTTTTCCTCCCAGTGTGGAAGAAGGTGGTTTAGGGTGGATGTTTACGGTGATCTCTCGCTCTTGAAAAATACACCTTGGTTTATATTTTGTGTGTAAACAATAATAGCGATTATCAAAGAATTTTCTCTCCCAAACTCCACCTCCAGTCGCTGAGGGAGCGCTTCCAATAATGAGCACCCCTCAAACCTCATTTGTTCTCCACCGTGCGAAGGTGTTGCGCGCAGAGAATGGCAGAGAACATGTGAGCTTGTATGTCAGCTGTTTTCGGCGTGCAGTACTATAGTATATATCTGTCTCACTAGGGTGCGTCTCTGCGTCTCACCGTCCAACACACAAGAGGAGGACGGTTGAATGAACTGAAACCAAGTGCTCCCCAAAACGACAGGTTTGGGGATTGTTGATTACATGAAACCGGCACCTGTCCTGCGTGTGTGCAGCCTCAATGTTCGTAATACAAGAAACCCATCAGTGGAAACACATGCCGGTTCGTGGCTGGTTCCATGAAAGCACCAACATTAAAAGAAGTACCAACGTTATTATTGGTGGAAAAGGGGCCTCACACACACACACACACACACACACACACACACACTGACCTGTCCAGTAATACTCTCTGTAGTGTGCGACATGCTGCCAGGGTTCCGCCCATGAACATGTGGCACACGGTGACGGCGTGGCAGCGCGACATGAAGGTCTCTGTGGCGATGGGGTCAAACGTGCCGCAGCGGGACACCACACAGACGCGCTGCAGCTGGGGGCAACACGAGAGGGCTTCGAAGAACGACGCGTTGGCATTCAGGTGCGGCTGCTCCAGCCTGCACATACACACACACACACAGGTTTGTATTACTATACTCGTAAGGACATGTACATTATAGAGCGTTGCAGTCCCGCCCCCTTTCATGACGACGCCAGGCCCAGGAAATAGTTCCCAATGCATGTTTCCCATAGACATTTCAAAACGTATTTATTTAAAGACCTTATAAGTGTCGTACAAAGCCAACTCATGACAACAAACACAATATTTTGGACCAAACAAATAATTACAAAGAAGAAAAACAACAAAAAAAAGTGTTGTAACCTGCCGTTTTCTGCTTCTTTCTAATTATTTGTTCAGCCCGAAAAATTGTGTTTGTTGTCATGATTTGTCACGATTTGTCACAACAAGAGTTGGCTTTGTTCGCGGCGTAAACGTCTTTAAATAAATACTTTCTGAAAAGTCTATGAGGAAAATGAACGGGGATTTCTTTTCCGGGTCTCTCGAGGGGGCGGGACTACGACGCTCTATAGGATGGAGCTTTGATGGATGCTATCTTTATTTGTATTATTTGTGTACTTCCGTGAATGTACTAGTTCTAGCTCATTACTACACTCAAATCTGACTACCTCATCAAAGTGGATCGTCGCCCACAGCCACGATACTAGAGGGTTACTCATCGCTCGAAGGAAATTGAGCCAGTAGGCTCACCTGGAGCCTACTGCATACTGGCTGAGAGGAGGAAACACAGAAGTGAAATAGTGAAAAGTGAAACAAAAATGCTCTGGTAACACTCACCTATAGAACAAACATGGGTAAATTATCTTTCTACTGCACAGCCACCAAAGCGTGGAATGCCCTGACACCATGGCTTTAAAGATTTGGATCACTGGCTTCCTTCAAAACTTCCTGAAAATCCATCTTTCCAAATACGGAGGAAAAATCTCACTTCTCTCATAGAAAGGTGGTGGCATGCACCACTGCCTAGAATGTGCATAATACACAGTGATGAAGCCATGCAAATTACATACCAGAACGAGGTCTTTTTTTTATCCCACCACAAATGAAAGTGTCTGTCTGTGATCTGGCTGCAGTCTGGCTGCGATCTAGCTGTGATCTGGCTGTGATCTGGCTGCGATCTAGCTGCACTCTGGCTGTGATCTGGCTGTGATCTGGCTGTGATCTGGCTGCAGTCTGGCTGCGATCTAGCTGTGATCTGGCTGCAGTCTGGCTGCGATCTAGCTGCACTCTGGCTGTGATCTGGCTGTGATCTGGCTGTGATCTGGCTATTATCTGGCTGTGATCTGGCTATTATCTGGCTGTGAGTTTCTTGCAATCTATCTGCACTCTAGCTGTGATCTGACTGTGATCTTGCTGTGATCTGGCTGTGATCTGGCTGCGATTTGGCTGTGATCTGGCTATAGTTTAGTTCCGGATGTTATGTGGCTGTGATCTGTCTGCACTCTGGCTGCGATCTGGCTGCACTCTGGTTGCGATCTGGCTGTACTCTGGCTGTGATCTGTCTGTGCTTTTGTTCATATAAATAGCGAATCAAGTTGCATTCTAACCTGAGCTCCCGCAGTTGTGTGCAGTGCCTGAGTGTGTCCAGCAGAGCGGCGTTGTAGCCCATGGCCTTCAGGGAGCCCAGGTTGGCGAGGGACAACGCACGCAGGTCCTTGCAGCCCATGGCCAGCTGTAGCAGCCCCGTCCCTTTGAGTATCCCCGGCAGACCCGCCAGCGTCAGGCGCCGCAGGCGGGGCAACGCCTCCAGGGCCGCGACGTGCGCGTCCCCGACTCCGCGGGCCCACGTGCACGCGCCGCGCGGCTCGGTGCACGCGCGCGTGCACGGCTCGAGGCGCGGCAGGACGGAGACGAAGCCGGGGCAGATGATCTCCAGGGTCTCCAGCGAGGGGCAGCCGCTGGCGAGCTGCACCAGGCCCGAGGAGGTGCTGCCAGTGTCACTGGCTAAGGAGGCGTCCGACTCCGGCCTGTAAGTATAGATACCATTTCTTATACTTCCCCCCGATACCGATAACCCAAAACGTGTCTTTCTTGGGTTACTTGGGTTAACCCATTCTGACCTGAGATCAGATTCATACGAGGTTTCCACTGGACACACACTGGTCTGATGGACCCATTCTGACCTGAGATCAGATTCTAAAAAATGTCAGTCGTTCTTCGATTTAAAAAAAAAAACCTACAAGCTCGTAGCGCGCCACTCGGTGGCGCGCTATGAGCTTGTAGATCTGCTATTTTTCAATAGCTAAAGCATAACATGATGCTAAACACCAAAATGGGTTCCCGTTCAGAATGGGTTAAAAGAGATAGAGATAGATAGCTTTATTGTCACTCAGCAGATACATAAAATGCATAAGAGAACGAAATGTCGTTTCACTGGCTTTTAGTATGCTAGTTAAAAGAGAGCTAAAATACTATTAAAATCTAAAAAGAGTATAAACTTGCAGTGCAACATCAACTGAAGCATTACAAAAATATTACAG
>NC_137864.1:5314722-5471516 GCF_963924005.1 Protomyctophum bolini | reverse complement strand
TTAGCCCATATGGGCTTATGCAGGTTTCTAAGTGGGTCTTAGGTGGTATCCAAATGGGCCATTTTATTTCAGAACCATGTGTGCGCCACCTGTGTTTGCCTATATGGGTTTGAACTGGGATCTGATTTGGCCTTAAGTGGGTACCAGCTGGGCGAATTATATGTGACCCATGTTTCTGTTGTCCCCTGCTGTCGATTGTTCATTCCTACAGATGGGATGCAGTGTTTCCAGTTTTCTGTAGTAGTTTCTTCAAGTGTTCATTATGACTGGATAGCACTTGATCTGTAGAGTCCTACATTACTATCTTCTACGATCAAGGGTTAGGGTACTGTAGCATGCCGTTTTTCATCATTTTTGAGGATTTGAAAAAAATGACGAAAATCAGGGGCAGAGTAGGAGGGAGGGGCCAGGCAGGGGGAGAGTAGGAAGGGGAGGGGCCCCCTTCCTACTCTCCCCATGCCTGGCCCCTCCACTTCCTACTCTCCCCATGCCTGGCCCCTCCCTCCTACTCTCCTCCTGCCTGGCTCCTCCCCTTCCTACTCTCCCCCTGCCTGGCTCCTCCCCTTCCTGCCCCCTCCCCTATCTACTCTCGCCCTAACTGACCACTCCCCTTCCTACTCTATCACTGCCTGACCCCTCCCCTTCCTACTCTCCCCCTGCCTGACCCCTCCCCTTCCTACTCTTTCACTGCCTGACCCCTCCCCTTCCTACTCTCCCCCTGCCTGGCCCCGCCCCTTCCTACTCTCCTCCTGCCTGGCTCCTCCCCTTCCTACTCTCCCCCTGCCTGCCCCATCCCCTACCTACTCTCCCCCTGCCTGCCCCCTCCCCTTCCTACTCTCCCCCTGCCTGGCCCCTCCCCTTCCTACTCTACCCCTGCCTGCCCCCTCCCCTATCTACTCTCCCCTGCCTGACCCATCCCCTTCCTACTCTCCTCCTACCTGACCACTACTCTCCTCCTACCTGACACCTGACCTACTATCCACCTACCTGACCCCCACTCTGACACCCCCTGACCTACTCTACCTGACCACCTCAACTACTCTCACAATTTATCTGACCCTTGAACTATTCTCCCCCTATCTAACCTGGTCTGCCTCTATTCTAGGTGTTGGTGATTTGAACCAACACCTTCCTACTAGGTATTCTATGGATATTATCTGATTTTTCCAGTGGGTCGCAGCTACTCTAGGTGTTGGTGATTTGAACCAGCACCGCCTACTAAACGGGCTCCAATGCATTGTCTATGGTAGGGAAAATCACTACGGGCGCAGTACCCTTTCCGGCCGCAACGTGGGTGCGGACGGGCCGTGGCGCTGTCCTAAACTTCGCTACCGATGCAATATATATCTGGCCACAGAGTGGTTGCGGATGGGCCGTGGCGCTGTCCTAAAGTTCACTACCGATGTAATATATATCTGGCCACAGAGTGGTTGTGGATGGGCCGTGGCGCTGTCCTAAACTTCACTACCGATGTAATATATATCTGGCCACAGAGTGGTTGTGGATGGGCCGTGGCGCTGTCCTAAAGTTCACTACCGATGTAATATATATCTGGCCACAGAGTGGTTGTGGATGGGCCGTGGCGCTGTCCTAAACTTCACTACCGATGTAATATATATCTGGCCACAGAGTGGTTGTGCATGGGCCGTGGCGCTGTTCTGAATGTCACTGCCGAATGACTCTGTTCTTCTTCTCTCGTTTTTTTTGTTATGATATTATTTTTCCTGCACGAGTCATCATCAGCTTTTTGTTACTTTATCGCAGCTAACGATCACATCGAGGTCCGTGGAATACTTTGTAATGAACAGCTGACTCTCTCGCGATTTTGGCGTTTAAGTTTTATATATTTTTGGACGAGATTAATGCCTGGATTTGTCTCTCTCTGCGTTTTTTATGTTTACGCCACATAAGAAACTGACAGCAGTGACGGTGACAAATATATTGTCTACCATACAACAGTAATACTACAACATAATGTGTGTGATATATTGAAATGCAATTTTAATTGTCATTTCAATATTTATATCCAAACTGTGGGTCTAACAGTAAACAAGCCAACTTAGTGTGCGGTGAGCTATGGCGTGAGCCAATGGGACTGTCTTGGGGGAGTGATTGACGGGTTGCTCCGTGTATAGTTAGGTTGAGAGAGCAGACCTGTCTATGACGCACACACGTAAATGCTGTCATTGCTGTCGTTGTATGGACGCTTATTCAATGATAATAAAGAGAGATCTTTATCAGTGGAACTACGTCTCTGCCTCCGGTTCTTGGGTTACAATACAGTTTAAGTGTACACTTGAATGGAAGCACCTTAAGGAATACAAATCATTGTGTGTACACTGTTTATACCCCTACACTGCTTACAGCAAAATACATCTGTTTAAATAAATTCTGTTATATAAACAGAGCAATACATTCTACATTTGTTCAAATTTTAGGATAGGATTTCAACTGCTGCTAGCCGATACATTTGCACTATATATTGTATCCCACAGTTTTTTGATATTGTATCCATTTTCAAATTTTCTTTGTATATAAGAGTTGTGTCATTTCACAGAGTTCAACTGAAATGTTTAAAAGTAATTTGTTGTGATGTTACATTGAAAGAAAAAGGGATGGTGTGATGTACTATGATTTATATAGACCAGTGGTTCCCAAACTTTTTCATGTCAAGGACCCCAAATTGACACTAATTAGCCCTTGTCCCCCCCATTTGAAAACATGCCAGGGAACCCCATAAGGGAAGATTTCTTTTTTAATGGCTCTAGCAGTGATTCTCAATCCGTTTAATTTCAAGGACCCCCATTTTGACATGCATTAGTCTACGGACCCCCATTTCTGCGATTTCTATCTCTGGGTCCCCCAATTTATATTTTCAAATCAATGTTAATTTAACTATGAGTGTACAAATGGAAACATTTGGTTCCATTCTTCATAATCATCATAACTAAATATAAGCAGTATAGAGTAGAAAATCAAGGTCAGAGAAATGAGTCACAATCACACTGGTACCATTAAACTCAACATATTTTATTATTTTACATCCAGGTATGCCATTACCAGGCAGTTAACTGATCAATAACTAACTTTAACTATGGATACATCTTCCATGAGGGGGAATCGAACTACAGTCTCCAAATCCCCTGCAAAGAAAAGTGATTGGGTGAAAAAGATGGCAAAAAAGATGAACTCTACATGGCAACAAAGGCAAGCCTTCGTTTCATTGGCTGTCCCGCTGTGCCGACTATCCGCGACCGGCCGCCGTGGGACCATCGGGAGTTCCTCCTACAGCTCAATGCTGCAGTAATTTGAACTTTTCAAGGCTAGAATAAAAAATAAAAACTCAAAAGCACCCGGAGACATCTGCTGAATGCCCAAAGGTGCCGTGGTGTAATGGTGTGGTGCGCTTGGCCCGTTGCCTCTGCTACAGTCAGTTGGCCGGTTCAAGTCCCATGTCATGACATCAAGGTGCTGGAGGACCATCAGGAGTTCCTCCTACAGCTCAATGCTGCAGTAATTTGAACTTTTCAAGGCTAGAATAAATAAAAAAAACTCAAAAGCACCCGGAGACATCTGCTGAATGCCCAAAGGTGCCGTGGCGTAATGGTGTGGAGCGCTTGGCCCGATGCCTCTGCTACAGTCAGTTGGCCGGTTCAAGTCCCATGTCATGACATCAAGGTGCTGGAGGACCATCGGGAGTTCCTCCTACAGCTCAATGCTGCAGTAATTTGAACTTTTCAAGGCTAGAATAAAAAATAAAAACTCAAAAGCACCCGGAGACATCTGCTGAATGCCCAAAGGTGCCGTGGCGTAATGGTGTGGAGCGCTTGGCCCGATGCCTCTGCTACAGTCAGTTGGCCGGTTCAAGTCCCATGTCATGACATCAAGGTGCTGGAGGACCATCGGGAGTTCCTCCTACAGCTCAATGCTGCAGTAATTTGAACTTTTCAAGGCTAGAATAAAAAATTAAAACTCAAAAGCACCCGGAGACATCTGCTGAATGCCCAAAGGTGCCGTGGTGTAATGGTGTGGAGCGCTTGGCCCGTTGCCTCTGCTACAGTCAGTTGGCCGGTTCAAGTCCCATGTCATGACATCAAGGTGCTGGAGGACCATCGGGAGTTCCTCCTACAGCTCAATGCTGCAGTAATTTGAACTTTTCAAGGCTAGAATAAAAAAGAGAAACTCAAAAGCACCCGGAGACATCTGCAGAATGCCCAAAGGTGCCGTGGCGTAATGGTGTGGAGCGCTTGGCCCGATGCCTCTGCTACAGTCAGTTGGCCGGTTCAAGTCCCATGTCATGACATCAAGGTGCTGGAGGACCATCGGGAGTTCCTCCTAAGGATCCGGAACAATTCTCTCTGTTTTACCCCTGCCCTTATTGGCCGCCCAAAAGCATGCAGGCTCCCATTGGCCCGTGAGTTCCAACCTCTCGGCCAACGGGAGATTGCCCCTGTGTTTCGATCGCGTTGCCACGTCTGCTCGTATCAAGCCTGGCTTCGTCCACTGAAAACGTTTTTATTTCGGGAACATTTTTCTGATTTTATTTGACTTGATTATGTTGTTCTTATTTGCTTGTTGTACTGTCACTGTTTTAATTATGATTGATTTTATTGTGTCACTGTACAGCACTTTGTAACATTGTTAAGAAAGGTGCTTTATAAATAAAATTTACTTACTTACTTACACAAGGCAGGTCGCTGGTTTCCGTGGCAAAACATGGCAACGACCCAGTGCGTCTCACAATGTTGTGATTTCTCTGCATGCATGCAATTAAAATGAATGACCATTAGGTGTCGTCAATGCACAGCGTCTGATCAATAGTTGAAATGTCAATTTTGATTGATTGATTGATTGAAATATTTATTAACAGTTTGCAGAATTACAGTAGGCCTACATTTCAAGCACAAACTCAATACAAAGACTGTTAACTGTGAGTGGACGACCCAATTAAGCCTTCCACTTGTTTACCAAAAGGGCATTGTTCAATTCATCAAAACATTTAGAGACAAACAAATAGACACTTAAATCAAATGTAAAATTCTACAGTGTAAAGACACCAATTTAATTATAAATGTCAATAAAGTTGAATATCTAAGAATATCAATTTAAAATGTATTATCCAATACAAATTTCCTTACCATTTTTAATGTTTTAGTTTTGTATTGCTATTTTTATTTGCTAATTGTAGATTGACCTACTTTTTGTTTCTGGCATTCCGCTGCTTGTTATTTTTTATTTTATTTTCATGTGAAGTACTTTGAGTTGCATTTTATGTATATCCATATAAAATAAAGGCGAAAGTCACAAAAGAAAATTGATCAGTTACAATTCCAGACTATGAAGAATCATTTAATAAAGGAATACTTCCAGATTCAGTTAAAGATTAGCTACAATAATTGTGATATTAAAAGTTAAATGCTCGTCATATGACATAACAGAGAGGAATGGGCCGGACCCTGCGCGCAGGGTCCGGCCCATTCCTCTCTGTTATGTATGCAACTCTGTCACATTCTGTCTCTCCCTCAGTCTCCACACTGGCCTCCCATATCCCATTCCAGCACACCCAGTTACCTGTCAACTACCTAATCAGCCCAGCAGTGAACACTTCTCCAATCAACCTGCTCACTATAAAACTGGACTCAGTACAAACACTCATTGTCAGTTCATAACCTGTGTCACAGATGTCCTGCCTGTTCATGTGTTGACTTTGATGTCATTCTGATTCATGCCTGATTCCTACCTGCATTCCCCTGTGTAAGATATCTCGTAATTCTTTATTAAATACTTTATTATTATACTCTAGTTTGTTGTGACTTTGCTCCTGGGTTCAACTCTGTCTGCATCCTTGACAACTAAAGTACTTCACATATTAAACTTTATTTATATAGCACATGTCATACATAAAATGCAACTCAAAGTACTTCACATGAAAATAAAATAAAAAATAACAAGCAGCGGAATGCCAGAAACAAAAAGTAGGTCAATCTACAATTAGCAAATAAAAATAGCAATACAAAACTAAAACATTAAAAATGGTAAGGAAATTTGTATTGGATAATACATTTTAAATTGATATTATTAGATATTCAACTTTATTGACATTTATAATTAAATTGGTGTCTTTACACTGTAGAATCCATTGTTGTTTGTTTCTGTTGCTTAACTCTGTTGCTTTAACTACATATAAGTGTCTATTTGTTTGTCTCTAAATGTTTTGATGAATTGAACAATGCCCTTTGTTCAATTCATGCCATACTATAGCACGCCGTTTTTCATCATTTTTGAGGATTTGAAGAAAATTCAAAATAAAAAAAAACATGGGTTATAGCCCATCGTTTTTTGAATTTTTGAAAAAAATGTTATCCTCATTTTTCATCATTTTTGAACATGGGCTATAGCCCCTACCGTACGGCATACTATAGCACGCCGTTTTTCATCAATTTTGAGGATTTGAAGAAAATTCAAAATTTCAAAAAACATGGGTTATAGCCCATCATTTTTTGAATTTTTGAAAAAATGTTATCCTCATTTTTCATCATTTTTGAACATGGGCTATAGACCCTACCGTACGGCATACTATAGCACGCCGTTTTTCATCATTTTTGAGGATTTGAAGAAAATTCAAAATTTCAAAAAACATGGGTTATAGCCCATCGTTTTTTGAATTTTTGAAAAAAATGTTATCCTCATTTTTCATCATTTTTGAACATGGGCTATAGCCCCTACCGTACGGCATACTATAGCACGCCGTTTTTCATCATTTTTGAGGATTTGAAGAAAATTCAAAATTTCAAAAAACATGGGTTATAGCCCATCGTTTTTTGAATTTTTGAAAAAAATGTTATCCACATTTTTCATCATTTTTGAACATGGGCTATAGCCCCTACCGTACGGCATACTATAGCACGCCGTTTTTCATCATTTTTGAGGATTTGAAGAAAATTCAAAATTTCAAAAAACATGGGTTATAGCCCATTGTTTTTTGAATTTTTGAAAAAAATGTTATCCTCATTTTTCATCATTTTTGAACATGGGCTATAGCCCCTACCGTACGGCATACTATAGCACGCCGTTTTTCATCATTTTTGAGGATTTGAAGAAATTTCAAAATTTCAAAAAAACATGGGTTATATTATAGCCCATCGTTTTTTGAATTTTTGAAAAAAATGTTATCCTCATTTTTCATCATTTTTGAACATGGGCTATAGCCCCTACCGTACGGCATACTATAGCACGCCGTTTTTCATCATTTTTGAGGATTTGAAGAAAATTCAAAATTTCAAAAAACATGGGTTATAGCCCATCGTTTTTTGAATTTTTGAAAAAAATGTTATCCTCATTTTTCATCATTTTTGAACATGGGCTATAGCCCCTACCGTACGGCATACTATAGCACGCCGTTTTTCATCATTTTTGAGGATTTGAAGAAAATTCAAAATTTCAAAAAACATGGGTTATAGCCCATTGTTTTTTGAATTTTTGAAAAAAATGTTATCCTCATTTTTCATCATTTTTGAACATGGGCTATAGCCCCTACCGTACGGCATACTATAGCACGCCGTTTTTCATCATTTTTGAGGATTTGAAGAAAATTCAAAATTTCAAAAAACATGGGTTATAGCCCATCGTTTTTTGAATTTTTGAAAAAGATGTTATCCTCATTTTTCATCATTTTTGAACATGGGCTATAGCCCCTACCGTACGGCATACTATAGCACGCCGTTTTTCATCATTTTTGAGGATTTGAAGAAAATTCAAAATTTCAAAAAACATGGGTTATAGCCCATCGTTTTTTGAATTTTTGAAAAAAATGTTATCCTCATTTTTCATCATTTTTGAACATGGGCTATAGCCCCTACCGTACGGCATACTATAGCACGCCGTTTTTCATCATTTTTGAGGATTTGAAGAAAATTCAAAATTTCAAAAAACATGGGTTATAGCCCATCGTTTTTTGATTTTTTGAAAAAAATGTTATCCTCATTTTTCATCATTTTTGAACATGGGCTATAGCCCCTACCGTACGGCATACTATAGCACGCCGTTTTTCATCATTTTTGAGGATTTGAAGAAAATTCAAAATTTCAAAAAACATGGGTTATAGCCCATCGTTTTTTGAATTTTTGAAAAAGATGTTATCCTCATTTTTCATCATTTTTGAACATGGGCTATAGCCCCTACCGTACGGCATACTATAGCACGCCGTTTTTCATCATTTTTGAGGATTTGAAGAAAATTCAAAATTTAAAAAAAACATGGGTTATATTATAGCCCATCGTTTTTTGAATTTTTGAAAAAAATGTTATCCTCATTTTTCATCATTTTTGAACATGGGCTATAGCCCCTACCGTACGGCATACTATAGCACGCCGTTTTTCATCATTTTTGAGGATTTGAAGAAAATTCAAAATTTCAAAAAACATGGGTTATAGCCCATCGTTTTTTGATTTTTTGAAAAAAATGTTATCCTCATTTTTCATCATTTTTGAACATGGGCTATAGCCCCTACCGTACGGCATACTATAGCACGCCGTTTTTCATCATTTTTGAGGATTTGAAGAAAATTCAAAATAAAAAAAAACATGGGTAATAGCCCATCGTTTTTTGAATTTTTGAAAAAAATGTTATCCTCATTTTTCATCATTTTTAAACATGGGCTATAGCCCCTACCGTACGGCATACTATAGC
This sequence comes from Protomyctophum bolini, assembly GCF_963924005.1. NCBI lineage: Eukaryota > Metazoa > Chordata > Actinopteri > Myctophiformes > Myctophidae > Protomyctophum > Protomyctophum bolini. The sequence goes on along the minus strand of NC_137864.1, from coordinate 5,462,828 downwards.
ACGCCGTTTTTCATCATTTTTGAGGATTTGAAGAAAATTCAAAATTTCAAAAAACATGGGTTATAGCCCATTGTTTTTTGAATTTTTGAAAAAAATGTTATCCTCATTTTTCATCATTTTTGAACATGGGCTATAGCCCCTACCGTACGGCATACTATAGCACGCCGTTTTTCATCATTTTTGAGGATTTGAAGAAAATTCAAAATTTCAAAAAACATGGGTTATAGCCCATTGTTTTTTGAATTTTTGAAAAAAATGTTATCCTCATTTTTCATCATTTTTGAACATGGGCTATAGCCCCTACCGTACGGCATACTATAGCACGCCGTTTTTCATCATTTTTGAGGATTTGAAGAAATTTCAAAATTTAAAAAAAACATGGGTTATATTATAGCCCATCGTTTTTTGAATTTTTGAAAAAAATGTTATCCTCATTTTTCATCATTTTTGAACATGGGCTATAGCCCCTACCGTACGGCATACTATAGCACGCCGTTTTTCATCATTTTTGAGGATTTGAAGAAAATTCAAAATTTCAAAAAACATGGGTTATAGCCCATCGTTTTTTGAATTTTTGAAAAAAATGTTATCCTCATTTTTCATCATTTTTGAACATGGGCTATAGCCCCTACCGTACGGCATACTATAGCACGCCGTTTTTCATCATTTTTGAGGATTTGAAGAAAATTCAAAATTTCAAAAAACATGGGTTATAGCCCATTGTTTTTTGAATTTTTGAAAAAAATGTTATCCTCATTTTTCATCATTTTTGAACATGGGCTATAGCCCCTACCGTACGGCATACTATAGCACGCCGTTTTTCATCATTTTTGAGGATTTGAAGAAAATTCAAAATTTCAAAAAACATGGGTTATAGCCCATTGTTTTTTGAATTTTTGAAAAAAATGTTATCCTCATTTTTCATCATTTTTAAACATGGGCTATAGCCCCTACCGTACGGCATACTATAGCACGCCGTTTTTCATCATTTTTGAGGATTTGAAGAAATTTAAAAATTTAAAAAAAACATGGGTTATATTATAGCCCATCGTTTTTTGAATTTTTGAAAAAAATGTTATCCTCATTTTTCATCATTTTTGAACATGGGCTATAGCCCCTACCGTACGGCATACTATAGCACGCCGTTTTTCATCATTTTTGAGGATTTGAAGAAAATTCAAAATTTCAAAAAACATGGGTTATAGCCCATCGTTTTTTGAATTTTTGAAAAAAATGTTATCCTCATTTTTCATCATTTTTGAACATGGGCTATAGCCCCTACCGTACGGCATACTATAGCACGCCGTTTTTCATCATTTTTGAGGATTTGAAGAAAATTCAAAATTTCAAAAAACATGGGTTATAGCCCATTGTTTTTTGAATTTTTGAAAAAAATGTTATCCTCATTTTTCATCATTTTTGAACATGGGCTATAGCCCCTACCGTACGGCATACTATAGCACGCCGTTTTTCATCATTTTTGAGGATTTGAAGAAAATTAAAAACATGGGTTATATTATAGCCCATCGTTTTTTGAATTTTTGAAAAAAATGTTATCCTCATTTTTCATCATTTTTGAACATGGGCTATAGCCCCTACCGTACGGCATACTATAGCACGCCGTTTTTCATCATTTTTGAGGATTTGAAGAAAATTCAAAATTTCAAAAAACATGGGTTATAGCCCATCGTTTTTTGAATTTTTGAAAAAAATGTTATCCTCATTTTTCATCATTTTTGAACATGGGCTATAGCCCCTACCGTACGGCATACTATAGCACGCCGTTTTTCATCATTTTTGAGGATTTGAAGAAAATTCAAAATTTCAAAAAACATGGGTTATAGCCCATTGTTTTTTGAATTTTTGAAAAAAATGTTATCCTCATTTTTCATAATTTTTTAACATGGGCTATAGCCCCTACCGTACGGCATACTATAGCACGCCGTTTTTCATCATTTTTGAGGATTTGAAGAAAATTCAAAATTTCAAAAAACATGGGTTATAGCCCATTGTTTTTTGAATTTTTGAAAAAAATGTTATCCTCATTTTTCATCATTTTTGAACATGGGCTATAGCCCCTACCGTACGGCATACTATAGCACGCCGTTTTTCATCATTTTTGAGGATTTGAAGAAAATTCAAAATTTCAAAAAACATGGGTTATAGCCCATTGTTTTTTGAATTTTTGAAAAAAATGTTATCCTCATTTTTCATCATTTTTGAACATGGGCTATAGCCCCTACCGTACGGCATACTATAGCACGCCGTTTTTCATCATTTTTGAGGATTTGAAGAAAATTCAAAATTTTAAAAAAACATGGGTTATATTATAGCCCATCGTTTTTTGAATTTTTGAAAAAAATGTTATCCTCATTTTTCATCATTTTTGAACATGGGCTATAGCCCCTACCGTACGGCATACTATAGCACGCCGTTTTTCATCATTTTTGAGGATTTGAAGAAAATTCAAAATTTCAAAAAACATGGGTTATAGCCCATCGTTTTTTGAATTTTTGAAAAAAATGTTATCCTCATTTTTCATCATTTTTGAACATGGGCTATAGCCCCTACCGTACGGCATACTATAGCACGCCGTTTTTCATCATTTTTGAGGATTTGAAGAAAATTCAAAATTTCAAAAAACATGGGTTATAGCCCATCGTTTTTTGAATTTTTGAAAAAGATGTTATCCTCATTTTTCATCATTTTTGAACATGGGCTATAGCCCCTACCGTACGGCATACTATAGCACGCCGTTTTTCATCATTTTTGAGGATTTGAAGAAAATTCAAAATTTCAAAAAACATGGGTTATAGCCCATCGTTTTTTGAATTTTTGAAAAAAATGTTATCCTCATTTTTCATCATTTTTGAACATGGGCTATAGCCCCTACCGTACGGCATACTATAGCACGCCGTTTTTCATCATTTTTGAGGATTTGAAGAAAATTCAAAATTTCAAAAAACATGGGTTATAGCCCATCGTTTTTTGATTTTTTGAAAAAAATGTTATCCTCATTTTTCATCATTTTTGAACATGGGCTATAGCCCCTACCGTACGGCATACTATAGCACGCCGTTTTTCATCATTTTTGAGGATTTGAAGAAAATTCAAAATAAAAAAAAACATGGGTAATAGCCCATCGTTTTTTGAATTTTTGAAAAAAATGTTATCCTCATTTTTCATCATTTTTAAACATGGGCTATAGCCCCTACCGTACGGCATACTATAGCACGCCGTTTTTCATCATTTTTGAGGATTTGAAGAAAATTCAAAATTTCAAAAAACATGGGTTATAGCCCATTGTTTTTTGAATTTTTGAAAAAAATGTTATCCTCATTTTTCATCATTTTTGAACATGGGCTATAGCCCCTACCGTACGGCATACTATAGCACGCCGTTTTTCATCATTTTTGAGGATTTGAAGAAAATTCAAAATTTCAAAAAACATGGGTTATAGCCCATTGTTTTTTGAATTTTTGAAAAAAATGTTATCCTCATTTTTCATCATTTTTGAACATGGGCTATAGCCCCTACCGTACGGCATACTATAGCACGCCGTTTTTCATCATTTTTGAGGATTTGAAGAAATTTCAAAATTTAAAAAAAACATGGGTTATATTATAGCCCATCGTTTTTTGAATTTTTGAAAAAAATGTTATCCTCATTTTTCATCATTTTTGAACATGGGCTATAGCCCCTACCGTACGGCATACTATAGCACGCCGTTTTTCATCATTTTTGAGGATTTGAAGAAAATTCAAAATTTCAAAAAACATGGGTTATAGCCCATCGTTTTTTGAATTTTTGAAAAAAATGTTATCCTCATTTTTCATCATTTTTGAACATGGGCTATAGCCCCTACCGTACGGCATACTATAGCACGCCGTTTTTCATCATTTTTGAGGATTTGAAGAAATTTAAAAATTTAAAAAAAACATGGGTTATATTATAGCCCATCGTTTTTTGAATTTTTGAAAAAAATGTTATCCTCATTTTTCATCATTTTTGAACATGGGCTATAGCCCCTACCGTACGGCATACTATAGCACGCCGTTTTTCATCATTTTTGAGGATTTGAAGAAAATTCAAAATTTCAAAAAACATGGGTTATAGCCCATCGTTTTTTGAATTTTTGAAAAAAATGTTATCCTCATTTTTCATCATTTTTGAACATGGGCTATAGCCCCTACCGTACGGCATACTATAGCACGCCGTTTTTCATCATTTTTGAGGATTTGAAGAAAATTCAAAATTTCAAAAAACATGGGTTATAGCCCATTGTTTTTTGAATTTTTGAAAAAAATGTTATCCTCATTTTTCATCATTTTTGAACATGGGCTATAGCCCCTACCGTACGGCATACTATAGCACGCCGTTTTTCATCATTTTTGAGGATTTGAAGAAATTTCAAAATTTAAAAAAAACATGGGTTATATTATAGCCCATCGTTTTTTGAATTTTTGAAAAAAATGTTATCCTCATTTTTCATCATTTTTGAACATGGGCTATAGCCCCTACCGTACGGCATACTATAGCACGCCGTTTTTCATCATTTTTGAGGATTTGAAGAAAATTCAAAATTTCAAAAAACATGGGTTATAGCCCATCGTTTTTTGAATTTTTGAAAAAAATGTTATCCTCATTTTTCATCATTTTTGAACATGGGCTATAGCCCCTACCGTACGGCATACTATAGCACGCCGTTTTTCATCATTTTTGAGGATTTGAAGAAAATTCAAAATTAAAAAAAACATGGGTTATAGCCCATTGTTTTTTGAATTTTTGAAAAAAATGTTATCCTCATTTTTCATCATTTTTGAACATGGGCTATAGCCCCTACCGTACGGCATACTATAGCACGCCGTTTTTCATCATTTTTGAGGATTTGAAGAAAATTCAAAATTTCAAAAAACATGGGTTATAGCCCATTGTTTTTTGAATTTTTGAAAAAAATGTTATCCTCATTTTTCATCATTTTTGAACATGGGCTATAGCCCCTACCGTACGGCATACTATAGCACGCCGTTTTTCATCATTTTTGAGGATTTGAAGAAATTTCAAAATTTAAAAAAAACATGGGTTATATTATAGCCCATCGTTTTTTGAATTTTTGAAAAAAATGTTATCCTCATTTTTCATCATTTTTGAACATGGGCTATAGCCCCTACCGTACGGCATACTATAGCACGCCGTTTTTCATCATTTTTGAGGATTTGAAGAAAATTCAAAATTTCAAAAAACATGGGTTATAGCCCATCGTTTTTTGAATTTTTGAAAAAAATGTTATCCTCATTTTTCATCATTTTTGAACATGGGCTATAGCCCCTACCGTACGGCATACTATAGCACGCCGTTTTTCATCATTTTTGAGGATTTGAAGAAAATTCAAAATTAAAAAAAACATGGGTTATAGCCCATTGTTTTTTGAATTTTTGAAAAAAATGTTATCCTCATTTTTCATCATTTTTGAACATGGGCTATAGCCCCTACCGTACGGCATACTATAGCACGCCGTTTTTCATCATTTTTGAGGATTTGAAGAAAATTAAAAACATGGGTTATATTATAGCCCATCGTTTTTTGAATTTTTGAAAAAAATGTTATCCTCATTTTTCATCATTTTTGAACATGGGCTATAGCCCCTACCGTACGGCATACTATAGCACGCCGTTTTTCATCATTTTTGAGGATTTGAAGAAAATTCAAAATTTCAAAAAACATGGGTTATAGCCCATCGTTTTTTGAATTTTTGAAAAAAATGTTATCCTCATTTTTCATCATTTTTGAACATGGGCTATAGCCCCTACCGTACGGCATACTATAGCACGCCGTTTTTCATCATTTTTGAGGATTTGAAGAAAATTCAAAATTTCAAAAAACATGGGTTATAGCCCATTGTTTTTTGAATTTTTGAAAAAAAATGTTATCCTCATTTTTCATCATTTTTGAACATGGGCTATAGCCCCTACCGTACGGCATACTATAGCACGCCGTTTTTCATCATTTTTGAGGATTTGAAGAAAATTCAAAATTTCAAAAAACATGGGTTATAGCCCATCGTTTTTTTAATTTTTGAAAAAAATGTTATCCTCATTTTTCATCATTTTTGAACATGGGCTATAGCCCCTACCGTACGGCATACTATAGCACGCCGTTTTTCATCATTTTTGAGGATTTGAAGAAAATTCAAAATTTCAAAAAACATGGGTTATAGCCCATTGTTTTTTGAATCTGCCTGCCTGCCTGAATCTGAATCTGAATCTGAATTTGAATCTGCCTGTCTGCCTGCCTTCATTCGTCCGGTGCTTTTGACTACAGCCTGCCGTATTGCTTAGCCGTTTCTGTCTCAAATAGATAGAATTATAGTCAGTGTAAAGGGAGAAATTACACGACACAGGCTCCCATTGGCCCGTGAGTTCCAACCTCTCGGCCAACGGGAGATTGCCCCTGTGTTTCGATCGCGTTGCCACGTCTGCTCGTATTAAGCCTGGCTTCGTCCACTGAAAACGTTTTTATTTCGGGAACATTTTTCTGATTTTATTTGACTTGATTATGTTGTTCTTATTTGCTTGTTGTACTGTCCTGTTTTAATTATGATTGATTTTATTGTGTCACTGTACAGCACTTTGTAACATTGTTAAGAAAGGTGCTTTATAAATAAAATGTACTTACTTACTTACACAAGGCAGGTCGCTGGTTTCCGTTGCAAAACATGGCAACGACCCAGTGCGTCTCACAATGTTGTGATTTCTCTGCATGCATGCAAATAAAATGAATGACCACTAGGTGTCGTCAATGCATAGCGTCTGATCAATAGTTGAAATGTCAATTTTGATTGATTGATTGAAATACAACAGTTTGCAGAATTACAGTAGGCCTACATTTCAAGCACAAACTCAATACAAAGACTGTTAAAGGTAGAGTAAGTGATTTCACTTAATTCAAATATCACTTATTTTTTTGTTTTGTTGTGATAATCCTCTCTACTATAGAGTGTGCTGACCATATAAGGAGTTCCTCCCTGTCCCCAGTTAACCCCTGGGGGTCAAAAAACCTTAAGTTTCGTTTTTGACTCTCTATCCTGATTGGACGAAGGCTTAGGTCCCACAGCCAAAAACGAAACCTAAGGTTTTTTGAGTGAAATCACTTACTCTACCTTTAACTGTGAGTGGACGACCCAATTAAGCCTTACACTTACAAATGCCGTACGGTAGGGGCTATAGCCCATGTTCAAAAATTCAAAAAACTATGGGCTATAACCCATGTTTTTTGAAATTTTGAATTTTCTTCAAATCCTCAAAAATGATGAAAAACGGCGTGCTATAGTATGCCGTACGGTAGGGGCTATAGCCCATGTTCAAAAATGATGAAAAATGAGGATAACATTTTTTTCAAAAATTCAAAAAACGATGGGCTATAACCCATGTTTTTTGAAATTTTGAATTTTCTTCAAATCCTCAAAAATGATGAAAAACGGCGTGCTATAGTATGCCGTACGGTAGGGGCTATAGCCCATGTTCAAAAATGATGAAAAATGAGGATAACATTTTTTTCAAAAATTCAAAAAACGATGGGCTATAACCCATGTTTTTTGAAATTTTTAATTTTCTTCAAATCCTCAAAAATGATGAAAAACGGCGTGCTATAGTATGCCGTACGGTAGGGGCTATAGCCCATGTTCAAAAATGATGAAAAATGAGGATAACATTTTTTTCAAAAATTCAAAAAACGATGGGCTATAACCCATGTTTTTTGAAATTTTGAATTTTCTTCAAATCCTCAAAAATGATGAAAAACGGCGTGCTATAGTATGCCGTACGGTAGGGGCTATAGCCCATGTTCAAAAATGATGAAAAATGAAGATAACATTTTTTTCAAAAATTCAAAAAACGATGGGCTATAACCCATGTTTTTTGAAATTTTGAATTTTCTTCAAATCCTCAAAAATGATGAAAAACGGCGTGCTATAGTATGCCATACGGTAGGGGCTATAGCCCATGTTCAAAAATGATGAAAAATGAGGATAACATTTTTTCAAAAATTCAAAAAACGATGGGCTATAACCTTAGAGTATATATGAATAGAGACGGCACCCAAGTTCTCCTCCCGTCCACTTGCATTGAGTTGCTCAGAAGCGCATGAGGCGAATCCACTCCTCCTTCCGGTTTAGGAGCCCTGTGCATTCTGGATTTTTGCCCTCAAACACATGAACGCGCGACGACCGACACATGAACTAGCATCGTGCGTGTGTGCGTGTGCGTGCTACTCGTGGTGAACGCGCATCGCTATGTTGTTTTATGCATATGCCGTAGCTGCATGATTTGCTTTATAGAGCAATGGAGAAAGAAAAGAAAGAAAGCAAAGAAAAGCAAGGCATAAACACATGTATGTACATGTTACGTCACCATCGAGAGCCAGTTATACCCTAGCATTGGTACATATCTTCATTATGTCACTCTCAAAACATGCATTGGAGGGGCTATAGCGCCCCTCAAAAACACACTTAAACTCGCTTCAAGAGATTAAGCCAAAATACTGTGTCTGTGTTTTGTTGGTATTTTCAAGGGGTGCCAGCCCCTCCTATGCCCAGCTTTGTGTTTGTGTGTACCACATAGTGATGATTTCATTGACTGAGCACGGAATGTGATGTATGATGATGTATGATGATAAGAGTGCCCCTCACTTCAATGTATATTCTATCCAATGGATAATTGAATAATTCTATCCAGAATAGAGCCATACTGTGTTGATGTTTGTATGATTGTATGATGATGATTGTATGATTACTTCATCTTCTGGTTTAAGCTGGGACACCTGTGACCTTCAAGCTAAAATTAAAATTACAGGGAGACAATCTTACCACAACATGCAGCCTACTCAATCGGTTAAGACATACATTTATTGTTTTATTCTCATTCTGTTCTCATTGGATATCAGAACTGGATATCATCATGTCAAACCTATGCGTCTTCATGATCATTTTTGTGGAATCACATGGACTATAAAAAAATAATGTGTTTTGTCTTTTAGGTATTTTAATTCTGGTAATAATAGAAATATTCTAAAATATATAACATAATCTAATCTGGTGAACATATAGTACAAGTGCCTAATGAAATATATCGATTATCTAAACAAACGAGTACAAGCTCACAGCATGTGAGCTTTCCATTTTCTTTAGCTATTTAATGTAAAACAAAGTGGTTAATGAAATATATCCAGCATATGGTGTCATGTTCCTGAACCAGGTTTTAACAATTCACCTCTGAATGTTAAATGGGGATTGGAAAAAAAACAGATTCCATGTGACCTGTCCATTTAGACTTATTTAAACAAATCAGATTCCAATCTGGATGTGGCACAGATAGATCTGATTCAGGCTAGATTTGGCTGTCAGTGTAAATGGTGCCTAAGGGAAATGTGTTCTCCACTGACCTTAGAGTATATATACTCTAAGGCACTGACCCCCCCTATTGTCCAAGTTCACTTATTCTGTTAATAGGACCCAAGGAAGATATTTAGTTAAAAATGTTTAAAAGAAAACGTTAAATATTCTGATAGTAAGCATTGCCATAGCATCCCATCAGGAAGGAGTACCTTGGATGTACAGTATTCCAGTCCCACTGTTGTTTATCCAGTGTGAATAATAGATTATTTTAAAAATCATTGCAATTTGATCTGTGACTTTTGCAGAACCCAATGTTTTAATTCAGAGGTTGGTTTAAAATGAAAGCATTTTGATTATCTCGGTAAGCACATCAATACGAATCTGGGTTATTATTGTGGTTATCTTAGCACTTCATCATGGATTCCTTGGGTGAAATTCCCAGTTTTACACTTCACATGTGACATAGAGAAATTCTTCCTTGATCTCCACCTTTTCTTAACTGCACTTTGTCCAAACAGAATAAATGTAATTTACACACTTAACCATAATTTGATTTTAATTGGAAAATTGATCATTTTCAGTGTTATGGAATAATTTAACCATTGATTTTAGACTGTAAAGAGACGGCACTGCACAGAGCTCCACGACCACCAGTCAATCATTCAACCTCTGCCCAGGGATGGAGGCTTGAAGACGGGGTAGATGGAGAGACATACGCCTGGCAGAAAATGACTTTCGCCTACTTGTAGGTTATCAAACCATGTATTTATATCGGTAAATAATCATGTTGATGCTAAATCAACATTAACATTTCATGTACAGCTGCTATTTAAAAAAAAAAAAAAGAATTCGGACTCGGGAGTTCTACAGCAGAAGCCTATGGTAAGTGAATGGGAAGTCCCTGGAAGTCAAAATGACATAAGCGATCTTTATAATCTTAATACTTGGTCACAAACCAACTATTTTACAAGAACAATATTGATGTAACTAGAGATTAGACAAATTATCTATATTTTATATACACAGAATAATAAGTAATGAGCAAAAGTCCTGATGCGACATTTCCTGGTTTTAATGCGGTCGGCCTCTCAGCGCTCCGCTCTGGGGCAGAGCTCAGAGAGCTGGCTGAAACTTGCTGGAGTGGGCGGAGCCTAGTGCGCGTTCATGTGTTTGAGGGCAAAACCTTACCAAACTGCAATACCTTCTTCGGCCACTATGTCCATTGCGCTTCAAGATTTCCTCTGGGTGTCTTCTCTATTGTATAATAACTCTATGGCTATAACCCATGTTTTTTGAAATTTTTAATTTTCTTCAAATCCTCAAAAATGATGAAAAACGGCGTGCTATAGTATGCCGTACGGTAGGGGCTATAGCCCATGTTCAAAAATGATGAAAAATGAGGATAACATTTTTTTCAAAAATTCAAAAAACGATGGGCTATAACCCATGTTTTTTGAAATTTTGAATTTTCTTCAAATCCTCAAAAATGATGAAAAACGGCGTGCTATAGTATGCCGTACGGTAGGGGCTATAGCCCATGTTCAAAAATGATGAAAAATGAGGATAACATTTTTTTCAAAAATTCAAAAAACGATGGGCTATAACCCATGTTTTTTGAAATTTTGAATTTTCTTCAAATCCTCAAAAATGATGAAAAACGGCGTGCTATAGTATGCCGTACGGTAGGGGCTATAGCCCATGTTCAAAAATGATGAAAAATGAGGATAACATTTTTTTCAAAAATTCAAAAAACGATGGGCTATAACCCATGTTTTTTGAAATTTTGAATTTTCTTCAAATCCTCAAAAATGATGAAAAACGGCGTGCTATAGTATGCCGTACGGTAGGGGCTATAGCCCATGTTCAAAAATGATGAAAAATGAGGATAACATTTTTTTCAAAAATTCAAAAAACGATGGGCTATAACCCATGTTTTTTGAAATTTTGAATTTTCTTCAAATCCTCAAAAATGATGAAAAACGGCGTGCTATAGTATGCCGTACGGTAGGGGCTATAGCCCATGTTCAAAAATGATGAAAAATGAGGATAACATTTTTTTCAAAAATTCAAAAAACAATGGGCTATAACCCATGTTTTTTGAAATTTTGAATTTTCTTCAAATCCTCAAAAATGATGAAAAACGGCGTGCTATAGTATGCCGTACGGTAGGGGCTATAGCCCATGTTCAAAAATGATGAAAAATGAGGATAACATTTTTTTCAAAAATTCAAAAAACGATGGGCTATAACCCATGTTTTTTGAAATTTTGAATTTTCTTCAAATCCTCAAAAATGATGAAAAACGGCGTGCTATAGTATGCCGTACGGTAGGGGCTATAGCCCATGTTCAAAAATGATGAAAAATGAGGATAACATTTTTTTCAAAAATTCAAAAAACGATGGGCTATAACCCATGTTTTTTGAAATTTTGAATTTTCTTCAAATCCTCAAAAATGATGAAAAACGGCGTGCTATAGTATGCCGTACGGTAGGGGCTATAGCCCATGTTCAAAAATGATGAAAAATGAGGATAACATTTTTTTCAAAAATTCAAAAAACGATGGGCTATAACCCATGTTTTTTGAAATTTTGAATTTTCTTAAAATCCTCAAAAATGATGAAAAACGGCGTGCTATAGTATGCCGTACGGTAGGGGCTATAGCCCATGTTCAAAAATGATGAAAAATGAGGATAACATTTTTTTCAAAAATTCAAAAAACAATGGGCTATAACCCATGTTTTTTGAAATTTTGAATTTTCTTCAAATCCTCAAAAATGATGAAAAACGGCGTGCTATAGTATGCCGTACGGTAGGGGCTATAGCCCATGTTCAAAAATGATGAAAAATGAGGATAACATTTTTTTCAAAAATTCAAAAAACAATGGGCTATAACCCATGTTTTTTGAAATTTTGAATTTTCTTCAAATCCTCAAAAATGATGAAAAACGGCGTGCTATAGTATGCCGTACGGTAGGGGCTATAGCCCATGTTCAAAAATGATGAAAAATGAGGATAACATTTTTTTCAAAAATAAAAAAAAACGATGGGCTATAACCCATGTTTTTTGAAATTTTGAATTTTCTTCAAATCCTCAAAAATGATGAAAAACGGCGTGCTATAGTATGCCGTACGGTAGGGGCTATAGCCCATGTTCAAAAATGATGAAAAATGAGGATAACATTTTTTTCAAAAATTAAAAAAACGATGGGCTATAACCCATGTTTTTTGAAATTTTGAATTTTCTTCAAATCCTCAAAAATGATGAAAAACGGCGTGCTATAGTATGCCGTACGGTAGGGGCTATAGCCCATGTTCAAAAATGATGAAAAATGAGGATAACATTTTTTTCAAAAATTCAAAAAACGATGGGCTATAACCCATGTTTTTTGAAATTTTTAATTTTCTTCAAATCCTCAAAAATGATGAAAAACGGCGTGCTATAGTATGCCATACGGTAGGGGCTATAGCCCATGTTCAAAAATGATGAAAAATGAGGATAACATTTTTTTCAAAAATTCAAAAAACGATGGGCTATAACCCATGTTTTTTGAAATTTTTAATTTTCTTCAAATCCTCAAAAATGATGAAAAACGGCGTGCTATAGTATGCCGTACGGTAGGGGCTATAGCCCATGTTCAAAAATGATGAAAAATGAAGATAACATTTTTTTCAAAAATTAAAAAAACGATGGGCTATAACCCATTTTTTTTGAAATTTTGAATTTTCTTCAAATCCTCAAAAATGATAAAAAACGGCGTGCTATAGTATGCCATACGGTAGGGGCTATAGCCCATGTTCAAAAATGATGAAAAATGAGGATAACATTTTTTTCAAAAATTCAAAAAACGATGGGCTATAACCCATGTTTTTTGAAATTTTGAATTTTCTTAAAATCCTCAAAAATGATGAAAAACGGCGTGCTATAGTATGCCGTACGGTAGGGGCTATAGCCCATGTTCAAAAATGATGAAAAATGAGGATAACATTTTTTTCAAAAATTCAAAAAACGATGGGCTATAACCCATGTTTTTTGAAATTTTGAATTTTCTTCAAATCCTCAAAAATGATGAAAAACGGCGTGCTATAGTATGCCGTACGGTAGGGGCTATAGCCCATGTTCAAAAATGATGAAAAATGAGGATAACATTTTTTTCAAAAATTCAAAAAACGATGGGCTATAACCCATGTTTTTTGAAATTTTGAATTTTCTTCAAATCCTCAAAAATGATGAAAAACGGCGTGCTATAGTTTGCCGTACGGTAGGGGCTATAGCCCATGTTCAAAAATGATGAAAAATGAGGATAACATTTTTTTCAAAAAATCAAAAAACGATGGGCTATAACCCATGTTTTTTGAAATTTTGAATTTTCTTCAAATCCTCAAAAATGATGAAAAACGGCGTGCTATAGTTTGCCGTACGGTAGGGGCTATAGCCCATGTTCAAAAATGATGAAAAATGAGGATAACATTTTTTTCAAAAATTCAAAAAACGATGGGCTATAACCCATGTTTTTTTTAATTTTGAATTTTCTTCAAATCCTTAAAAATGATGAAAAACGGCGTGCTATAGTATGCCGTACGGTAGGGGCTATAGCCCATGTTCAAAAATGATGAAAAATGAGGATAATTTTTTTTTCAAAAAATCAAAAAACGATGGGCTATAACCCATGTTTTTTTAAATTTTGAATTTTCTTCAAATCCTCAAAAATGATGAAAAACGGCGTGCTATAGTATGCCGTACGGTAGGAGCTATAGCCCATGTTCAAAAATGATGAAAAATGAGGATAACATTTTTTTCAAAAATTCAAAAAACGATGGGCTATAACCCATGTTTTTTGAAATTTTGAATTTTCTTAAAATCCTCAAAAATGATGAAAAACGGCGTGCTATAGTATGCCGTACGGTAGGGGCTATAGCCCATGTTCAAAAATGATGAAAAATGAGGATAACATTTTTTTCAAAAATTCAAAAAACGATGGGCTATAACCCATGTTTTTTGAAATTTTGAATTTTCTTCAAATCCTCAAAAATGATGAAAAACGGCGTGCTATAGTATGCCGTACGGTAGGGGCTATAGCCCATGTTCATGTGTCATGTGATTTTTGGCAGTGATATCACTGGGGAACAAAAAAAAACATCTGTAACTTAGGTTGTCTTTTTTTCTGTTCGTAAGTGATTGGCTCTCAGCCGTCATGTGATTTTTGGCAGTGATATCACTGGGGAACCAAAAAAAGCATCTATAACTTAGGTTGTTTTTTTACGCATTTTTCTTTTACAGATTGTTTTTTTACGCATTTTTCTTTTACAGATAGTTTTTTTACGCATTTTTCTTTTACAGATTGTTTTTATACGCATTTTTCTTTTACAGATTGTTTTTTTACGCATTTTCTTTTACGAACACACAGATAATATTGGCGTGGATCTGAGCCCATACTATAACCCATGTTTTTTGAAATTTTGAATTTTCTTCAAATCCTCAAAAATGATGAAAAACGGCGTGCTATAGTATGCCGTACGGTAGGGGCTATAGCCCATGTTCAAAAATGATGAAAAATGAGGATAACATTTTTTTCAAAAATTCAAAAAACGATGGGCTATAACCCATGTTTTTTGAAATTTTGAATTTTCTTAAAATCCTCAAAAATGATGAAAAACGGCGTGCTATAGTATGCCGTACGGTAGGGGCTATAGCCCATGTTCAAAAATGATGAAAAATGAGGATAACATTTTTTTCAAAAATTCAAAAAACGATGGGCTATAACCCATGTTTTTTGAAATTTTGAATTTTCTTCAAATCCTCAAAAATGATGAAAAACGGCGTGCTATAGTATGCCGTACGGTAGGGGCTATAGCCCATGTTCAAAAATGATGAAAAATGAGGATAACATTTTTTTCAAAAATTCAAAAAACGATGGGCTATAACCCATGTTTTTTGAAATTTTGAATTTTCTTAAAATCCTCAAAAATGATGAAAAACGGCGTGCTATAGTATGCCGTACGGTAGGGGCTATAGCCCATGTTCAAAAATGATGAAAAATGAGGATAACATTTTTTTCAAAAATTCAAAAAACGATGGGCTATAACCCATGTTTTTTTAAATTTTGAATTTTCTTCAAATCCTCAAAAATGATGAAAAACGGCGTGCTATAGTATGCCGTACGGTAGGGGCTATAGCCCATGTTCAAAAATGATGAAAAATGAGGATAACATTTTTTTCAAAAAATCAAAAAACGATGGGCTATAACCCATGTTTTTTGAAATTTTGAATTTTCTTCAAATCCTCAAAAATGATGAAAAACGGCGTGCTATAGTATGCCGTACGGTAGGGGCTATAGCCCATGTTCAAAAATGATTAAAAATGAGGATAACATTTTTTTCAAAAATTCAAAAAACGATGGGCTATAACCCATGTTTTTTGAAATTTTGAATTTTCTTAAAATCCTCAAAAATGATGAAAAACGGCGTGCTATAGTATGCCGTACGGTAGGGGCTATAGCCCATGTTCAAAAATGATGAAAAATGAGGATAACATTTTTTTCAAAAATTCAAAAAACGATGGGCTATAACCCATGTTTTTTGAAATTTTGAATTTTCTTCAAATCCTCAAAAATGATGAAAAACGGCGTGCTATAGTATGCCGTACGGTAGGGGCTATAGCCCATGTTCAAAAATGATGAAAAATGAGGATAACATTTTTTTCAAAAAATCAAAAAACGATGGGCTATAACCCATGTTTTTTGAAATTTTGAATTTTCTTCAAATCCTCAAAAATGATGAAAAACGGCGTGCTATAGTATGCCGTACGGTAGGGGCTATAGCCCATGTTCAAAAATGATGAAAAATGAGGATAACATTTTTTTCAAAAATTCAAAAAACGATGGGCTATAACCCATGTTTTTTGAAATTTTGAATTTTCTTAAAATCCTCAAAAATGATGAAAAACGGCGTGCTATAGTATGCCGTACGGTAGGGGCTATAGCCCATGTTCAAAAATGATGAAAAATGAGGATAACATTTTTTTCAAAAATTCAAAAAACGATGGGCTATAACCCATGTTTTTTTAAATTTTGAATTTTCTTCAAATCCTCAAAAATGATGAAAAACGGCGTGCTATAGTATGCCGTACGGTAGGGGCTATAGCCCATGTTCAAAAATGATGAAAAATGAGGATAACATTTTTTTCAAAAAATCAAAAAACGATGGGCTATAACCCATGTTTTTTGAAATTTTGAATTTTCTTCAAATCCTCAAAAATGATGAAAAACGGCGTGCTATAGTATGCCGTACGGTAGGGGCTATAGCCCATGTTCAAAAATGATTAAAAATGAGGATAACATTTTTTTCAAAAATTCAAAAAACGATGGGCTATAACCCATGTTTTTTGAAATTTTGAATTTTCTTAAAATCCTCAAAAATGATGAAAAACGGCGTGCTATAGTATGCCGTACGGTAGGGGCTATAGCCCATGTTCAAAAATGATGAAAAATGAGGATAACATTTTTTTCAAAAATTCAAAAAACGATGGGCTATAACCCATGTTTTTTGAAATTTTGAATTTTCTTCAAATCCTCAAAAATGATGAAAAACGGCGTGCTATAGTATGCCGTACGGTAGGGGCTATAGCCCATGTTCAAAAATGATGAAAAATGAGGATAACATTTTTTTCAAAAATCAAAAAACGATGGGCTATAACCCATGTTTTTTGAAATTTTGAATTTTCTTCAAATCCTCAAAAATGATGAAAAACGGCGTGCTATAGTTTGCCGTACGGTAGGGGCTATAGCCCATGTTCAAAAATGATGAAAAATGAGGATAACATTTTTTTCAAAAATTCAAAAAACGATGGGCTATAACCCATGTTTTTTTTAATTTTGAATTTTCTTCAAATCCTTAAAAATGATGAAAAACGGCGTGCTATAGTATGCCGTACGGTAGGGGCTATAGCCCATGTTCAAAAATGATGAAAAATGAGGATAATTTTTTTTTCAAAAAATCAAAAAACGATGGACTATAACCCATGTTTTTTTAAATTTTGAATTTTCTTCAAATCCTCAAAAATGATGAAAAACGGCGTGCTATAGTATGCCGTACGGTAGGAGCTATAGCCCATGTTCAAAAATGATGAAAAATGAGGATAACATTTTTTTCAAAAATTCAAAAAACGATGGGCTATAACCCATGTTTTTTGAAATTTTGAATTTTCTTCAAATCCTCAAAAATGATGAAAAACGGCGTGCTATAGTTTGCCGTACGGTAGGGGCTATAGCCCATGTTCAAAAATGATGAAAAATGAGGATAACATTTTTTTCAAAAATTCAAAAAACGATGGGCTATAACCCATGTTTTTTTTAATTTTGAATTTTCTTCAAATCCTTAAAAATGATGAAAAACGGCGTGCTATAGTATGCCGTACGGTAGGGGCTATAGCCCATGTTCAAAAATGATGAAAAATGAGGATAATTTTTTTTTCAAAAAATCAAAAAACGATGGGCTATAACCCATGTTTTTTTAAATTTTGAATTTTCTTCAAATCCTCAAAAATGATGAAAAACGGCGTGCTATAGTATGCCGTACGGTAGGAGCTATAGCCCATGTTCAAAAATGATGAAAAATGAGGATAACATTTTTTTCAAAAATTCAAAAAACGATGGGCTATAACCCATGTTTTTTGAAATTTTGAATTTTCTTCAAATCCTCAAAAATGATGAAAAACGGCGTGCTATAGTATGCCGTACGGTAGGGGCTATAGCCCATGTTCAAAAATGATGAAAAATGAGGATAACATTTTTTTCAAAAATTCAAAAAACAATGGGCTATAACCCATGTTTTTTGAAATTTTGAATTTTCTTCAAATCCTCAAAAATGATGAAAAACGGCGTGCTATAGTATGCCGTACGGTAGGGGCTATAGCCCATGTTCAAAAATGATGAAAAATGAGGATAACATTTTTTTCAAAAATTCAAAAAACGATGGGCTATAACCCATGTTTTTTGAAATTTTGAATTTTCTTCAAATCCTCAAAAATGATGAAAAACGGCGTGCTATAGTATGCCGTACGGTAGGGGCTATAGCCCATGTACGGTAGGGGCTATAGCCCATGTTCAAAAATGATGAAAAATGAGGATAACATTTTTTTCAAAAAATCAAAAAACGATGGGCTATAACCCATGTTTTTTGAAATTTTGAATTTTCTTCAAATCCTCAAAAATGATGAAAAACGGCGTGCTATAGTATGCCGTACGGTAGGGGCTATAGCCCATGTTCAAAAATGATGAAAAATGAGGATAACATTTTTTTCAAAAATTCAAAAAACGATGGGCTATAACCCATGTTTTTTTAAATTTTGAATTTTCTTCAAATCCTCAAAAATGATGAAAAACGGCGTGCTATAGTATGCCGTACGGTAGGGGCTATAGCCCATGTTCAAAAATGATGAAAAATGAGGATAATTTTTTTTTCAAAAAATCAAAAAACGATGGGCTATAACCCATGTTTTTTTAAATTTTGAATTTTCTTCAAATCCTCAAAAATGATGAAAAACGGCGTGCTATAGTATGCCGTACGGTAGGAGCTATAGCCCATGTTCAAAAATGATGAAAAATGAGGATAATTTTTTTTTCAAAAATTCAAAAAACGATGGGCTATAACCCATGTTTTTTGAAATTTTGAATTTTCTTCAAATCCTCAAAAATGATGAAAAACGGCGTGCTATAGTATGCCGTACGGTAGGGGCTATAGCCCATGTTCAAAAATGATGAAAAATGAGGATAACATTTTTTTCAAAAATTCAAAAAACGATGGGCTATAACCCATGTTTTTTGAAATTTTGAATTTTCTTCAAATCCTCAAAAATGATGAAAAACGGCGTGCTATAGTATGCCGTACGGTAGGGGCTATAGCCCATGTTCAAAAATGATGAAAAATGAGGATAACATTTTTTTCAAAAATTCAAAAAACGATGGGCTATAACCCATGTTTTTCGAAATTTTGAATTTTCTTCAAATCCTCAAAAATGATGAAAAACGGCGTGCTATAGTATGCCGTACGGTAGGAGCTATAGCCCATGTTCAAAAATGATGAAAAATGAGGATAACATTTTTTTTTAAAATTCAAAAAACGATGGGCTATAACCCATGTTTTTTGAAATTTTGAATTTTCTTCAAATCCTCAAAAATGATGAAAAACGGCGTGCTATAGTATGCCGTACGGTAGGGGCTATAGCCCATGTTCAAAAATGAGGATAACATTTTTTTCAAAAATTCAAAAAACAATGGGCTATAACCCATGTTTTTTGAAATTTTGAATTTTCTTCAAATCCTCAAAAATGATGAAAAACGGCGTGCTATAGTATGCCGTACGGTAGGGGCTATAGCCCATGTTCAAAAATGATGAAAAATGAGGATAACATTTTTTTCAAAAATTCAAAAAACGATGGGCTATAACCCATGTTTTTTGAAATTTTGAATTTTCTTCAAATCCTCAAAAATGATGAAAAACGGCGTGCTATAGTATGCCGTACGGTAGGGGCTTTAGCCCATGTACGGTAGGGGCTATAGCCCATGTTCAAAAATGATGAAAAATGAGGATAACATTTTTTTCAAAAATTCAAAAAACGATGGGCTATAACCCATGTTTTTTGAAATTTTGAATTTTCTTCAAATCCTCAAAAATGATGAAAAACGGCGTGCTATAGTATGCCGTACGGTAGGGGCTATAGCCCATGTTCAAAAATGATGAAAAATGAGGATAACATTTTTTTCAAAAATTCAAAAAACGATGGGCTATAACCCATGTTTTTCGAAATTTTGAATTTTCTTCAAATCCTCAAAAATGATGAAAAACGGCGTGCTATAGTATGCCGTACGGTAGGAGCTATAGCCCATGTTCAAAAATGATGAAAAATGAGGATAACATTTTTTTTTAAAATTCAAAAAACGATGGGCTATAACCCATGTTTTTTGAAATTTTGAATTTTCTTCAAATCCTCAAAAATGATGAAAAACGGCGTGCTATAGTATGCCGTACGGTAGGGGCTATAGCCCATGTTCAAAAATGAGGATAACATTTTTTTCAAAAATTCAAAAAACAATGGGCTATAACCCATGTTTTTTGAAATTTTGAATTTTCTTCAAATCCTCAAAAATGATGAAAAACGGCGTGCTATAGTATGCCGTACGGTAGGGGCTATAGCCCATGTTCAAAAATGATGAAAAATGAGGATAACATTTTTTTCAAAAATTCAAAAAACGATGGGCTATAACCCATGTTTTTTGAAATTTTGAATTTTCTTCAAATCCTCAAAAATGATGAAAAACGGCGTGCTATAGTATGCCGTACGGTAGGGGCTTTAGCCCATGTACGGTAGGGGCTATAGCCCATGTTCAAAAATGATGAAAAATGAGGATAACATTTTTTTCAAAAAATCAAAAAACGATGGGCTATAACCCATGTTTTTTGAAATTTTGAATTTTCTTCAAATCCTCAAAAATGATGAAAAACGGCGTGCTATAGTATGCCGTACGGTAGGGGCTATAGCCCATGTTCAAAAATGATGAAAAATGAGGATAACATTTTTTTCAAAAATTCAAAAAACGATGGGCTATAACCCATGTTTTTTTAAATTTTGAATTTTCTTCAAATCCTCAAAAATGATGAAAAACGGCGTGCTATAGTATGCCGTACGGTAGGGGCTATAGCCCATGTTCAAAAATGATGAAAAATGAGGATAACATTTTTTTCAAAAATTCAAAAAACGATGGGCTATAACCCATGTTTTTTGAAATTTTGAATTTTCTTCAAATCCTCAAAAATGATGAAAAACGGCGTGCTATAGTATGCCGTACGGTAGGGGCTATAGCCCATGTTCAAAAATGATGAAAAATGAGGATAACATTTTTTTCAAAAATTCAAAAAACGATGGGCTATAACCCATGTTTTTTGAAATTTTGAATTTTCTTCAAATCCTCAAAAATGATGAAAAACGGCGTGCTATAGTATGCCGTACGGTAGGAGCTATAGCCCATGTTCAAAAATGATGAAAAATGAGGATAACATTTTTTTCAAAAATTCAAAAAACGATGGGCTATAACCCATGTTTTTTGAAATTTTGAATTTTCTTCAAATCCTCAAAAATGATGAAAAACGGCGTGCTATAGTATGCCGTACGGTAGGGGCTATAGCCCATGTTCAAAAATGATGAAAAATGAGGATAACATTTTTTTCAAAAATTCAAAAAAAGATGGGCTATAACCCATGTTTTTTGAAATTTTGAATTTTCTTCAAATCCTCAAAAATGATGAAAAACGGCGTGCTATAGTATGCCGTACGGTAGGGGCTATAGCCCATGTTCAAAAATGATGAAAAATGAGGATAACATTTTTTTCAAAAATTCAAAAAACGATGGGCTATAACCCATGTTTTTTGAAATTTTGAATTTTCTTCAAATCCTCAAAAATGATGAAAAACGGCGTGCTATAGTATGCCGTACGGTAGGGGCTATAGCCCATGTTCAAAAATGATGAAAAATGAGGATAACATTTTTTTCAAAAATTCAAAAAACGATGGGCTATAACCCATGTTTTTTGAAATTTTGAATTTTCTTCAAATCCTCAAAAATGATGAAAAACGGCGTGCTATAGTATGCCGTACGGTAGGGGCTATAGCCCATGTTCAAAAATGATGAAAAATGAGGATAACATTTTTTTCAAAAATTCAAAAAACGATGGGCTATAACCCATGTTTTTTGAAATTTTTAATTTTCTTCAAATCCTCAAAAATGATGAAAAACGGCGTGCTATAGTATGCCGTACGGTAGGGGCTATAGCCCATGTTCAAAAATGATGAAAAATGAGGATAACATTTTTTTCAAAAATTCAAAAAACGATGGGCTATAACCCATGTTTTTTTAAATTTTGAATTTTCTTCAAATCCTCAAAAATGATGAAAAACGGCGTGCTATAGTATGCCGTACGGTAGGGGCTATAGCCCATGTTCAAAAATGATGAAAAATGAGGATAACATTTTTTTCAAAAATTCAAAAAACGATGGGCTATAACCCATGTTTTTTGAAATTTTGAAATTTCTTCAAATCCTCAAAAATGATGAAAAACGGCGTGCTATAGTATGCCGTACGGTAGGGGCTATAGCCCATGTTCAAAAATGATGAAAAATGAGGATAACATTTTTTTCAAAAATTCAAAAAACGATGGGCTATAACCCATGTTTTTGAAATTTTGAATTTTCTTCAAATCCTCAAAAATGATGAAAAACGGCGTGCTATAGTATGCCGTATGGTAGGGGCTATAGCCCATGTTAAAAAATGATGAAAAATGAGGATAATTTTTTTTTCAAAAAATCAAAAAACGATGGGCTATAACCCATGTTTTTTTAAATTTTGAATTTTCTTCAAATCCTCAAAAATGATGAAAAACGGCGTGCTATAGTATGCCGTACGGTAGGAGCTATAGCCCATGTTCAAAAATGATGAAAAATGAGGATAACATTTTTTTCAAAAATTCAAAAAACGATGGGCTATAACCCATGTTTTTTGAAATTTTGAATTTTCTTCAAATCCTCAAAAATGATGAAAAACGGCGTGCTATAGTATGCCGTACGGTAGGGGCTATAGCCCATGTTCAAAAATGATGAAAAATGAGGATAACATTTTTTTCAAAAATTCAAAAAACGATGGGCTATAACCCATGTTTTTTGAAATTTTGAATTTTCTTCAAATCCTCAAAAATGATGAAAAACGGCGTGCTATAGTATGCCGTACGGTAGGGGCTATAGCCCATGTTCAAAAATGATGAAAAATGAGGATAACATTTTTTTCAAAAATTCAAAAAACGATGGGCTATAACCCATGTTTTTTGAAATTTTGAATTTTCTTCAAATCCTCAAAAATGATGAAAAACGGCGTGCTATAGTATGCCGTACGGTAGGGGCTATAGCCCATGTTCAAAAATGATGAAAAATGAGGATAACATTTTTTTCAAAAATTCAAAAAACGATGGGCTATAACCCATGTTTTTTGAAATTTTGAATTTTCTTCAAATCCTCAAAAATGATGAAAAACGGCGTGCTATAGTATGCCGTACGGTAGGGGCTATAGCCCATGTTCAAAAATGATGAAAAATGAGGATAACATTTTTTTCAAAAATTCAAAAAACGATGGGCTATAACCCATGTTTTTTTTTATTTTGAATTTTCTTCAAATCCTCAAAAATGATGAAAAACGGCGTGCTATAGTATGCCGTACGGTAGGGGCTATAGCCCATGTTCAAAAATGATGAAAAATGAGGATAATTTTTTTTTCAAAAAATCAAAAAACGATGGGCTATAACCCATGTTTTTTTAAATTTTGAATTTTCTTCAAATCCTCAAAAATGATGAAAAACGGCGTGCTATAGTATGCCGTACGGTAGGGGCTATAGCCCATGTTCAAAAATGATGAAAAATGAGGATAACATTTTTTTCAAAAATTCAAAAAACGATGGGCTATAACCCATGTTTTTTGAAATTTTGAATTTTCTTCAAATCCTCAAAAATGATGAAAAACGGCGTGCTATAGTATGCCGTACGGTAGGGGCTATAGCCCATGTTCAAAAATGATGAAAAATGAGGATAACATTTTTTTCAAAAATTCAAAAAACGATGGGCTATAACCCATGTTTTTTTTTATTTTGAATTTTCTTCAAATCCTCAAAAATGATGAAAAACGGCGTGCTATAGTATGCCGTACGGTAGGGGCTATAGCCCATGTTCAAAAATGATGAAAAATGAGGATAATTTTTTTTTTCAAAAAATCAAAAAACGATGGGCTATAACCCATGTTTTTTTAAATTTGAATTTTCTTCAAATCCTCAAAAATGATGAAAAACGGCGTGCTATAGTATGCCGTACGGTAGGGGCTATAGCCCATGTTCAAAAATGATGAAAAATGAGGATAACATTTTTTTTTAAATTCAAAAAACGATGGGCTATAACCCATGTTTTTTGAAATTTTGAATTTTCTTCAAATCCTCAAAAATGATGAAAAACGGCGTGCTATAGTATGCCGTACGGTAGGGGCTATAGCCCATGTTCAAAAATGATGAAAAATGAGGATAACATTTTTTTCAAAAATTCAAAAAACGATGGGCTATAACCCATGTTTTTTTTTATTTTGAATTTTCTTCAAATCCTCAAAAATGATGAAAAACGGCGTGCTATAGTATGCCGTACGGTAGGGGCTATAGCCCATGTTCAAAAATGATGAAAAATGAGGATAATTTTTTTTTCAAAAAATCAAAAAACGATGGGCTATAACCCATGTTTTTTTAAATTTTGAATTTTCTTCAAATCCTCAAAAATGATGAAAAACGGCGTGCTATAGTATGCCGTACGGTAGGGGCTATAGCCCATGTTCAAAAATGATGAAAAATGAGGATAACATTTTTTTCAAAAATTCAAAAAACGATGGGCTATAACCCATGTTTTTTTAAATTTTGAATTTTCTTCAAATCCTCAAAAATGATGAAAAACGGCGTGCTATAGTATGCCGTACGGTAGGGGCTATAGCCCATGTTCAAAAATGATGAAAAATGAGGATAACATTTTTTTCAAAAATTCAAAAAACGATGGGCTATAACCCATGTTTTTTGAAATTTTGAAATTTCTTCAAATCCTCAAAAATGATGAAAAACGGCGTGCTATAGTATGCCGTACGGTAGGGGCTATAGCCCATGTTCAAAAATGATGAAAAATGAGGATAACATTTTTTTCAAAAATTCAAAAAACGATGGGCTATAACCCATGTTTTTTGAAATTTTGAATTTTCTTCAAATCCTCAAAAATGATGAAAAACGGCGTGCTATAGTATGCCGTACGGTAGGGGCTATAGCCCATGTTAAAAAATGATGAAAAATGAGGATAATTTTTTTTTCAAAAAATCAAAAAACGATGGGCTATAACCCATGTTTTTTTAAATTTTGAATTTTCTTCAAATCCTCAAAAATGATGAAAAACGGCGTGCTATAGTATGCCGTACGGTAGGAGCTATAGCCCATGTTCAAAAATGATGAAAAATGAGGATAACATTTTTTTCAAAAATTCAAAAAACGATGGGCTATAACCCATGTTTTTTGAAATTTTGAATTTTCTTCAAATCCTCAAAAATGATGAAAAACGGCGTGCTATAGTATGCCGTACGGTAGGGGCTATAGCCCATGTTCAAAAATGATGAAAAATGAGGATAACATTTTTTTCAAAAATTCAAAAAACGATGGGCTATAACCCATGTTTTTTGAAATTTTGAATTTTCTTCAAATCCTCAAAAATGATGAAAAACGGCGTGCTATAGTATGCCGTACGGTAGGGGCTATAGCCCATGTTCAAAAATGATGAAAAATGAGGATAACATTTTTTTCAAAAATTCAAAAAACGATGGGCTATAACCCATGTTTTTTGAAATTTTGAATTTTCTTCAAATCCTCAAAAATGATGAAAAACGGCGTGCTATAGTATGCCGTACGGTAGGGGCTATAGCCCATGTTCAAAAATGATGAAAAATGAGGATAACATTTTTTTCAAAAATTCAAAAAACGATGGGCTATAACCCATGTTTTTTGAAATTTTGAATTTTCTTCAAATCCTCAAAAATGATGAAAAACGGCGTGCTATAGTATGCCGTACGGTAGGGGCTATAGCCCATGTTCAAAAATGATGAAAAATGAGGATAACATTTTTTTCAAAAATTCAAAAAACGATGGGCTATAACCCATGTTTTTTGAAATTTTGAATTTTCTTCAAATCCTCAAAAATGATGAAAAACGGCGTGCTATAGTATGCCGTACGGTAGGGGCTATAGCCCATGTTCAAAAATGATGAAAAATGAGGATAACATTTTTTTCAAAAATTCAAAAAACGATGGGCTATAACCCATGTTTTTTGAAATTTTGAATTTTCTTCAAATCCTCAAAAATGATGAAAAACGGCGTGCTATAGTATGCCGTACGGTAGGGGCTATAGCCCATGTTCAAAAATGATGAAAAATGAGGATAACATTTTTTTCAAAAATTCAAAAAACGATGGGCTATAACCCATGTTTTTTTTATTTTGAATTTTCTTCAAATCCTCAAAAATGATGAAAAACGGCGTGCTATAGTATGCCGTACGGTAGGGGCTATAGCCCATGTTCAAAAATGATGAAAAATGAGGATAATTTTTTTTTCAAAAAATCAAAAAACGATGGGCTATAACCCATGTTTTTTTAAATTTTGAATTTTCTTCAAATCCTCAAAAATATGATGAAAAACGGCGTGCTATAGTATGCCGTACGGTAGGGGCTATAGCCCATGTTCAAAAATGATGAAAAATGAGGATAACATTTTTTTTTAAATTCAAAAAACGATGGGCTATAACCCATGTTTTTTGAAATTTTGAATTTTCTTCAAATCCTCAAAAATGATGAAAAACGGCGTGCTATAGTATGCCGTACGGTAGGGGCTATAGCCCATGTTCAAAAATGATGAAAAATGAGGATAACATTTTTTTCAAAATTCAAAAAACGATGGGCTATAACCCATGTTTTTTTTTATTTTGAATTTTCTTCAAATCCTCAAAAATGATGAAAAACGGCGTGCTATAGTATGCCGTACGGTAGGGGCTATAGCCCATGTTCAAAAATGATGAAAAATGAGGATAATTTTTTTTTCAAAAAATCAAAAAACGATGGGCTATAACCCATGTTTTTTTAAATTTTGAATTTTCTTCAAATCCTCAAAAATGATGAAAAACGGCGTGCTATAGTATGCCGTACGGTAGGGGCTATAGCCCATGTTCAAAAATGATGAAAAATGAGGATAACATTTTTTTTTAAATTCAAAAAACGATGGGCTATAACCCATGTTTTTTGAAATTTTGAATTTTCTTCAAATCCTCAAAAATGATGAAAAACGGCGTGCTATAGTATGCCGTACGGTAGGGGCTATAGCCCATGTTCAAAAATGATGAAAAATGAGGATAACATTTTTTTCAAAAATTCAAAAAACGATGGGCTATAACCCATGTTTTTTGAAATTTTGAATTTTCTTCAAATCCTCAAAAATGATGAAAAACGGCGTGCTATAGTATGCCGTACGGTAGGGGCTATAGCCCATGTTCAAAAATGATGAAAAATGAGGATAACATTTTTTTCAAAAATTCAAAAAACGATGGGCTATAACCCATGTTTTTTTTAATTTTGAATTTTCTTCAAATCCTCAAAAATGATGAAAAACGGCGTGCTATAGTATGCCGTACGGTAGGGGCTATAGCCCATGTTCAAAAATGATGAAAAATGAGGATAACATTTTTTTCAAAAATTCAAAAAACGATGGGCTATAACCCATGTTTTTTGAAATTTTGAAATTTCTTCAAATCCTCAAAAATGATGAAAAACGGCGTGCTATAGTATGCCGTACGGTAGGGGCTATAGCCCATGTTCAAAAATGATGAAAAATGAGGATAACATTTTTTTCAAAAATTCAAAAAACGATGGGCTATAACCCATGTTTTTTGAAATTTTGAATTTTCTTCAAATCCTCAAAAATGATGAAAAACGGCGTGCTATAGTATGCCGTACGGTAGGAGCTATAGCCCATGTTCAAAAATGATGAAAAATGAGGATAACATTTTTTTCAAAAATTCAAAAAACGATGGGCTATAACCCATGTTTTTGAAATTTTGAATTTTCTTCAAATCCTCAAAAATGATGAAAAAAGGGCGTGCTATAGTATGCCGTACGTTAGGGGCTATAGCCCATGTTCAAAAATGATGAAAAATGAGGATAACATTTTTTTCAAAAATTCAAAAAACGATGGGCTATAACCCATGTTTTTTGATATTTTTAATTTTCTTCAAATCCTCAAAAATGATGAAAAACGGCGTGCTATAGTATGCCGTACGGTAGGGGCTATAGCCCATGTTCAAAAATGATGAAAAATGAGGATAACATTTTTTTCAAAAATTAAAAAACGATGGGCTATAACCCATGTTTTTTGAAATTTTGAATTTTCTTCAAATCCTCAAAAATGATGAAAAAGCGGCGTGCTATAGTATGCTGTACGGTAGGGGCTATAGCCCATGTTCAAAAATGATGAAAAATGAGGATAATATTTTTTTTCAAAAATTCAAAAAACAATGGGCTATAACCCATGTTTTTTGAAATTTTGAATTTTCTTCAAATCCTCAAAAATGATGAAAAACGGCGTGCTATAGTATGCCGTACGGTAGGGGCTATAGCCCATGTTCAAAAATGATGAAAAATGAGGATAACATTTTTTTCAAAAATTCAAAAAACGATGGGCTATAACCCATGTTTTTTGAAATTTTGAATTTTCTTCAAATCCTCAAAAATGATGAAAAACGGCGTGCTATAGTATGCCGTACGGTAGGAGCTATAGCCCATGTTCAAAAATGATGAAAAATGAGGATAACATTTTTTTCAAAAATTCAAAAAACGATGGGCTATAACCCATGTTTTTGAAATTTTGAATTTTCTTCAAATCCTCAAAAATGATGAAAAACGGCGTGCTATAGTATGCCGTACGTTAGGGGCTATAGCCCATGTTCAAAAATGATGAAAAATGAGGATAACATTTTTTTCAAAAATTCAAAAAACGATGGGCTATAACCCATGTTTTTTGATATTTTTAATTTTCTTCAAATCCTCAAAAATGATGAAAAACGGCGTGCTATAGTATGCCGTACGGTAGGGGCTATAGCCCATGTTCAAAAATGATGAAAAATGAGGATAACATTTTTTTCAAAAATTAAAAAAACAATGGGCTATAACCCATGTTTTTTGAAATTTTGAATTTTCTTCAAATCCTCAAAAATGATGAAAAACGGCGTGCTATAATATGCCGTACGGTAGGGGCTATAGCCCATGTTCAAAAATGATGAAAAATGAGAATAACATTTTTTTCAAAAATTCAAAAAACGATGGGCTATAACCCATGTTTTTTGAAATTTTGAATTTTCTTCAAATCCTCAAAAATGATGAAAAACGGCGTGCTATAATATGCCGTACAGTAGGGGCTATAGCCCATGTTCAAAAATGATGAAAAATGAGGATAACATTTTTTTCAAAAATTCAAAAAACGATGGGCTATAACCCATGTTTTTTGAAATTTTGAATTTTCTTCAAATCCTCAAAAATGATGAAAAAGCGGCGTGCTATAGTATGCTGTACGGTAGGGGCTATAGCCCATGTTCAAAAATGATGAAAAATGAGGATAACATTTTTTTCAAAAATTCAAAAAACAATGGGCTATAACCCATGTTTTTTGAAATTTTGAATTTTCTTCAAATCCTCAAAAATGATGAAAAACGGCGTGCTATAGTATGCCGTACGGTAGGGGCTATAGCCCATGTTCAAAAATGATGAAAAATGAGGATAACATTTTTTTCAAAAATTCAAAAAACGATGGGCTATAACCCATGTTTTTTGAAATTTTGAATTTTCTTCAAATCCTCAAAAATGATGAAAAACGGCGTGCTATAGTATGCCGTACGGTAGGGGCTATAGCCCATGTTCAAAAATGATGAAAAATGAGGATAACATTTTTTTCAAAAATTCAAAAAACGATGGGCTATAACCCATGTTTTTTGAAATTTTGAATTTTCTTCAAATCCTCAAAAATGATGAAAAACGGCGTGCTATAGTATGCCGTACGGTAGGGGCTATAGCCCATGTTCAAAAATGATGAAAAATGAGGATAACATTTTTTTCAAAAATTCAAAAAACGATGGGCTATAACCCATGTTTTTTGAAATTTTGAATTTTCTTCAAATCCTCAAAAATGATGAAAAACGGCGTGCTTTAGTATGACGTACGGTAGGGGCTATAGCCCATGTTCAAAAATGATGAAAAATGAGGATAACATTTTTTTCAAAAATTCAAAAAACGATGGGCTATAACCCATGTTTTTTGAAATTTTGAATTTTCTTCAAATCCTCAAAAATGATGAAAAACGGCGTGCTATAGTATGCCGTACGGTAGGGGCTATAGCCCATGTTCAAAAATGATGAAAAATGAGGATAACATTTTTTTCAAAAATTCAAAAAACGATGGGCTATAACCCATGTTTTTTGAAATTTTGAATTTTCTTCAAATCCTCAAAAATGATGAAAAACGGCGTGCTATAGTATGCCGTACGGTAGGGGCTATAGCCCATGTTCAAAAATGATGAAAAATGAGGATAACATTTTTTTCAAAAATTCAAAAAACGATGGGCTATAACCCATGTTTTTTGAAATTTTGAATTTTCTTCAAATCCTCAAAAATGATGAAAAAGCGGCGTGCTATAGTATGCCGTACGGTAGGGGCTATAGCCCATGTTCAAAAATGATGAAAAATGAGGATAACATTTTTTTCAAAAATTCAAAAAACAATGGGCTATAACCCATGTTTTTTGAAATTTTGAATTTTCTTCAAATCCTCAAAAATGATGAAAAACGGCGTGCTATAGTATGCCGTACGGTAGGGGCTATAGCCCATGTTCAAAAATGATGAAAAATGAGGATAACATTTTTTTCAAAAATTCAAAAAACGATGGGCTATAACCCATGTTTTTTGAAATTTTGAATTTTCTTCAAATCCTCAAAAATGATGAAAAACGGCGTGCTATAGTATGCCGTACGGTAGGGGCTATAGCCCATGTTCAAAAATGATGAAAAATGAGGATAACATTTTTTTCAAAAATTCAAAAAACGATGGGCTATAACCCATGTTTTTTGAAATTTTGAATTTTCTTCAAATCCTCAAAAATGATGAAAAACGGCGTGCTATAGTATGACGTACGGTAGGGGCTATAGCCCATGTTCAAAAATGATGAAAAATGAGGATAACATTTTTTTCAAAAATTCAAAAAACGATGGGCTATAACCCATGTTTTTTGAAATTTTGAATTTTCTTCAAATCCTCAAAAATGATGAAAAACGGCGTGCTATAGTATGCCGTACGGTAGGGGCTATAGCCCATGTTCAAAAATGATGAAAAATGAGGATAACATTTTTTTCAAAAATTCAAAAAACGATGGGCTATAACCCATGTTTTTTGAAATTTTGAATTTTCTTCAAATCCTCAAAAATGATGAAAAACGGCGTGCTATAGTATGCCGTACGGTAGGGGCTATAGCCCATGTTCAAAAATGATGAAAAATGAGGATAACATTTTTTTCAAAAATTCAAAAAACAATGGGCTATAACCCATGTTTTTTGAAATTTTGAATTTTCTTCAAATCCTCAAAAATGATGAAAAACGGCGTGCTATATTATGCCGTACGGTAGGGGCTATAGCCCATGTTCAAAAATGATGAAAAATGAGGATAACATTTTTTTCAAAAATTCAAAAAACGATGGGCTATAACCCATGTTTTTTGAAATTTTGAATTTTCTTCAAATCCTCAAAAATGATGAAAAACGGCGTGCTATAGTATGCCGTACGGTAGGGGCTATAGCCCATGTTCAAAAATGATGGAAAATGAGGATAACATTTTTTTCAAAAATTCAAAAAAAGATGGGCTATAACCCATGTTTTTTTAAATTTTGAATTTTCTTCAAATCCTCAAAAATGATGAAAAACGGCGTGCTATAGTATGCCGTACGGTAGGGGCTATAGCCCATGTTCAAAAATGATGAAAAATGAGGATAACATTTTTTTCAAAAAATCAAAAAACGATGGGCTATAACCCATGTTTTTTGAAATTTTGAATTTTCTTCAAATCCTCAAAAATGATGAAAAACGGCGTGCTATAGTATGCCGTACGGTAGGAGCTATAGCCCATGTTCAAAAATGATGAAAAATGAGGATAACATTTTTTTCAAAAATTCAAAAAACGATAGGCTATAACCCATGTTTTTTGAAATTTTGAATTTTCTTCAAATCCTCAAAAATGATGAAAAACGGCGTGCTATAGTATGCCGTACGGTAGGGGCTATAGCCCATGTTCAAAAATGATGAAAAATGAGGATAACATTTTTTTCAAAAATTCAAAAAACGATGGGCTATAACCCATGTTTTTTGAAATTTTGAATTTTCTTCAAATCCTCAAAAATGATGAAAAACGGCGTGCTATAGTATGCCGTACGGTAGGGGCTATAGCCCATGTTCAAAAATGATGAAAAATGAGGATAACATTTTTTTCAAAAATTCAAAAAACGATGGGCTATAACCCATGTTTTTTGACATTTTGAATTTTCTTCAAATCCTCAAAAATGATGAAAAACGGCATGCTATAGTATGCCGTACGGTAGGGGCTATAGCCCATGTTCAAAAATGATGAAAAATGAGGATAACATTTTTTTCAAAAATTCAAAAAACGATGGACTATAACCCATGTTTTTTGAAATTTTGAATTTTCTTCAAATCCTCAAAAATGATGAAAAACGGCGTGCTATAGTATGCCGTACGGTAGGGGCTATAGCCCATGTTCAAAAATGATGAAAAATGAGGATAACATTTTTTTCAAAAATTCAAAAAACGATGGGCTATAACCCATGTTTTTTGAAATTTTGAATTTTCTTCAAATCCTCAAAAATGATGAAAAACGGCGTGCTATAGTATGCCGTACGGTAGGAGCTATAGCCCATGTTCAAAAATGATGAAAAATGAGGATAACATTTTTTTCAAAAATTCAAAAAACGATGGGCTATAACCCATGTTTTTGAAATTTTGAATTTTCTTCAAATCCTCAAAAATGATGAAAAACGGCGTGCTATAGTATGCCGTACGTTAGGGGCTATAGCCCATGTTCAAAAATGATGAAAAATGAGGATAACATTTTTTTCAAAAATTCAAAAAACGATGGGCTATAACCCATGTTTTTTGATATTTTTAATTTTCTTCAAATCCTCAAAAATGATGAAAAACGGCGTGCTATAGTATGCCGTACGGTAGGGGCTATAGCCCATGTTCAAAAATGATGAAAAATGAGGATAACATTTTTTTCAAAAATTAAAAAAACAATGGGCTATAACCCATGTTTTTTGAAATTTTGAATTTTCTTCAAATCCTCAAAAATGATGAAAAACGGCGTGCTATAATATGCCGTACGGTAGGGGCTATAGCCCATGTTCAAAAATGATGAAAAATGAGAATAACATTTTTTTCAAAAATTCAAAAAACGATGGGCTATAACCCATGTTTTTTGAAATTTTGAATTTTCTTCAAATCCTCAAAAATGATGAAAAACGGCGTGCTATAATATGCCGTACAGTAGGGGCTATAGCCCATGTTCAAAAATGATGAAAAATGAGGATAACATTTTTTTCAAAAATTCAAAAAACGATGGGCTATAACCCATGTTTTTTGAAATTTTGAATTTTCTTCAAATCCTCAAAAATGATGAAAAAGCGGCGTGCTATAGTATGCTGTACGGTAGGGGCTATAGCCCATGTTCAAAAATGATGAAAAATGAGGATAACATTTTTTTCAAAAATTCAAAAAACAATGGGCTATAACCCATGTTTTTTGAAATTTTGAATTTTCTTCAAATCCTCAAAAATGATGAAAAACGGCGTGCTATAGTATGCCGTACGGTAGGGGCTATAGCCCATGTTCAAAAATGATGAAAAATGAGGATAACATTTTTTTCAAAAATTCAAAAAACGATGGGCTATAACCCATGTTTTTTGAAATTTTGAATTTTCTTCAAATCCTCAAAAATGATGAAAAACGGCGTGCTATAGTATGCCGTACGGTAGGGGCTATAGCCCATGTTCAAAAATGATGAAAAATGAGGATAACATTTTTTTCAAAAATTCAAAAAACGATGGGCTATAACCCATGTTTTTTGAAATTTTGAATTTTCTTCAAATCCTCAAAAATGATGAAAAACGGCGTGCTATAGTATGCCGTACGGTAGGGGCTATAGCCCATGTTCAAAAATGATGAAAAATGAGGATAACATTTTTTTCAAAAATTCAAAAAACGATGGGCTATAACCCATGTTTTTTGAAATTTTGAATTTTCTTCAAATCCTCAAAAATGATGAAAAACGGCGTGCTTTAGTATGACGTACGGTAGGGGCTATAGCCCATGTTCAAAAATGATGAAAAATGAGGATAACATTTTTTTCAAAAATTCAAAAAACGATGGGCTATAACCCATGTTTTTTGAAATTTTGAATTTTCTTCAAATCCTCAAAAATGATGAAAAACGGCGTGCTATAGTATGCCGTACGGTAGGGGCTATAGCCCATGTTCAAAAATGATGAAAAATGAGGATAACATTTTTTTCAAAAATTCAAAAAACGATGGGCTATAACCCATGTTTTTTGAAATTTTGAATTTTCTTCAAATCCTCAAAAATGATGAAAAACGGCGTGCTATAGTATGCCGTACGGTAGGGGCTATAGCCCATGTTCAAAAATGATGAAAAATGAGGATAACATTTTTTTCAAAAATTCAAAAAACGATGGGCTATAACCCATGTTTTTTGAAATTTTGAATTTTCTTCAAATCCTCAAAAATGATGAAAAAGCGGCGTGCTATAGTATGCCGTACGGTAGGGGCTATAGCCCATGTTCAAAAATGATGAAAAATGAGGATAACATTTTTTTCAAAAATTCAAAAAACAATGGGCTATAACCCATGTTTTTTGAAATTTTGAATTTTCTTCAAATCCTCAAAAATGATGAAAAACGGCGTGCTATAGTATGCCGTACGGTAGGGGCTATAGCCCATGTTCAAAAATGATGAAAAATGAGGATAACATTTTTTTCAAAAATTCAAAAAACGATGGGCTATAACCCATGTTTTTTGAAATTTTGAATTTTCTTCAAATCCTCAAAAATGATGAAAAACGGCGTGCTATAGTATGCCGTACGGTAGGGGCTATAGCCCATGTTCAAAAATGATGAAAAATGAGGATAACATTTTTTTCAAAAATTCAAAAAACGATGGGCTATAACCCATGTTTTTTGAAATTTTGAATTTTCTTCAAATCCTCAAAAATGATGAAAAACGGCGTGCTATAGTATGACGTACGGTAGGGGCTATAGCCCATGTTCAAAAATGATGAAAAATGAGGATAACATTTTTTTCAAAAATTCAAAAAACGATGGGCTATAACCCATGTTTTTTGAAATTTTGAATTTTCTTCAAATCCTCAAAAATGATGAAAAACGGCGTGCTATAGTATGCCGTACGGTAGGGGCTATAGCCCATGTTCAAAAATGATGAAAAATGAGGATAACATTTTTTTCAAAAATTCAAAAAACGATGGGCTATAACCCATGTTTTTTGAAATTTTGAATTTTCTTCAAATCCTCAAAAATGATGAAAAACGGCGTGCTATAGTATGCCGTACGGTAGGGGCTATAGCCCATGTTCAAAAATGATGAAAAATGAGGATAACATTTTTTTCAAAAATTCAAAAAACAATGGGCTATAACCCATGTTTTTTGAAATTTTGAATTTTCTTCAAATCCTCAAAAATGATGAAAAACGGCGTGCTATATTATGCCGTACGGTAGGGGCTATAGCCCATGTTCAAAAATGATGAAAAATGAGGATAACATTTTTTTCAAAAATTCAAAAAACGATGGGCTATAACCCATGTTTTTTGAAATTTTGAATTTTCTTCAAATCCTCAAAAATGATGAAAAACGGCGTGCTATAGTATGCCGTACGGTAGGGGCTATAGCCCATGTTCAAAAATGATGGAAAATGAGGATAACATTTTTTTCAAAAATTCAAAAAAAGATGGGCTATAACCCATGTTTTTTTAAATTTTGAATTTTCTTCAAATCCTCAAAAATGATGAAAAACGGCGTGCTATAGTATGCCGTACGGTAGGGGCTATAGCCCATGTTCAAAAATGATGAAAAATGAGGATAACATTTTTTTCAAAAAATCAAAAAACGATGGGCTATAACCCATGTTTTTTGAAATTTTGAATTTTCTTCAAATCCTCAAAAATGATGAAAAACGGCGTGCTATAGTATGCCGTACGGTAGGAGCTATAGCCCATGTTCAAAAATGATGAAAAATGAGGATAACATTTTTTTCAAAAATTCAAAAAACGATAGGCTATAACCCATGTTTTTTGAAATTTTGAATTTTCTTCAAATCCTCAAAAATGATGAAAAACGGCGTGCTATAGTATGCCGTACGGTAGGGGCTATAGCCCATGTTCAAAAATGATGAAAAATGAGGATAACATTTTTTTCAAAAATTCAAAAAACGATGGGCTATAACCCATGTTTTTTGAAATTTTGAATTTTCTTCAAATCCTCAAAAATGATGAAAAACGGCGTGCTATAGTATGCCGTACGGTAGGGGCTATAGCCCATGTTCAAAAATGATGAAAAATGAGGATAACATTTTTTTCAAAAATTCAAAAAACGATGGGCTATAACCCATGTTTTTTGACATTTTGAATTTTCTTCAAATCCTCAAAAATGATGAAAAACGGCATGCTATAGTATGCCGTACGGTAGGGGCTATAGCCCATGTTCAAAAATGATGAAAAATGAGGATAACATTTTTTTCAAAAATTCAAAAAACGATGGACTATAACCCATGTTTTTTGAAATTTTGAATTTTCTTCAAATCCTCAAAAATGATGAAAAACGGCGTGCTATAGTATGCCGTACGGTAGGGGCTATAGCCCATGTTCAAAAATGATGAAAAATGAGGATAACATTTTTTTCAAAAATTCAAAAAACGATGGGCTATAACCCATGTTTTTTGAAATTTTGAATTTTCTTCAAATCCTCAAAAATGATGAAAAACGGCGTGCTATAGTATGCCGTACGGTAGGAGCTATAGCCCATGTTCAAAAATGATGAAAAATGAGGATAACATTTTTTTCAAAAATTCAAAAAACGATGGGCTATAACCCATGTTTTTGAAATTTTGAATTTTCTTCAAATCCTCAAAAATGATGAAAAACGGCGTGCTATAGTATGCCGTACGTTAGGGGCTATAGCCCATGTTCAAAAATGATGAAAAATGAGGATAACATTTTTTTCAAAAATTCAAAAAACGATGGGCTATAACCCATGTTTTTTGATATTTTTAATTTTCTTCAAATCCTCAAAAATGATGAAAAACGGCGTGCTATAGTATGCCGTACGGTAGGGGCTATAGCCCATGTTCAAAAATGATGAAAAATGAGGATAACATTTTTTTCAAAAATTAAAAAAACAATGGGCTATAACCCATGTTTTTTGAAATTTTGAATTTTCTTCAAATCCTCAAAAATGATGAAAAACGGCGTGCTATAATATGCCGTACGGTAGGGGCTATAGCCCATGTTCAAAAATGATGAAAAATGAGAATAACATTTTTTTCAAAAATTCAAAAAACGATGGGCTATAACCCATGTTTTTTGAAATTTTGAATTTTCTTCAAATCCTCAAAAATGATGAAAAACGGCGTGCTATAATATGCCGTACAGTAGGGGCTATAGCCCATGTTCAAAAATGATGAAAAATGAGGATAACATTTTTTTCAAAAATTCAAAAAACGATGGGCTATAACCCATGTTTTTTGAAATTTTGAATTTTCTTCAAATCCTCAAAAATGATGAAAAAGCGGCGTGCTATAGTATGCTGTACGGTAGGGGCTATAGCCCATGTTCAAAAATGATGAAAAATGAGGATAACATTTTTTTCAAAAATTCAAAAAACAATGGGCTATAACCCATGTTTTTTGAAATTTTGAATTTTCTTCAAATCCTCAAAAATGATGAAAAACGGCGTGCTATAGTATGCCGTACGGTAGGGGCTATAGCCCATGTTCAAAAATGATGAAAAATGAGGATAACATTTTTTTCAAAAATTCAAAAAACGATGGGCTATAACCCATGTTTTTTGAAATTTTGAATTTTCTTCAAATCCTCAAAAATGATGAAAAACGGCGTGCTATAGTATGCCGTACGGTAGGGGCTATAGCCCATGTTCAAAAATGATGAAAAATGAGGATAACATTTTTTTCAAAAATTCAAAAAACGATGGGCTATAACCCATGTTTTTTGAAATTTTGAATTTTCTTCAAATCCTCAAAAATGATGAAAAACGGCGTGCTATAGTATGCCGTACGGTAGGGGCTATAGCCCATGTTCAAAAATGATGAAAAATGAGGATAACATTTTTTTCAAAAATTCAAAAAACGATGGGCTATAACCCATGTTTTTTGAAATTTTGAATTTTCTTCAAATCCTCAAAAATGATGAAAAACGGCGTGCTTTAGTATGACGTACGGTAGGGGCTATAGCCCATGTTCAAAAATGATGAAAAATGAGGATAACATTTTTTTCAAAAATTCAAAAAACGATGGGCTATAACCCATGTTTTTTGAAATTTTGAATTTTCTTCAAATCCTCAAAAATGATGAAAAACGGCGTGCTATAGTATGCCGTACGGTAGGGGCTATAGCCCATGTTCAAAAATGATGAAAAATGAGGATAACATTTTTTTCAAAAATTCAAAAAACGATGGGCTATAACCCATGTTTTTTGAAATTTTGAATTTTCTTCAAATCCTCAAAAATGATGAAAAACGGCGTGCTATAGTATGCCGTACGGTAGGGGCTATAGCCCATGTTCAAAAATGATGAAAAATGAGGATAACATTTTTTTCAAAAATTCAAAAAACGATGGGCTATAACCCATGTTTTTTGAAATTTTGAATTTTCTTCAAATCCTCAAAAATGATGAAAAAGCGGCGTGCTATAGTATGCCGTACGGTAGGGGCTATAGCCCATGTTCAAAAATGATGAAAAATGAGGATAACATTTTTTTCAAAAATTCAAAAAACAATGGGCTATAACCCATGTTTTTTGAAATTTTGAATTTTCTTCAAATCCTCAAAAATGATGAAAAACGGCGTGCTATAGTATGCCGTACGGTAGGGGCTATAGCCCATGTTCAAAAATGATGAAAAATGAGGATAACATTTTTTTCAAAAATTCAAAAAACGATGGGCTATAACCCATGTTTTTTGAAATTTTGAATTTTCTTCAAATCCTCAAAAATGATGAAAAACGGCGTGCTATAGTATGCCGTACGGTAGGGGCTATAGCCCATGTTCAAAAATGATGAAAAATGAGGATAACATTTTTTTCAAAAATTCAAAAAACGATGGGCTATAACCCATGTTTTTTGAAATTTTGAATTTTCTTCAAATCCTCAAAAATGATGAAAAACGGCGTGCTATAGTATGACGTACGGTAGGGGCTATAGCCCATGTTCAAAAATGATGAAAAATGAGGATAACATTTTTTTCAAAAATTCAAAAAACGATGGGCTATAACCCATGTTTTTTGAAATTTTGAATTTTCTTCAAATCCTCAAAAATGATGAAAAACGGCGTGCTATAGTATGCCGTACGGTAGGGGCTATAGCCCATGTTCAAAAATGATGAAAAATGAGGATAACATTTTTTTCAAAAATTCAAAAAACGATGGGCTATAACCCATGTTTTTTGAAATTTTGAATTTTCTTCAAATCCTCAAAAATGATGAAAAACGGCGTGCTATAGTATGCCGTACGGTAGGGGCTATAGCCCATGTTCAAAAATGATGAAAAATGAGGATAACATTTTTTTCAAA
This sequence comes from Protomyctophum bolini, assembly GCF_963924005.1. Classification (NCBI taxonomy): domain Eukaryota; kingdom Metazoa; phylum Chordata; class Actinopteri; order Myctophiformes; family Myctophidae; genus Protomyctophum; species Protomyctophum bolini. The sequence continues at coordinate 5,422,858 of NC_137864.1, read as the reverse complement.
AATTCAAAAAACAATGGGCTATAACCCATGTTTTTTGAAATTTTGAATTTTCTTCAAATCCTCAAAAATGATGAAAAACGGCGTGCTATATTATGCCGTACGGTAGGGGCTATAGCCCATGTTCAAAAATGATGAAAAATGAGGATAACATTTTTTTCAAAAATTCAAAAAACGATGGGCTATAACCCATGTTTTTTGAAATTTTGAATTTTCTTCAAATCCTCAAAAATGATGAAAAACGGCGTGCTATAGTATGCCGTACGGTAGGGGCTATAGCCCATGTTCAAAAATGATGGAAAATGAGGATAACATTTTTTTCAAAAATTCAAAAAAAGATGGGCTATAACCCATGTTTTTTTAAATTTTGAATTTTCTTCAAATCCTCAAAAATGATGAAAAACGGCGTGCTATAGTATGCCGTACGGTAGGGGCTATAGCCCATGTTCAAAAATGATGAAAAATGAGGATAACATTTTTTTCAAAAAATCAAAAAACGATGGGCTATAACCCATGTTTTTTGAAATTTTGAATTTTCTTCAAATCCTCAAAAATGATGAAAAACGGCGTGCTATAGTATGCCGTACGGTAGGAGCTATAGCCCATGTTCAAAAATGATGAAAAATGAGGATAACATTTTTTTCAAAAATTCAAAAAACGATAGGCTATAACCCATGTTTTTTGAAATTTTGAATTTTCTTCAAATCCTCAAAAATGATGAAAAACGGCGTGCTATAGTATGCCGTACGGTAGGGGCTATAGCCCATGTTCAAAAATGATGAAAAATGAGGATAACATTTTTTTCAAAAATTCAAAAAACGATGGGCTATAACCCATGTTTTTTGAAATTTTGAATTTTCTTCAAATCCTCAAAAATGATGAAAAACGGCGTGCTATAGTATGCCGTACGGTAGGGGCTATAGCCCATGTTCAAAAATGATGAAAAATGAGGATAACATTTTTTTCAAAAATTCAAAAAACGATGGGCTATAACCCATGTTTTTTGACATTTTGAATTTTCTTCAAATCCTCAAAAATGATGAAAAACGGCATGCTATAGTATGCCGTACGGTAGGGGCTATAGCCCATGTTCAAAAATGATGAAAAATGAGGATAACATTTTTTTCAAAAATTCAAAAAACGATGGACTATAACCCATGTTTTTTGAAATTTTGAATTTTCTTCAAATCCTCAAAAATGATGAAAAACGGCGTGCTATAGTATGCCGTATGGTAGGGGCTATAGCCCATGTTCAAAAATGATGAAAAATGAGGATAACATTTTTTTCAAAAATTCAAAAAACAATGGGCTATAACCCATGTTTTTTGAAATTTTGAATTTTCTTCAAATCCTCAAAAATGATGAAAAACGGCGTGCTATAGTATGCCGTACGGTAGGGGCTATAGCCCATGTTCAAAAATGATGAAAAATGAGGATAACATTTTTTTCAAAAATTCAAAAAACGATGGGCTATAACCCATGTTTTTTGAAATTTTGAATTTTCTTCAAATCCTCAAAAATTATGAAAAACGGCGTGCTATAGTATGCCGTACGGTAGGGGCTATAGCCCATGTTCAAAAATGATGAAAAATGAGGATAACATTTTTTTCAAAAATTAAAAAAACGATGGGCTATAACCCATGTTTTTTGAAATTTTGAATTTTCTTAAAATCCTCAAAAATGATGAAAAACGGCGTGCTATAGTATGCCGTACGGTAGGGGCTATATCCCATGTTCAAAAATGATGAAAAATGAGGATAACATTTTTTCAAAAATTCAAAAAACGATGGGCTATAACCCATGTTTTTTGAAATTTTGAATTTTCTTCAAATCCTCAAAATTGATGAAAAACGGCGTGCTATAGTATGCCGTACGGTAGGGGCTATAGCCCATGTTCAAAAATGATGAAAAATGAGGATAACATTTTTTTCAAAAATTCAAAAAACGATGGGCTATAACCCATGTTTTTGAAATTTTGAATTTTCTTCAAATCCTCAAAAATGATGAAAAACGGCGTGCTATAGTATGGCATGAATTGAACAAAGGGCATTGTTCAATTCATCAAAACATTTAGAGACAAACAAATAGACACCTATATGTAGTTAAAGCAACAGAGTTAAGCAACAGAAACAAACAATGGATTCTACAGTGTAAAGACACCAATTTAATTATAAATGTCAATAAAGTTGAATATCTAATAATATCAATTTAAAATGTATTATCCAATACAAATTTCCTTACCATTTTTAATGTTTTATTTTTGTATTGCTATTTTTATTTGCTAATTGTAGATTGACCTACTTTTTGTTTCTGGCATTCCGCTGCTTGTTATTTTTTATTTTATTTTCATGTGAAGTACTTTGAGTTGCATTTTATGTATGACATGTGCTATATAAATAAAGTTTAATATGTGAAGTACTTTAGTTGTCAAGGATGCAGACAGAGTTGAACCCAGGAGCAAAGTCACAACAAACTAGAGTATAATAATAAAGTATTTAATAAAGAATTACGAGATATCTTACACAGGGGAATGCAGGTAGGAATCAGGCATGAATCAGAATGACATCAAAGTCAACACATGAACAGGCAGGACATCTGTGACACAGGTTATGAACTGACAATGAGTGTTTGTACTGAGTCCAGTTTTATAGTGAGCAGGTTGATTGGAGAAGTGTTCACTGCTGGGCTGATTAGGTAGTTGACAGGTGTGTAAATGGAACTGGGTGTGCTGGAATGGGATATGGGAGGCCAGTGTGGAGACTGAGGGAGAGACAGAATGTGACAGAGTTGCATTTTATGTATGAAATGTGCTATATAAATAAAGTTTACACCACTGACTGTCCCTCCATATAAAATAAAGGCGAAAGTCACAAAAGAAAATTGATCAGTTACAATTCCAGACTATGAAGAATCAATTAATAAAGGAATACTTCCAGATTCAGTTAAAGATTAGCTACAATAATTGTGATATTAAAAGTTAAATGCTCGTCATATGACATAACAGAGAGGAATGGGCCGGACCCTGCGCGCAAGGGGACAATTTACAATTTTACAATTTAGGCATTTAGCAGACGCTCTTAATCCAGAGCGACTTACATTAAGCAAGAACAAAAGCATGGGAATACATCACATAAAAGCATTTATCATGAAACATGCGTGCGTATATATAATTGCACCACTGAAGAATCCCAACAATGTGAAGTGAGGGGCGCTCTCATCGTCAGATTCGCCGCATGGAGCTGGGGGGCGATGGGCTGAAGTCCAGGGGCGATGAGCTGGATAGGGGGAGGAAGAGGAGGAGGAGGAGGAGGAGGCAGCAGGTAGGCTGGCGGATGATGAGTGGACGGAGACTGATGGCAGCCATTGGACGGTGAAGAGAGAGGCTCGGAGCTAATGTCAGAGACACTGGGCTGGTCCACAGTCAGGTGAAGGATCATTTAAAATCACAATAAAGTGGAAAACAGGAAACAAGAAATGGGTAATACATTTTAAATTTATATTGTAATCACAGACTATCTTCTTGGTGTCTTTGAACTATAATTTGACATTTGATTTAAACATACAAAAGGACAAAAGTGTCATCAAAGCAGGTTATTGAGCAATGCAGGGCCTCGCACCCCATATAGGTCAGCAGAAGCTGGCTAATAGTACTATTACCATCGCTTTTCGTGTTGCTTTGCTTTGTGACACTTGAGTTCATTGCATGTGAATAGGCCTAGACAGTTAAATAAATAAAACAAGAAAAATACTAAAATAGCCAATCTACAATCTGGCTCATATTACATAATTTTCACATTTTGTGCCCATATATGGAGCTGAGTGGACCTGGCCCCTTTTGTGGCCATATATGGAGCTGAGTGATTGCTGATGCAACACACTCCATATTTGGATAGCGGGACAGACACACACACAGACAGACAGACAGACATGATCTGCTAGGTCTCATAGTAAGTGCTCACTGGGTTCGCAATCACTGCGTTCGCAATAATGAGAAGAACCCATTGCAGCTAATGCTAACATATGCTGCAATGTCCATGTCTATGCCAAAATGAACCAAAAATGTTCCAAATTAAAGTCGATTCCTTGGTGAGACCTGGTTGACGCCACGGTGCCTTTCACTAATTTCCAAACGCCTTGTACGATTTAATAAAAAAATATGAAATATTCACACATAATAAGAAGAACCCATCATCATCATCATCATCATCCAGCAGCTAGCTAACATGCTAACAGATACTACATGTCCATAACTAAGCCAAAAATGGACAGAAATGTTCCAAATTAAAATCGTTCCCTTATTGGCCCCTGGAGAAAGCCCTGCTGCCTTTAAATATTTTCCAAACACCTTGTACGATTTATTAAAATTATGAATACCTCCATCCACCGCACACTGTAACAAGATGGCCGCCGCCGTGCTGTTTTGGAATTACTGAGAGGTAGGGGCGGGACCATGCCCCCATTGGCTCCTGGGTTGGAACCCCAGTTGGAATCAGCCAATGGCAGCCTGCACGATCCGGGCACCGGCCAATCGGTGGCCCGGAAGTTGCAACATTGTTGAAACACTTGGAACAAAAAAAGGACGAAGATGGAACTCGACAGCTCAATGCTGCAGTAATTTGAACTTTTCAAGGCTAGAATAAAAAATAAAAACTCAAAAGCACCCGGAGACATCTGCTGAATGCCCAAAGGTGCCGTGGCGTAATGGTGTGGAGCGCTTGGCCCGTTGCCTCTGCTACAGTCAGTTGGCCGGTTCAAGTCCCATGTCATGACATCAAGGTGCTGGAGGACCATCGGGAGTTCCTCCTACAGCTCAATGCTGCAGTAATTTGAACTTTTCAAGGCTAGAATAAAAAATAAAAACTCAAAAGCACCCGGAGACATCTGCTGAATGCCCAAAGGTGCCGTGGCGTAATGGTGTGGAGCGCTTGGCCCGTTGCCTCTGCTACAGTCAGTTGGCCGGTTCAAGTCCCATGTCATGACATCAAGGTGCTGGAGGACCATCGGGAGTTCCTCCTACAGCTCAATGCTGCAGTAATTTGAACTTTTCAAGGCTAGAATAAAAAATAAAAACTCAAAAGCACCCGGAGACATCTGCTGAATGCCCAAAGGTGCCGTGGCGTAATGGTGTGGAGTGCTTGGCCCGTTGCCTCTGCTACAGTCAGTTGGCCGGTTCAAGTCCCATGTCATGACATCAAGGTGCTGGAGGACCATCGGGAGACGGTGCTCTCTCCCCCTGTTTCCTGAAAAGTAGCATTTGGGGGTTATGTTTGAAAGAACCCTGTCCACCTAAAGTTTTACAGATAAGAATTAGGTCAAACTTTTAAAAAGAAATAGCAATGCATTTTGGCCCATCATCTGACAGAATAGTCTGTGACTATATGAATTTGACAATGAAAAACTGCAAATTGCGGAAATTGAAAATTGCGGAAATTGCGTATGTTAAATTGGACATTTTCATGGTAAAAGATTAGCTGGACAGGGTTCTTTCAGACATAAGCCCCAACCGTTACATCTCAGGAAACAGGGGGAGAGAGCACCGTCTCCCGATGGTCCTCCAGCACCTTGATGTCATGACATGGGACTTGAACCGGCCAACTGACTGTAGCAGAGGCATCGGGCCAAGCTCTCCACACCATTACGCCACGGCACCTTTGGGCATTCAGCAGATGTCTCCGGGTGCTTTTGAGTTTTTTTTATTTATTCTAGCCTTGAAAAGTTCAAATTACTGCAGCATTGAGCTGTAGGAGGAACTCCCGATGGTCCTCCAGCACCTTGATGTCATGACATGGGACTTGAACCGGCCAACTGACTGTAGCAGAGGCAACGGGCCAAGCGCTCCACACCATTACACCACAGCACCTTTGGGCATTCAGCAGATGTCTCCGGGTGCTTTTGAGTTTTTATTTTTTATTCTAGCCTTGAAAAGTTCAAATTACTGCAGCATTGAGCTGTAGGAGGAACTCCCGATGGTCCTCCAGCACCTTGATGTCATGACATGGGACTTGAACCGGCCAACTGACTGTAGCAGAGGCATCGGGCCAAGCGCTCCACACCATTACGCCACGGCACCTTTGGGCATTCAGCAGATGTCTCCGGGTGCTTTTGAGTTTTTATTTTTTATTCTAGCCTTGAAAAGTTCAAATTACTGCAGCATTGAGCTGTAGGAGGAACTCCCGATGGTCCTCCAGCACCTTGATGTCATGACATGGGACTTGAACCGGCCAACTGACTGTAGCAGAGGCATCGGGCCAAGCGCTCCACACCATTACGCCACGGCACCTTTGGGCATTCAGCAAATGTCTCCGGGTGCTTTTGAGTTTTTATTTTTTATTCTAGCCTTGAAAAGTTCAAATTACTGCAGCATTGAGCTGTAGGAGGAACAGGCCTTGAACATGGAATGTCTGTACTGAAACCCTGATGATTAGACCACTGCACCATCAGTCAGACACTCTCAGGCAAAGTCTCCTGGTAATTTTGAAGTGATCTTTTGTTCGTTAGCCTTCAGTAAAGTTTAAATAACACAGCATCATATTAATCAGATCTTTCTTAGCGCTGCTGAGGTCTTCTTTTGTATGATAGTGTAACAGCCGGGAATCGAACCCTGGTCTCCCACGTGGAAAGCCAACATCTTAACCACTACGACAATTTGAGTTATCCTCATTTCTCATCATTTTGGACCATGGGCTATAGCCCATATCGTACGGCATACTATAGCACGCCGCTTTTCATCGTTTTTGAGGATTTGAAAATAATGAAAATATGGCGTGAGCCAATGGGACTGTCTTGGGGGAGTGATTGACGGGTTGCTCTGTGTATAGTTAGGTTGAGAGAGCAGACCTGTCTATGACGCACACACGTAAATGCTGTCATTGCTGTCGTTGTATTTTACATCCAGGTATGCCATTACCAGTTAACTGATCAATAACTAAGTTTAACTATGGATACATCTTCCATGAGGGGGAATCGAACTACAGTCTCCAAATACCCTGCAAAGAAAAGTGAAAAATTGTGATTGGGTGAAAAAGATGGCAAAAAAATGAACACTAGATGGCAAGAAAGGCAAGCCTTCGTTTCATTGGCTGTCCCGCTGTGCCGACTATCCGCGACCTGCCCTACTAGGAGTATGTCGGGTTTGAACCGGCACACTTCTACTAGGTATACTACGGATATCGTCTGACTTACCCGCTGGGCCACTTAACGGCACACAATCATGGTGAATTTCTGGGCTAGTTTAAAGTTGTCCTTGTGGAAATCGGTGTGCAAAGCAAAGTGTCACAGTTATGACTAATGTGGGATTTGAACCCTGGACCTGTGGATCACAAGCACAGCCACTCATCACACTGAGCTAACTGCTGGTTAATATAACACAGCTTTTCTGTTTTACTTGAAGTTGTCCTTCTGAAAGTCAGTGTGCAAAGCAAAGTGTCACAGAGCCACATGACTAATGTGGGATTTGAACCCTGGACCTGTGGATCACAAGCACAGCCACTCATCACACTGAGATAACTGCTGGTTACTACAACACATCTTTTCTGTTTTACTTGAAGTTGTCCTTCTGAAAGTCAGTGTGCAAAGCAAAGTGTCTTGAAAGTAAAGAATTGAGTGGGGTTTGAACTCACCATCTCCCAATCATGTGGTAGCGTTCTAACACATTGAGCCACTGGTTCCAGAAAATTCACACTGCTTTTTTGTTTGTTTTATTCTTCTGAAATTGGTCTTGAAAGAAAAGATTCGAGTGGGGTTTGAACTCACCATCTCCCAATCATGTGGCGGCGTTCTAACACACTGTGTATTGTGACAATACACACTTGTTTTTTGTTTGTTTGGTTCTTCTGCCACCAGTTGTGATGGAACAGACTTCGCTGTGACCGTTGTGAATTATGGGTGGCTCCCAGAGGTCCTTGATCCCCATGGGGGTGACAGTGGTCATTGAAGCGTGCACACACAAATGCACATACCGGTATGCACCTACACGCACAGGCGCACATGAGTATGCACACCTGTACCTGTAAATAAACAACACAAAAACTAAGGCAGAAATGTAAATTTTAAATTTCAACAGTAAAGTAATATATAAAGAAGAGAAACACAAAAGTACAAAAATAACATTTTCGAATTACCTGTATTTGCTTTGATTTTTTTAACTTTCTCTAACCATTATTTGACACTTTTGGTTGTTGAAAAACAGCTTCTAACCATTATTTGACACTTTTGGCTGTTGAGAAACAGCTCCTAAAACATTATTTGACACTTTTGGCTGTTGAAAAACAGCTTCTAACCATTATTTGACACTTTTGGTTGTTTCAAAATTTCAAAAAACATGGGCTATAACCCATCATCATGGTCCAAAATGATGAGAAACGAGGATAACTTTTTTTTTTCAAAATTTCAAAAAACATGGGCTATAACCCATCGTTTTTTTCATTTTTTACAAATCCTCAAAAATGATGAAAAACGGCGTGCTATAGTATGCCGTACGATATGGGCTATAGCCCATGGTCCAAAATTATGAGAAACGAGGATAACTTTTTTTTTCAACATTTCAAAAAACATGGGCTATAACCCATCGATTTTTAAATTAAAAAAAAAAATTCAAATCCTCAAAAATGATGAAAAACGGCGTGCTATAGTATGCCGTACGATATGGGCTGATTAATGAGCTTTGTCCCTGTCAAATAAATAAATATAAAATAAATAAAGTGTCCAAATAATAGAATATAAAAGTACAATATATTGTCCACAGTACTTCAGTAGATGTTTGTTTGTGTCTCAAAAAGTACCAACACATTCCTCATATTGTTGTCCTTTTAGAGTCACAATAAACAACCAACAGTCCTAACAACACTAATGTTTAAACAATAACAGAGTTAATGTTGGCTAACAACCATGCGGTTCTCAAACAAATCTTACCTCTCAGCAGCAGCGCCCCAAACACTGCTATGCACCGCTTGCGGCTCCATTTTAAATCATAAGCCCCGCCTGCTGTATCCGGTTCTAGACCGTCGGTCATTGGTCCGTCAGAGTGAATCAGTGCCGTCGAGTTCTGATGATCCTCATGGGAGCCCCGCCTCCCCGCAGCCCCCCCCCCGCAGCGGTGGAAAAAAATAATTGATGTTTTCACTGGTACTTTGGGTAGGCTACAGAATTGCGCCGCCGCGGAATTATTTATTTCCCAAATGGTCTAATGGTCTGTAACGTTAATATAAAATGTCCACGAAAATCTTCATGGGGGCTAAAAGGGGCTATTTAATTCTTCATGGGTGCTGTAGCCCCATAGCCCCCACAGAGTCGACGTCGTTGGAGTGAATGGATCAGCTGTGTGGATTTACAAGCCACACGCATGCACGCGCGTGACGCGCGCACACACACACGCACACACACAACAGACAGACAGACAGAGACCCACAAATTATATAATATGAAAAGGTTTGTCAAGAACCGCTGCATCCATAATAATCTTCAGACACATGCAGTGTCTGCTGGTGAACACAGCCTAGTTTCACCTGCTCTCTCTCTCTCTCTCTCTCTCTCTCTAGAAGTGTATATTTGTATGTCTCTAAATGTTGTGATGAATTGAACAAGGTAAACAAGTCTAAACAAAATAGGTATACTACAACGTTTACTTAAAACACATCAAAGATGAATTTCACTGCACACCGGCAGTGAAATTCGGAACAGCGCCACAGCGCATTGACACCGTGGCCAGAAATGTCATTACGTGGTGGTTCAGCACAACCATAAAGAATCCCCGGCGGCCGGAGGTGGTATCAACGTCGTATGAACGTAATATAGACGTCTTTTTGCAACGGACTGTGAGCACGCCTAACGCCTAAAGTCGTAGTTTGTCAGGTCGTATCGAGGACGTTGTGCGGACGTCGTATGGACGTCTGGCTGGGACGGCGACGGCGACCTGGACTACTACGTGTTATAGGTTTTGGGGTTGGTGTTTAGAGAGAGGTCCGTTTGACGTCGTATGGACGTCCCGTTGGTTATGTGCTCAGGACGTCGTATATGTACGTTTTGGGGTTGGTGTTTACAAAGACGTCTGTTTGACGTCGTATGGACGTCCCTGTTGGTTACGCGCTCCCCCTGCTCAGTTAACTTATATGTGCTCACTTGCTCAGCAAGGTAGTTGGAAAGATGTCACTAAATGTCTTTGTGCAGCAACTTCAATTGTAGATTTTTGTTTTTATTGAAAAAGTTTGTGATGCCAAAATTAAGGGACAGGTACGTGGTGAAAATTAATTAACACCAATACATAAAAGTTGATTATTTATCATACACTGACTGAAAGTGAGGACTGGTGGGATTTGAACATGGAACCTCTGCATGAGTGCTATTCGTCCACTCCACTATCTCATAAAGGCGCACAGGCTCACTAATAGTAATCTTAAAGCCTTTAGTTTTTTATTGCAAATTCCAAAATACTCCCACTGACTTATAGGAGGACAGGGGTTTGAACTTGGAATCTGTGCTGCAGAGTCTGCACAGTGCACAGCACAGTCACAGCTTGTGTTTCTTCTGTTGTTGAAGTGATAATAACACCTTATGGTGATATTACAGGAGGCTGTCTGTCTATCAATCGTCTTTTTCACCCAGACAATTGTATTATTGTCATTTTCATAATGTTGCTGATGTCTGAGAGGTGGACGGGTCTACATCCCTGCTATTTTCTTTCGAATTTCACGTGCATTTAGTGATAGAGTGATAGACAAAATTCCCATACACCCACAATGGGCTTCTTTTTTACTGGACCATGTGCCAGGAATGTTACAGTATTGTGATAGCATTTTGTTTTCTAACCCAAGCACTGAAGCTTGCACACAAGCTTAAGGTGATCGCCGTCATCACAAATGTGATGAGGTCAGCACAAATGTGATGAATAGAAAAAATACAAATAAAAAGTATGTCATGACATCACAGGTCCTCTCACATTTTGGATGGCTGGCTCCCCGGCTAAACACAGGGGACCTGGCATTTACACTCCTGGACCAGCAGCCATTGTTGACATGGTCCATTGCCATGCACGCTGGTGTTTGTATCCATGTGCGTGAAATGTAACAATAGGAAATTCTCCATTACTGAATTCCATTCACCCTGGCACATTGTATCCCACTGCAGTCGTAGTACTTTACTAACGCCGGGGTTGCGATTTAAAGAACCTGTTGAGGAATAGAGCTGGAAATAAATAGGGTAGAGAAATCACAAAGGCTTGGCAGGCTAACAGACACAATGACAGACAAAACACAGTCAGGCAGGGCACCATGCTGGCAGAGGCCAGCATGAAAGAAAATTGAAGCAAAGCAAGAGAGAAAGGCACAACAATGAGCAGGAAAGAAGGGAATTGTTCACAGGACTGCACACACGGCCATAGTAAATGTGATGTGATTCACCTGAAACAGCTGCAACAAAAACCAATTTTAGTTTCTTCCAGTCCAGGTATGCTTCCCTGAAGAGATGACATGTCATGTTGACAAACTCACTATTAGACACTTGATGATTAAGATATTTTGCTCCTCTTTGTGAAACCGCCTTATATTGAAAGTATTGTGAACATACACAAAATAAAAAAAATATATGTCCTTGCTTTTAATGTTCACCTGTGAAAAAGAGGAGATACATATATAGACTAACATTTTCTTACTTTGACTGGAATTTTATTACATAGTATTTGATCGTGATTTGGTTTCAGTAACTCTCACATTAATTTCCTCACTTTGTGCTAATACACCTTATTTTTGTACGACAATAAAGGGAAGATATGTTGAGACCTTTAAATCCCAGGGAGATATTTCCTTTAATGGTAAGCCGTTCTGTTGCATCAGTCGATACAACTAAATTTGCTGATTTAGGTGGAAGTGCTGATAAAGGGACGAGGGCTGGTGAAATGAGCCTCTCAGCACAAAAGCTAGTGGAAGTCACATTCACTCAGTCAAGGACACAAAGGAAGCAGACATGGAAGACACTGGGGTTTCGGGGCTTTGTATTCACTAAGCTTTTGGCGAGCTTCATGAAACCAAGGTTACTTACAAGGTTACTACGTTTTGCTCACATCCTTTCTCTACTGCAGTAATTCTCAACCTGCAGGCAGCGGAGCGGACCACTGGTGGGCTGTGATGCAAGTGGCCCCAAATAATGAGCAAAACTAAGATTTTAATGACTTACGCTGCACTATGTATACCCTGGATTTCCTGAGCAAGTGCTAACATTTTATTTACCATCGACTAATAGAGCCTGCCTGCTATCTCTGGGGACAAACTGAACGCTGACCATTAGGTCAAAATTTGTGAGACATGATCTAGCAATAGAAGACCGGGGAGACAAAATACAACTACCCCAATTATATACAGTAAGTTATTTTGTATTAACATACTCTACCATACAGATTGGACAAAATGTATATTTGTAAAAGAAATCACACTTGTGTGAAGTGAGGCCAATCCGGCCAATGACACTTTTCTGTTCTCACTTTTTGAGTGGTTCTAGCCCCTCCTATATTCAGCGTGTAGATTTTCGTCTCACACAAACATTAAATTCCCATTGACAATGAATGGAGAATTTACGTCATTATGTGTCTGAGCAAACCGGTGTTTTTGAGCTACACAAAGAGAATTGTGTCATGATGACGTGCGATGATAAGAGCGCCCCTCACTTCACACGGGTGTGATTTTTATTGCGCGTTACACACTCCGTGCTCAGCCAATCAAATCATCGCTACAGGGTTACACACATTGCTCAGCCAGTCAAATCATCGATATGGGGTACACACAAACCTGGACATAGGAGGGCTCAAAGTGTGGCGCCCGCTGGCCAAGCGGTCCAGGCGCATGCTACATATACAGTAGGCTTTGGCCTGACAGCGTGTCGCATGTTCGAGTCCGGTTCTCTCTCTCCCCCTCTTTCCTGCATGTCTATCTTCAGTTGATACTATCAAGAAAGACAGAAAAGACAAAAAAAAAATACGTTGTAAATCTTACAAAGTGACGCTTTAATATAGAAATATGTTTTAGATAGAGCCTAATTATGAATTCCCCGCCCCAAGCCAATTATTTGCGATACCTATAGGCCTATCCACACTTCTCCTGGGCTGTGTGTGCTCCAGTTCCTGTTGATTTCATTGGATATCATTGGTCATCTGACCAGTTTCATTGGCTTTCATTGGATCAAATCGACAGGAACTGGAGCACACACAGCCCAGGAAAAGTGTGGATATATATTTCACAGACATGAGCATGCCCTCAATAATCTAGGTGCCCATTACTTCACACGTGTGTAATTGTATTTCTGAAAGAATGACACCCTTTCAAAGGGTGAAAGGGGAGCGTAATGAATCTATGATTGCAGAAAAGAAAGCATGATGTGAGTCACATTCACCTGAAAATGTTTTTTTTTTTTTCTTCTTTCCAGAGTCGGAGGAAAATATGCATAGAATAACTGGCAGTTGGCAGCACTATTGCCTGGCTTGGATGGATCCCAAATTATGCCCCTCCTGTCTATGACCGATCCCACTGACTTGTCCTTGCTCCACATGTACAGTTGTCGGTAAAATCCAGCTCTTCATCTTCACATCTGTTGGTGATATTTGTTCATCCCCAGTTGTACAAGAAGCTCAGCTGTTTTTGTTTCACCTTCTCCCAACTCAGTCAGATGTAGTTCTGGCCAGCAGGCGTCACTGTTGTGCAGGTATTGCTTCCTGCATGCTCATTAGGAGCTGGAGTTGTGAGTTTGAGGCTCTCTAGTCTGTCTGGCACATATCCATTGAACCTTATCCTGTGCTGTAAACTGATACTCTGAAGACAGATGATGTTGTTTCATCTCTCCCTCCCTCCCCCCTCTCCCCCTTTCTAACTGTGTGTGTGTGTGTGTGTGTGTGTGTGTGTGTGTGTGTGTGTGTGTGTGTGTTCCTGTGAAAAAAGAGATGCCCAAAAAAGCAAGGCAGCATAGATGGTATTATTATAGCTGAATCAGGAGAATTTTGTCCAAAAGCTGGAGCCGCCCACACTTATTAATGAAGCTCTATAAATAAATACTACAATACAACTCCACCACCACCAACACAGCAGTTAATGAAGCTCCACAAATACTGCAACAACCCCACCACCAGCACCTCACCTCACTCCACGTCCCATTCATTCTCTCACACGTCACTCTCTAAGTCACTCTCACCCTTAACATTGCTGTAACATTCACATGTATAGGCCTATTTCATTGACTGAATATTTTTGAGCAGTGCTATTACCGCTCCAACCTGTGGCTTTGTGCGTATAGTAGGTCCACCTCCCCCCTTTATTCCGTATGAACTTTGCAGGCCCCCCTGTGACTTCTTCATCATACATCGTCATCGTGATAAAAGGCACCGCTCGATTCACACAAGTGTGATTTCTCTTCATCTGAATGAATCCAGTGTCTGACAGAGAGGTACAGCTCTGTCCGTACACGGACAAATGTATCCCCGTGGCAATTAAGACTCGTGTCTCATGTCGATACAGAACAACATTCATTGCCTAATGACTGGGCCTTGAACAATCTGTCTGAGCCCCGTCTATTTTTAAAAGCTTGCATTTTATAATGACCGGTGGACGATGTCACTATATGACAATTATTTTCACTGTCTCTGATTGTCTTTAATGCTTTGAAAGGTTCAAAACAATCAGTGAATCCCTATGTGGAGTAGAACGTAGACAAAAGTACAGAGATCTAAAAAGATGAGTCTTAAAAAGACACAAGAGTGGCCGCACACACATGATAGTGCCGATTATTTATTAGGACAGAGTGAGAAACCAACGTTTCGGCAGATGCAACTGCCTTCCTCAGGATAGAAGCACAGAGATGGCCATGGGAGATAAATGAACACACTTAATAAAATAAAGTACGTAAGGGCTGAGGTCTAACCACTCTCCCTCTTTAAAAATGCAGCCTGTTTTTCTCCATCCTGTCTATTGGACTATAGTATTTTAGTATTCATGGTAATATTATTGACCACTCATTTTTGTATGTCCGCGGCAAACGTTTCGTTTGAAGAAAATGTCCATGATCACAAGCTGGGTTGATGACCCCCGTACGCGCCTCAGACTTTACAAATCCATATACGCACTCTGCTGCTTTCAGATTGCTATTTAGTTTTGAAGTGTGAAGGATCGTTTTGCCTCAACTTCAAAATGGCCTGACCACAGTTACCGTAACAATTAAGAGTCCTCCAGACGATAGAGAAGATGGAGTACTCTGTACCTACGTATGTACATATCGTCTCTGTCGGGTGGAAACCTCGTATGTCCAAAACTCATATTCAAAAATGCAGCAGATCGCCAAGCTCAAAACGTGTCACTTTGCATTTTGCGTTTCAAGCTTGCAGATCTGCTACTTTTGATATTTTTGTGTGACGCTCGGCTACAGTATGACCAAGTGGGGATATTAATTCACGAAAAGACACAAAAACTTAAAATATGGAGATAAGAGGTCTCTGCGCGACAGCATTGATTGATTGATTGATTGATTGAAATTCTTATTTCACAGTATGTAGATTACGCACATTTCAAACGAAAACATGCACAGCAACAACATATAGGCAAGGATCCTTCATGGCCTGACACGGACATCAGAGACATCCATGTTCACAGGCGATGCAGGTTAATTGGACATGGATGTATACCTGTATACATGTTCATCATGCATATGATGACCTCAACAGGTCTACCTTCTGTTTACACTCAGTTCTCAGTCCTTTGCATTTGATAAAGATACATTCCTAAAACTACCATAATAGAGCTTTCCCACTTTCTGTTACATCGCATACGCCATACGCTGTCACTTACATTAGCTGTGTGACGCGAACGTTACGCAAATCTCAGCCAATCAGATAGCTGATGGGTCAAGGTTGACCAATCAGGGACAACCTGACCCGGGGGGGGGGAAAAACGGGATCTGTGAAGCCGGCAGTCTGGGCTCGCCAATCATGGAAAGCATGGATGCATACAATCTCCCGAACACAATCTCCGGTCAATTCCTCAATCAGTCTGCCCAGGCCCCAGATATGCTGCATGCTATGACTCATGCAAACATTTCATTGACAGGGAGGATGATCTAGTCAGTGTGGAGTGTGCACTAAGTACCTTAGGCCTCTTCAACTGCACCTCCAATATTTCACCACGCTCGGCTGCTCTGTGTCCTGCAGGTTTTTGCTGTCTGACACCACTATATCCTCTTTCTTTTGCCCAGCAGTGAGTTTGAGGAGAGGAATTGCTCTCAACCGCCAACTCCATCTCATGCCGGGATTACTGTGTTGCTCTAGGCCTGTTGGTCTCTCCTTATGTCCTGTGGGTGTACTGTGGCAGTGTGGGAGTGTGGCAGTGTGGGGGAGATACGCAGCCAGCTGGCTGAGATCCGTCGCGTTGTGGCAGCGAGCCAGGGGGTGCTTTGCAAATTCCTGTGAGGATTTGTTGGACTGCTTTGGAGAGGAAACAACTACATTATCTCTATATACACTACCTGACTGCCAGGGTGTTGACAGAGCTTTGTATCTATTAGATTTCCATTACTGTAGTTACAGCCAATTGTGCATAGAATTGTCTTTTCATTTTCTACCATTGTATGGGACAGAGATTTTCTTCTCCAGGATTAAAGTCTTCTCTTCTCTCCTCTCCTCTCCTCTCCTCTCCTCTGAGTTTTAATATTGCTAATTTGCATCATTACAATTACACAATGATAACTATGTGTGCAAGCTATCCAGAGAATGTGCTATTAAAGAGGTGCAGGTAGAGCAATGGCAACATTTAAATTAATTTCGAAGTTCAATGTGCAAAACGACCACAGCAGCCACAAAACAGTTGTTAGCATTTAAACTCTTTCAGTTGTTATTTTTGTCTATCATAGTTATACTTTTTCCACAACAGTATTAGTGGAGTAATGATGTAACAAGTAATTAACCACACTTTTTATGACGATTCATCCCTCGAAGAATGCAGCTGAACTTGAAGGTTTATACGTGAGCCAAGTTCTGCTGGAAATAATGAGTGCATGAAACCCTTAAGCAGAAATATTTCATGAACACATGAAATGTTAATGCCGTAATGTTCCACAGCCACGTACAGTATCCTATTGCAGTTCTACCCTATTTGTTGTAGGTTTTCATCTCCCTGTAGACGACTAGACGTGTGAGTCATGTACCGAGTTGACGCGCACGGTAGATGACTCACACGTCTAGAGAGAGAGAGAGAGACGGAAACCCTTCATGGTCAGTGGTGTAAAGGAACTATAGTAACTGCATTTACTCAAGTACTGCATTTAATTACAATTTTCAGTTTTTGAGAGGTGCTAGCCCCTCCTATATACAGCTTTTGTCCCCACACGTCTCAATATTTGCCATTAACAATTAATGAAAGGAGAAATTGGGTCGAATGTCGCCATGGCATCAGCTTTTGCCATGCAGCAAAGGTTGTCATGAACGAGACAGGCCAGAAGCTATCTGTGGCATGCGTGGCGCGCCTGGACCACTAGGCCAGCAGGAGGCGCCCCTCACAGGTATAATGTTTGTCTTTAGTTCAATGTTTGTTTTGTAAACGCCATTGACAATGAAGGGAACATTGACGTCATAATGTGCCTCATTACGTCATATTGTCTCTTTATTGTTAATGGCGTTTAATGTTTGTGTTGGCACTGTTTGTTTTACATCACCATTACATCACCTAATGTCCTAATCAACATGAGTTAGACTTTAATATATTAGCGCCCCTCACTTCACACTCATTTTCAGCACTTCACTTTTACTCCACTACGATTATTTGAAAACGTAAGTTACTAGTTCTTTTGCAAACTGTGATTATTATTACAAAACATTAATTACACATAAAGTACCCACTTCAGCTGTGCATTCTTATATTATATGGTTTCCCCTATATGATCAATGCCATAGAAGTTCTATATACAAATACCTCAGCGACCATCCTTAGTCCCGACAGAGAAACACCATCATTCCCCATCCTTGCTGGCATACTCTTCGTATGTCAGTTGATGCTATCAATGATAAGGGCTATCAACTAAACCCTATAGGAGAAGCTCTCGTCATCCTGCTAAATACCTATCTGACACTGACTCCGCTGATGACATCGCGCTTATCAGTTACGCTCAGACTCTCCTTCAGTCTCTTGAGCAGACCCTCCAACTGTGTTGGTCTTTATCTCAACGAGATGAAAACTCAATACATAAATATATGCAAATCCAACAATAACCACGTTATAAAAACACTTAACAACACTCCTCTGAAACAGCTTGATGACTACAAGTATTTGGGTTCATATATATATCTTCCCAAAAGGACTTTCAAACTATAAGGGTATGGCCAGCCAGCCAGTGGTCAGCCTGCAATGACATGCATATAAGAAAATGTGTTTTACATAAGTCGGCTTGACTCGGCTTGAATAACATGCAGGCCTGTGTGAAACAAATTGGGGCAGAGGTTCTGCGCTGGCACCACGCACGCACGCACACATGCACACGCACACACACACACACACACACACACACACACACACACACACACACACACACACACACACACACACACACACCTATCATTTTGGTGGTTTTGTTGTCTTCCTTCCTGACTGTGTTGGGTTGCTCTATAGCCTAGAGGCGTCTATAAATGCCCATTATGATAATGAATTGAAAGTAGAACCCATCATCATAGATAGGTAAGCATTATTATAAGATACCTACTGTAATAACCAGCAAATGTTCATTAATCAAAATCAGAAAGACTATAGGAAAAGCACTCCTCGGAGCGCTAAATGTTCTAAAACTGGACTTACAGAGAAAGAGTCTGAGACCAATGTTGAGCAGAGCTTGAACGACACAAAGCAATCCAAGTCCCATTCCAACTAGTCGGTACGGTCTTCTGACTGGACAGACGCACGCACGCAGTGGGAATAAAGATGGAGTTAGAGATCAGTTCAAAATAATGTATTATTTATATTGCGTTTATATTTTTTAGTGATTTGCAGTTGTAGTAACATCTCTTACCAGATCTCTTCTTCCGTGGGTGTTTCTGCCGAGCTGTAGTCTCAACGTTTCCATAGATTTTATCACCACCTTCTTCTTCCTCCTCTTGGATCTCAATGTTTTCAGCCATTTCCACCTTTGTGACTTTAATTCGTCTAGCAGGTATTTGTTGTTATGGTTCAACCTCTTCAGAATGAACGATAGATAATTGTCCACCTCCTTCCTCCCTCTTGTTTCCTCTGTCTGTCACAGTAGCAGAGGCAGTGCATTCTTCTTGTTGGAGAACTAGAGGTCACAAAAGAGGAAGACTGACTTGGTGGAAAAGGTTACAAGAGCCTATCACCATTGGGGGTTAATTGGCCAATGGTGGGCCAATGATGTTTCCTTAGTTTCTATGTATAATGTTATGTTAATTAAGTGTTGCATACGTATACGAATGATCGGGACTTTATTTACTATTGCTATCTTTAACTCAAAATCTTTGCTTCTGTGGGTCCCTGCGGAACATCATATTTTGAGATGGAGATCCACGGCCAAATGCATAATCGTTGTGGGGGTCCTTGACATGACACCACTGATAGCAACATACGTTTTTCAGTACATTTAGAAGACATTCTTTTGTAGAATCGGCCACAGGTCTTAATAGGTTCAAAGAGGAACTGCTTTACTGAAGTTACAGGTAATGAAGCAAACAGGAAATGTGGAGAAAATGTAAATGCCAACCACACACTTAAGCATTTATCTAGTTTTTTAGTTTTAGTTTGTTTTTAGTACATGAAGAGTAATACAAACAGAGCCCAAGGTAACTATGATGATCCCGTAGGCCATAGTGCCCATGAATAATATAGGAAAGCTCTCATGGTGAAAGCCTCTACAGAGCGCGCCTTCAAAAGAGCGTTCGCTCCTGCTCAAAGGGGGGGCGCCACACATGGAAAAAGTAGTGCAATATGTTGTAGAAACAATATTTCCTCTTACTATACAAGCTTCCTCGGATGCTGACAGATAAGATGCAACCTGCCCTCTCACAGAGATCCTCATTTCTTTATTTGCTTGTGTGCTTGTGAAATCATGTAGATGTAGGTGTGTGTGTACCCAGTACAGTCAATGAGAACACTTTGCTTTGCTACCCTTCAACAACACATGCATGACATCACCTGCATTTGATATCTGCATCCTACCACTGTATTTTGACTCTGTCAGTAGTAACTATTCTTACAGAACCGAATAAATGGCTACATTCAGCCCCCTTGGGTGGATTTCTTCCATTTCCTCCTAATGTGACACTAATATATGTCTAGCCTGAGGCATTGGTAGAGCTCATTAAGTTCCAGTATCATTCCACAGTTGTGGGAAATGAAAGAGCTCTTGACAGCGACAGCTCCAGTGTGACAATAGTGTGTCAAACACAAGCTGACACTAACTAAGTATACATACGGTAGGAATTAATCCAAATAAACTAAACTAAGCCGTCTCTATGCCTGGTCCACTCCTTTTTCAATTCAATTTCATTAAAGTGCTAAATCACAAGCAGAGACCTGACATTGTCCCAGCAAGAAAGTTTTTACAACAGTGGCAATGAAAAAGCTCTCCCTTAACTTAACCTCGCCTCACCAGGCTTTCCACCGCCTCGGAGGAAAGCCTGGTCTCTGTTTCAAAAGTCCGTATGATCCGAGCTGGGGCCGGATGATGTGGTTACGTCATGTTGTAGTATTGCTTTGTAGTCGCCAGACAGGATGAACAGGCGGCGACAACTTCCTTTTCCCTCTCAATAAAAGCTCTCGCTTACGAGAGCTTTTATTGCTTTTATTCAAACAGGAAGCAACAAACAGCTTCCTGTTTGTTGTAGGCCAACCATTGCCTACAACATGACGTAAGCATATCATCCGGCTCCAGCCCGGATCATATACCGAAATGAAATGGTGCCCAGGCTACCCTTAACTGGAAGAAACACCAGGCAGACCCAGTTGGGCGGCCGATCTGCCTCGACCGTGTCGGTGGTGAGGGAGAGAGAAGCACTGAGAGGTACTGAGAGCATACATACACAAGTTGTAGCAATAATAATACATGTAAGTGTAAGATAGTATATGCGATGTGAGAGTGCTGTGAAGCCAACACCAAATTATTAAAAAAAAAAAAAAGGCAAAGAAGTTTAGAGATAAGACGAAAATGGAGCCCTTGATGTTTGTGTTAGTGACAAGATGACGTGAATTTTCCCTTCATTGTCAATGGTGTTTTTAAAACAAACATTGAACTAAACACAAACATTACAATCTACTGTACGTACAGTAGGTCGTGCGCTTCTTGGCTTTGCCCTGTGGGTTTGCTCCCACAGTGTCAATTTGCCTGCCTCCAGATTTGATTTCCGGGTGCCTGTCGCAGTGCCCAGCCAGCCTCATCCTTAATTCTCTCTCACATGTGGCCTAATGTAGCTGGACTTTGAGAGCACCCAGGGGAGAGTTGGGATTGGTCGATGGATAGATTCTGGCTAATCTAAGCATTGGAGAAGTGAAACACTTTGAACTGTATTAAACTGTGTCTTATATATACAGAATGATGAATTGTGGATAATGTGTCCATGTCTGTTCCAAAATCCCTTCTCCAATGTCCTCTTCCCTGCAGGCCAGTTTAGTGCTCGTCCAGGAAATAGGCTCAATCTGGTGTATTGCTGAGTATGTTTTGGAGATTAGGCCTTTTTGTGTGTGGGTTGAGTCTCAATATATAAAGTAATGGGTCATTTGGAGGGGATTTAGGAAAAGAAAGGAAACTGTCTGTTGGCTCAGTTAAATTCAGTTATGGGTAAAGGGAGAGTACAATAGAGGGTATGAGCGTGACATCATCATCATCAAACCCGGAAGTTATGCAGGAACGCCTACTGAGTGGCAAAAAACTACTTTCTGGCCTCGACAGCCCATACATACATCCAAACAGAGAAGTCCTCTTTGATTGCATCAAACAACGTTAAACAACGTTAAACTCACTTTGCGTGTTGCTTTGCCACTCGATGTGCCATTCACTTTAAGCATGCGCATATACCCTCTATATATTGTTGCTGTCAAGCATAAACCTTGTATCTCCATCCATGTATCAAAATGTTTTTGTCGTAAATGAATGCCCTATATACTTAAGTGTCACACAAAAGTTGTGCGAATAGCTGATCTACGAGCTTGTATAGATTGGCTTATTTTCACTATTTTATTTCCGTATTAAAAGGAATGGTCTCGGACATGATGAGGTTTTGGTATACCCTGACAGTGACGATGTATATACTAACACCACATCCACGAGGATCTCCGTTCCGTCCCGGCTATACACATTTGAGGACGGTAGATGCTTGAGCTAGACAGGATTTTAACCCATTCTGACCTGAGATCAGATTCATGTGAGGTTTCCACTCGACACACACTGGTCTGATTAACCCATTCTGACCTGAGATCAGATTCTAAAAATGTCAGTCGTTCTTCGATTTTTTCAAAAATAGCAGACCTACAAGCTCTTAGCGCGCCACTCGGTGGCGCGCTATGAGCTTGTAGATCTGCTATTTTTCAATAGCTAAAGCATAACATGATGCTAACACCAAAACGGGTTCCCGTTCAGAATGGGTTAAAAGACACGCGTCAGACCATGCAGCAACAGTGACTGTTTTGGACTGGCAATAAGCGCCTGAGGGGGTTTCTCAAGGCTACGAGGCTCAAGGCTTAACCCATTCTGAACGGGAACCTATTTTGGTGTCAGCATCATGTCGCGCTTTAGCTATTGAAAAATAGCAGATCTGCAAGCTCGTAGCGCGCCACTCGGTGGCGCGCTATGAGCTTGTAGATCTGCTATTTTTTGAAAAATCAAAGAACGACTTGACATTTTTATGGAATCTGATCTCAGGTCAGAATGGGTTAATCAGACCAGTGTGTGTCCAGTGGAAACCTCGTATATGAATCTGATCTCAGGTCAGAATGGGTTAAGGAGAGTTATTCCCCGGCGGCCGTCTGAGCCCTGAACAACCACATGCACAATGAACGGCAGAAAAAATGGAAAAAAAACTTATATTACTAAACAAACTGCATTAGAAACTGTAATTATAATGCAATCCAATCCAACTTTGTTTATAATATTAGCACATTTAAATCAACAAAGTTGACCAAAAGTGCTGTACAGTTATAGGCAAAGCAGTAACAAAACATAGTACAATACGGTAATAAAAAAAATCACACCTGCGTGAACTGAGGGGCGCTATATTAAAATATTGCAGATATATATCACACACACTATGAGCTTGAAGATATGCCATTTTTGCAAATCATTGAATATATATGTATGTTTGTACAGTTTTAAATTAAATCTTTGCTCACATGGGTCCCTAGAACAAAACATTTTAAGATGTGGGTCTGTTTCCCAAATACATATAATTATGGGAGTCCTTGACATGAAGGTTCAAGGTTGTACTTTATTGTTACTTCTTGTGTACATACAAGGTACATAAGAGAAAAACTTATTTTTTGTTTGGCTTCCTCAAACAATGCAGCAGCATATCTAACATCAAAACTAAAAAAGAGTAACATATTTACATATTTACGCACCGTAAGACGAAGCCTTACGACGAACGCCACACGACGAGTGCCATTCGACCTCCCCAAAGACTCCAGGGTCAGCAGCGACCCCCCCGGAACCTACACATCCGCATTCATTCATCCCTCCTCCATCCCTCCATTTCTTCACTGTCAATAAATCCCTTAAACCTCCCCAATGGCGTGTTTATTCCTACTATAGTGAATAGCATAGTTAGGTAAACCTTTTGTGAACAGTCTCACAGTAGATTATGGTCCACACTAGTACAAAAATGTAGTAAAAATGTAGAATATGCATATACATACAGACCTACTTAACACCTCAAATGCAATCTGTATCCAGATTATGCTATGAGAAATCCAATCACACTTTTGAATATTTATATACGAGATCTCATTTTCTGCATTCTGCCAGCATTTGTATCAAATCTCCATTTTCAACATGCACTGTGAATAACAGCTCTGTGCTGTTTGTACTGCCAATGAACAAACTGGCCTCTATGGAGTAGTCTATATTTAACCCATTCTGACCTGAGATCAGATTCATACGAGGTTTCCACTGGACACACACTGGGTCTGATTAACCCATTCTGACCTGAGATCAGATTCTAAAAATGTCAGTCGTTCTTCGAATTTTTCAAAAATAGCAGACCTACAAGCTCGTATCGCGCCACTCGGTGGCGCGATATGAGCTTGTAGATCTGCTATTTTTCAATAGGTAAAGCATAACATGATGCTAACACCAAAATGGGTGCCCGGTCAGAATGGGTTAAGCATGGAAGTCTAGGTGAACCCAAATGCAGACTGTCTCAAACACAGAGGCAAGTTCAAGGTTCAAAAACACAAAGAGCCCAGAGCACAACACAAAATACAAAAAATGCAAAAGCAGGCAAAAAACTCAAAGCCTACCGTATATTAGGCAAACTTGAGGCCTAGGCTGGTATAGCGAAGAGGCAAAGTCCAAGACGAGGCACAGATTCTGGAGCAAGAGAAACACAGCGAGTTACTTGAGGATCTGACAAAACCGTGATTGAAGTGCAGAGCAGAGCTTAAATAGGGCTCCACCCGATTACTATAAAGGGCTGCAGCTGAGGAGCCGCACCCCTGTCTACAGTCTACCAATCACAACAGACTTAGAGATTAGGAAGATGTATAGATGTAACAGCTACTGTACTTGGTTATTGTGCAGGAAAACGAGGGAGACAGCAGATCACACTCATGGGGTCGTTGCTGCTGCTTCGGTCAGTGCCACAGATCTGCTTTAAAAATGCTACCATACCAATAAGGTGGCTGTTGGCTAACTTGAGGCTTATATGCCACGGTGATTACGTTTTAGACTACAGAGATGGCATACAACTTCGTGTGTGTGTGTGTGTGTGCGTCTGCGTGCGTTTGTGCGTGTGTTTGTTATTATTATTCAAGTCAATATAAAATTCAATAAAATATAAAAGTCTGAATTACGATGCAAAAACCACAAATTGTAATATATTAACGAAATAAACTATATGTGCGTGTGTTTGTTTACATCTTACATTAAAATATTATCCATAGGAATAAAGGTGGCGTTTTGATAGCCAGGTACACACTCACAAGCACAATTTGTACGATATTGTTTGGCAATGTATATTTGCATCCTTTTCATCTGTAGGCCTACACTGTACAACATAATATAGAGACTTTCTTTTCCGGCTTTTAGTTTCATACATCCCTTCCCTGTGATTATTCCTCTAGCTCTTTCGCTCTCTCTCGCTCACTCTTCTTTTCGCTCTTATCTCACGTTTAATCAGTCCGTCAGGTGGCTGTCACTGCAGGGGCTGGTGAATTATTAATCCATTTTGGGCCGGGAACCCATTTTGGTGTTATAGCATCATGCTATGCTTTAGGTATTGAAAAATAGCGCGCCACCGAGTGTCGCGCTACGAGCTTGTAGTCATTGTCATTTTGAAAAGTTGTGAAAATGTGCCGCACATCTTTGAATATATATTTCAGAGCGAACATTTTAACTAAAATATTGGCTTCTGGGGGGTAGGTCCCTGGAACTACCTATTTTGAGATGGGGGGTCCGTGGCCCAAATAGAGATAATTCTGGGGGTCCTTGACATGAAAAAGGTTGAGCTGCAACGCTGACATAGAAATATGTTTTTGTTTTATCGACGTCGGGCCTAAATGGGTTAATGTCTGTGCCACGAGGAGAGGAGGGGAAACGGCAGGGGGACAAAGACGGAGCGAGAGAGAGAGACGCTGCATGCCTTTTCATGGAATGCTCCTGCAGACAGAGAGAGAGAGAGAGAGACGGCATGAGAAAACCGACGCAGAGGAATAAAGTGAAAGATTTAGGCAGACCGAATAAGAGAGTGAGAGAGAAGAAAGGAGAACAGCCGAGAGACTGTGACTCGGAGAGGAGAGAGAGAGAGAGAGAGAGAGAGAGAGAGAGAGAGAGAGAGAGAGAGAGAGAGATGAAAGAAAGAGAACACTTATAATGAGCACGACAGATCTGAGCTCTTTTTTTATACCCACACCTCTTTATCAGATGGTTCAAATTCTCACCCATGCTCATAATTAGCTTCCAGCGATAGCAGTTGAACCTCATGTGATTATACGAAACCTCAGGGAAGACTCTATATACGCGTGTCATTTGGACCAGTGAAAGGTTTCAAATGAACATCGCTTTATAGGCGTAATTAAATCTACCGAGTCCTAACTTCTAACTTTATATACTTGCCAGTAATGTTGCGACTTGTAGTTTCTCTATAGAGCCCGAATACATTGCCTGTCATGTGGTGTCTGGTGTGTATATGCCTTTGGGCCGATTCATACTCGTACGCTGTAGTGCCGAAATGATTTTGGCTCGTCAGGAAATTTCCAGTAGCACCGAAGAGCCGACTTTAAGGGCCGAGTCATACTCCTATTTTAGAGCCAAATAAAAGTCAGTTCGGCGCTGTAGAGCCTACAATGTGACGTCATTTGAGGTTCGGGGGGGGGCGGGTACCGTCGCTATACTGAAAAATTCTGACGAGCCGAAATCATTTCGGCACTAGTAAGTTACAGCGGTAAAATAGGAGATGAATCGGCCCTTAGACGGTACCCGCCCCCCCCCCCCCCCCCCCCCCCGAACCTCAAATGACGTCACATTGTAGGATCTACAGAGCCGAACCGACTTTTATTCGGCTCTAAAATAAGAGTATGAATCAGCCCTTTGTGTGGGATTTGGGTACTACAGGTCAGATGCCGTATAGGCAAGAGTTGCTTCATGTCTTGTCTTTTTTTAGCCACCACAAACAACTAGTAAAGGAATAATACATGCAGAGTGAGTATGAAGCGAGATGGGTTCAGAATCAAGGGGAATTCGATAGCTTATCTATGCCATTTGTTTTTAATGTGTTTTGTCCTCAAACAGTTGTGGCAGTGACCAACAGTTGGGTGTTTAATTGCTATACTGTACGTACTGGTGTGTGTGTGTGTGTGTGTGTGTGTGTGTGTGTGTGTGTGTGTGTGTGTGTGTGTGTCAGGGAAGCACCTTATGATCCGACGGACCATTGCTCCGAAGGAGCATTGGTCCGAGGTGCGCTGGGGGTCGGGAGAGGATGGGTGGTTAGGTTTAGGTGTCTGCCCCGGGGGAGGTTAGGGTTAGGGTGAGGGTTTGAGGTAGGTTGTCGATCGGACCAATGGACCGTCGGCATATTGACGCGGACCCTGTGTGTCAAACCTTCCATGTTTCAACTCTGTAGCCTACTGAAAACCCTGACATTTTTGCACATCTCTCCGCGAACACACCAGATGTTATTGTTGTCAATGAAGAGAACAGATCGGTTTTCATTCTTGAAGTGGCCTGCACCTTTGATTCTATATGTAACCAAGTGTAGCAAAGGATTTACTTTTAGGTATGACTACGCCACCTTGAGATCTTTAAAGGAATTAACTAGACCATGTAAACTGGGTTCCCCACAAATGCAAGTTTCTTTATAAGGACTTGAGACTTGAGTTCCAAAAACAGGAAATGTATTAAACGTTTAAGAACAATATGAGTTCAAAACATTTATTAGACCAATGTCATATAATGATATAGAATGCGAACAATCTTAAAACAGGTAGACTACTAAATCCAATATACAGGTCAAAAGCTCTACCGATAAAAGGAAACCAATGTCACATTTGGAGCCAGTGGGGCCAATAGGCAAAACAGTCGACCAGCCTCAAAGGGGAGCTAAGCTAGAAGGCACAGTACCCAATGAACGACTAAGAACAAACTATTAACTAGACACACGCACAGCACACAGCATGCAGGGAAACAAGAGCGGCTAATTCGTCAACAAGCTAAGGCTCCCTTCGGCATCCAGATGCAACAGGTTTTAGCAGCACATACTCACCACCATGTTGGGGGGGGACGACAACAAATTAACACAAAAGAAAAGACCCACGGCCAGGCCAGCATTCACCAAACTTCTGCTGGGCAGAAGACAGGGCATTTAAATAGTTACCTGATGATTGTCAATGAGGAAGTGCCCCTATGGTGGCCTCTGAAGGTCATTACACACTGGCGAATTAGCGACGCGATGCGAATAAGCGATCTGAAAATGCGAAATATTTGCCCGGCGAATTTATTCGCGTTTGGCTATACACCGTACACATCTATGCGACGCGTATTGTGCGATTATAGCTCCTCTCCTCTCCCTCCTCCTCTCCTCTCCTCCCCCTCCCGCTTTGGTATCCTTTCTTTAATAACCCCGTATCCAGTACTTCACAGATGGAGGGGTCCAATTAATTCGTACCGGCCCACAAAGCCCCACATAGGTATACAATTGGTAGGCCTACCGGCCGCGCCCGTGCATGTGGGCATATATTCCGGTTATAAAGTCTTTATTTTCGGGTCAAAAACGGGTCTGCACAGTAGAAATAGCCTAGTGCAGATCTTAGCTTTTTGATGAGCCTGTTCACTGGTCATTTTAACTTTTTAATATATTTTTCTTTGGTGTTGGTGAATAAAAATCCACATGGATGTCTTCATGCTTATGTTCTTCATTAGTTTGCATCGTGTTTAGACGGAATTCACGTTCATTCTGGTCTGTAAGCAACGGCAAAGAAAACTTCGGAGGGAGGGTCAATTGTAACATGTGTTACAAATGGTCCGCTTCCATTCAATGCCATTATAAGTAATATTTACATATTTGACATATTGGCCAATATTATATGTTCTAAAATTGTATTGTATTGTGTAGTGTATTCTAAAATTAGTTTAGGGTTGTATAACATTGTACAACTCAATCAATCAAACGTTTGTTTAATCAATGTATTTCCCCATTGAACTGAAAAAAAAAGCCCAAACTGGTACACCCGATACTATTTAATATTTCCCAATATGTTTGATACATTTTCTTATCACATCCATGGTATGAAAACAATGCTAAGGAGTTGCTTCAATGAAATATAATTGCTTTAAGCTGAAAACGATATGTTTAATGGTGTTTTTTTAGCGTCGTTACATTTATACTCCATGCTGTTACAATTAGTCCGACAGGCGCAACAAATGTAACACTGGAACAGCGTCCACTTTCGGTTTAATAACTCCCGACCTGTTTGATCAATTGAAAAATAAAAAGTGGTTTATGGAAGCAGACAAGTGTAGGTCCGTTGCCTGAAAATATTACATATGTAGATAAACGGATCTCCGAGTAAAAAAATGAAACGTGCAAAATGTTACATCCGTGGCGGCTCTCCCCTACTGTTAGCACACCCATGTGCCATGTCCACGCTGCGCTATCCCGACCTGCGTAGCCGGACCGACGGCTGCTCTGTTGCACACCCATGTGCCATGTCCACGGCACGCACGCACGCGAGCGCAATGCGCATGCACACGCGAGCGCACACACACCCAACAGAGTTGTAGGAGGGGAGGTGTGCAACAGTGTGCTGCTGTGCTATCCCGACCTGCGTAACCGGACCGGCGGCTGCTCTGTTGACAGCTACTGTACGGTACGCCGCTGTTTATACACAGCAACAAGTTTGGGCTGCATTCTGATTGGTCAGAGCCGTTGAATTTCGCCTGCGAATGTCTGCAAAATTCGACACCAGAGCGAACAAATAAAGAGCGAAAACTGTCGCATTTTCGCACATTCGCACATTCGCCACTGATGTGGAAGCTTCCATTGACTTCAATTGGTTTTTAAAAAATGCGAATTATTCGCGTCGCCAATTCGCGTCGCCAATTCGCCAGTGTGTAATGACCTTGAGGCTCAACTTCAACTGGCTACATATAGCTTAGACTAGAGGAAGCCTTATATGACCAAAGTCATGAAATACCAGCCGCTCCTCCAGAACATCATAGAGCTATAGGCTACAGCTGCAATCTATACTTGTGCGTATCTTTCGGCAGCCTAGGACATGTACATATAGTTTGGTTGTATAAGACAACTTGGGAATGCCGAAAAAAGCGGCTAAACGGCTTGCAAAATTCTGTGCAATCTCTTCTACTGTCGGTATAGCTGCCAAATATGGCGAAGACGCTGTTACTTGTACCCCTGAGGGGTGTGTGGGTATATTTGTCCGGGATTCGCTGATTGCATTCTGTACAGCACCTTGTAAACTATATCTGTGTCCTTGTAGTGTATCTCTTATGTGGACATACGTGATTAAGTGTGTGTGTGCGTGTGCGTGTGCGTGTGTGTGTGTGTGTGTGTGTGCGTGCGTGCAAACATGTTGCTGTGTGTGACATGAGCTTGACGGTTGTGAGAGCTGATATGCCTGATTAGTCATACCTGGAGAGAGAGAGAGAGAGAGAGAGAGAGAGAGCAGTCATGCACGCAGTTCAGTGCTCAAAGGACACAGTTCTTATGATAAGCTTCTGAATTTACAGTCATTTATATATCCATGTGAATTCAATTGATTGAAGACTATTAATACGACTCGAGTGAACAGTACAGAGCCAAAGGTTTTACGCTAAAAGGATAACACAATATTAGGTTGCTTCCGTTGTCTTCCATTTTGATCAATTCCTCAGTAATATAATACATAGTAAATACGTATACAATAATGAATAATTAAAGCTCAGTTGAATCACAAGGTATATATTTAAAGACAAAAGGAGGGGTGTTATAGGGAATTCCACATTTTGGTGGCATAATAGTATAGAATTATAATTCATCCCTGCATGTTTGTGCCCAATCTGGTACATATATAGGAATGAGATCAGTGGAGTTCCCTCTGGTGTTGTGCCCGCGGGCGTTCGAGTTACTCACTCTTTTGAAGTAGTTTGACAGGTACATGTCCCTCGAGTAGATGGAAACCCAGGAGGAGGGAGAGAGGGAGAGAGACAGAGAGACAGAGAGAGAGAGAGAGAGAGAGAGAGAGAGAGAGAGAGAGAGAGGATAATGAATGCAGGGTGATAATCTTGTGATTTCTTCCCAAACTATATACATCTGAAGTTAATAGATAGATTAACCCATTCTGGCCGGGCACCCATTTTGGTGTTAGCATCATGTTATGCTTTACCTATTGAAAAATAGCAGATCTACAAGCTCATATCGCGCCACCGAGTGGCGCGATACGAGCTTGTAGGTCTGCTATTTTTGAAAAATTCGAAGAACGACTGACATTTTTAGAATCTGATCTCAGGTCAGAATGGGTTCATCAGACCAGTGTGTGTCCAGTGGAAACCTCGTATGAATCTGATCTCAGGTCAGAATGGGTTAATACATTTTGGCCGGGAACACCTTTTGGCGTTTTAAACATTCTGTTCTATACTTTAGCTATTGGAAAATAGCAGATCTACAAGCTCAGTGGCGCGCTATACGAGCTGGTACGTATAGGTCTGCTATTTTTAGAAAAGTCGTGAAAATGTGGCGCACATCTTTGAATGTATATACTTCAGAGCGAACATTTTTTAACTAAAATATTAGCTTCTGGGGGGGGGGTAGGTCCCTGGAACTATACATATTTTGAGATGGGGGTCCGTGGCCCCAATAGAGATAATTCTGGGGGTCCTTGACATGAAAAAGGTTGAGCAACCACTGACACATAGAAACATGGGGTTTTTCAGAAAAAGGATTCAGAAGCCTTTTTTAAATCTCAGTCCAAAATGGGTTAACGTTGCTGTCAAAAGGGAACTACCCCCTGGCAAGTGCACTATACATACTATTCCCGGTTCCCACTGGGAACTCCTCAACACTGTGGGGAGGGAGTCGCGGGGAGCTGCATGAGAACGGCTGGCTCTTGGTGTATACGTATAGCCATGTTGTGATCCATCAGAGGTTACTGTTTAGAACTAACTGTGTTCTGATTCCTTTGAATTCAAAGGAATCAAATGGTTTGATCAAAGTCACGACTGCAGGAGATACTGATCTCCTCGGTTATAGCTTATATACACTTTGCTGTATACATAATATTTCATCCAAGTTTTGTCTTTTGTCACCTTCACAGACTATAGAGTCACTAGAATGCTTTTTTTATTAGTATAAAAGCGTGGGACCTATATTTACAAAGTATTTCAATTTGCAACTGGAATCCAGTTATATACAGTTAAAGCCATTACTCAAAATGAAGTATTAGCTACAAGATGACAGGCCGACAGGTATTACTGCCAGTAACCATTTAACATTATGTCCTGCCTTTGGATATAGCATGCTACAGCTAATTATCCTGTCTGCTCCGATGTCCGCAGTTCAGATTATAGATGCTGCGGTAATAGATCAGTTTTGACCGTGGAGGTGGTATCAGAGGAGTAGAGTGATACCCTATTTACAGTAACAGTGAATCTAAATCTGCTTCTGACCCGTCTGTTGACCTAGGAGGACCGTGATAAGCTATAATGCAGCGATTCCACGAGGATAATTGCAAGTGGGCTCCCCTTTTTGATTGATTGAATACTGTTATGCTTTAGCTATTGAAAAATAGCAGATCTACAAGCTCATATAGCGCGCCACTGAATGGCGCGCTATGAGCTTGTAGATCTGCTATTGTAGCTTGTACCGTATAGGTCTTGTACTGTATAGGTCTGCTATTTTTGAAAAATCGTGAAAATATTTAGAAGATTTCCTTTTTATTTCGACGTCAGGCCTATAAATGGGCTAAGAGTGTATATATACACACACATCTGGTGATGATGTTAGTAGTGGTTATTAGGTTGTGAATTATAAGGCTCTATACTGTATGTGAGTTGGCCCCTATGATTGAAGTTTAACAGTGGTGCCAATAGCCATGTATATTTCTCCTCACTGATCTGACGTGTATGGGCTATGTGTACTGCCGTAGATCAGTGGGAAGCAGTCATTTATATGGTCACACTGCCTGTAAAATCAATGGTGTCCTTATGAAGCCGATTGTGTGCGTGCGATTGCGTGCGCGTGTGCGTGTGCGTGTGTGTGTGCGCTCGTGCACGTGCTTACTGTACATGTCTGTGCATGTATACTGTATAGGCTATCCACTCATCCACTCGGCAGTGTTTTTATGACTGTTTTTTTTTTTGCATGAATGTGCCCAGTATATAGAAGAGTGTGCCTGTGTGTAAGTGTGTGATGCATATACACACTCTTCTATAACACACACACACACACACACACACAGCGTGGTGTTTGTGTGCGTGCATGTGCCGGTGTTGCTCCAGAGTTCCCTGTGGAATGGTGCAGTCCAATCTGGAGAGGGGATCGATGGCGCTCTAATGAGGAGCTAGAGGAGAGAGGGAGAGCCGGGCATCGAGCGGAGAGAGACTGGGAATCATTGCCACGGTGATAATTCACTCTCGCCGGTTAGCGCGGCGACGCGCGGCGACCGGGGTGCATGGGAACAGGTCTGGTGGCGAGGAGAGAGCGAGAGAGAGGGAGAGAGGTTGAAAGGAAGACGTAT
This sequence comes from Protomyctophum bolini, assembly GCF_963924005.1. Lineage (NCBI taxonomy): Eukaryota > Metazoa > Chordata > Actinopteri > Myctophiformes > Myctophidae > Protomyctophum > Protomyctophum bolini. The sequence goes on along the minus strand of NC_137864.1, from coordinate 5,389,475 downwards.
GGGCCCCCTGCATGATCAAACAGCTTTATCGAATGTTTCTGTATGGATCTGTTCATTAACATCTCTTCAAGTGTTCAACGCGGCGGGCCGTGTGGTGTGTCCGCCACGGCACAGCAGACATCTGTTCCATGTTCATATACAAGCAGGTGTAATATGAGCACTATACAGTGCTATATAGGCCTATACTAGTATATGGATTCAATTAAATATACAGTAGTTATGTTCTATTGGACCAGTGATTCTCAACCTGTTATAATAATCTTGACCACAATTTGATATGCGATCAGGCCACGAGCCCTTATTATTTGATATGATTTTAAGTCACATATTGATGTTTGGCCTGTAAGTACTGTACAATATGTGACTTTTTCAGGTTGGTGGGATGCAGATTCCAGGACCCTGATTATCTGGACTTTAGGTCCAGGAGACATATCAATTACAAATAAACAATAACTGCAATGATAATAAACTATAACAAAGACAAATGAAGACAAGAATAAAATAAACAGCAATAGTAAGAAAGATCACAAGTACAGTAGGTGACAGTTGTACCATCCATATTTGATGAAAAGTTAAGGTGTTACTTTAAAAACAGTCAATTCTGCCTCACTGTTGGCGAAGTTCGAACAGTCAGTCAGTATTATAACAATCCCTTTTATCGTCGAACCACCTAAGCTGGCTCCTATCCAGGCAAAAGAGCAGCGGCTCTACTCAGAGTCTCTCCCGCGTGACTGAACTTGACATTTTCCATCGTCAAAATATTTGTATTCCAGGGTATATGAATGGAATTTAAATTTATTTAAATTTGTCACTCATTCATTGGCAATCAGTGTGTGTGTGTGTGTGTGTGTGTGTGTGTGTGTGTGTGTGTGTTGATATCAGCAGAAGCCAAACTGGTAAATGTGCAGCCATATGGACAACCTGCTGTCAGAGCCAAATCTTATAGTGGCTCTCGGTCGACACAACTAATTTCCTGGAGTCCTGGAAAGAGTGTGAGGCGATATGAAGGATGCATGCCTAGTTGCCTACCTGGAAAATCATTTCACCGGCTTGTTATACTTTCATTAATTCCAGCGAGCTAATCAGCCAATTCCCCCCAGGGAGGGCCCCATGAAACCAACCGCCTAAATGAGGAACACATACAATAAGCTTCATGAACAACAACGGCGCACACTGTACGTATATATGTGCATGTCACACACACACAGACAAAAACATCATTTAGGCACGGAGAGAAACAAATATGACTATGTACACACAAGTGGCATTCACACAAGCTTGCAGGCACACACACTATTAAGCACCCACTGATGTCACTGGCCTGTACAAATCCATTCTCCGCTTCGGCAGCGATGCCTAAATCATGCAGATTTATGCACAGCGAGGCCCAGAATGTTTCTTTTTAACCCATTCTGACCCGAGATCAGATTCATACGAGGTTTTCCACTGGACACACACTGGGTCTGATTAACGCATTCTGACCTGAGATCAGATTCTAAAAAATGTCAGTCGTTCTTCGATTTTTCAAAAATAGCAGACCTACAAGCTCGTAGCGCGCCACTCGGTGGCGCGCTATGAGCTTGTAGATCTGCTATTTTTCAATAGCTAAAGCATAACATGATGCCAACACCGATATGGGTTCCCGTTCAGAATGGGTTAATAAGCTTGTCATTTAATTAGAGCTATGGATGGCCGTGCTAGGCTAACGAGCCAAGTGTGGATGAGAATCAGCCTCATGCAGGCCACGGTTAGGGGGCTCAGAAAGTCCAATCACTGTACTTTCCAATGCCAGTATACCGTAATTGCATCATGTGTTATAGGTTTCAGCCATTACTTCCATCTGAAGGTATGGTGTATCTCATTACACATAATAGGCTATATAACACCTTCCTTTTTGGGCATCAAAGTACGCGCTCATGGGTTCATTTGTTTTCATTTTTTGCAGAACACCACCAGCAATCAAACACAAATGTTTGGTCAAACCATGTGACTCCCATTGGAAAAGCATTGTGGTGGCCTAAAAAACAGAAATTACCAAGCATTTGTTTGATGGTGTTTGATACGTGTGAAAGGCCTCAGAGTTAAATTGACACTCGAGGTTTTGCTGTGATAGGAGCTGTAACTGCGAGACGCTGAATCCACACTGTATCTATTCTAGCAATTACTCCGATATAACTTCCCTCGCATATTAAAGAGATTAAATTGTCTCTGGGACTTTACGAGTGTCCCTTCATCTCTTATATCATGTGGATGCAATTATACAGTATAAGCTCATGTTACTCGATCATGTTTTCAGAAAGGTGTGGTTGGTTTCTAATTCCATTTCAGAACTAGATATGTGTACACGCACGGACCCGCTCCGGAGGACCCATCCCATTGCGATGGTCCGCCCTGCGCCGAAAAGGGCTCATATTTTGAGCTATATTTAGAACTTTGAAGGAATGATTTTTTTCTTCATACCACGAAACAGAAACCGCTATAGCTTTTAAAAATAAAGTAAGTAACCCTTGAAAAACAGTAATTAATAACCAGCTGCTGCCGTATCCGTCTGTATTTAATGTGTGTGGAAACAACAGGATGTGTCCAGATGACTAGCCTAACAGTACGTTAGGCTATACACTATACAGCCAGATTCATTTTCCGGAAGTGCGTTAGCTAACCAGCTAACGCGAAACTAACGTTAGTCCCATATGGAGCGGTTGAAACCCCTCTCGTTGCTGTTGCGCACAACCATGCTTTGTTCCACACTTCCATCCGTTCGCCTGTTAAATCAAAATCTCCCATCAACGGGTCCAAGCAACGCAATCTCATCTGGTTCGTCATGTTTGCGTGTGGGGTTTGTTGTCAACGCTGCTGCCTGCTGACAGAAACAAGCTATAACCAACCTCCAAAAACCAGCCAATCGACTGTGAGGGGGAAAAAACAATCCAAGCTTGGCTGGAAATAAGAGGACTTGGCAACACACTCAACAGCCTGGTCGTCTAAGTTTCGTAGGCAATCTATGTGACCAGTTTAGCAGCTGGTAAAAATACCTATACCCCAGAAAATAATCTACCCACGTATGTCCCCCTCGGGGGCTCCGGAAATTAGCCCTCTCGTGGCTGAGCTGTTAAACGCAAAGAAAAGTATTATCATTATGTCAGCATGAGCCTAGATATTGGTATTCACCAGAATGCCATTTTGTTCAATTTGTTATGCTACAGTAGACACATCCGCTGATCTGTTGCACTCCGTGTTTCATCTGGAATTAGCTATGCATAAGATAAGATAAGAAACCTTTGATTTGATACTATATAGACCAATTTATCGTGAGTGGTGAGCTTCTGAAGTACAGCAAGGCAATTGAGTTGGCTTTTACATATACTCATCTTTCAGGAAATTACCATACCATATATATTTTATAAATTACCATACCATATATATATTTTTTAAACAAAGCAAAAGTTATATTGTCAATGACTTGTATGAGAGGGGGAGAGGTGATGGAGTGAGCACTCACTTGTTGTTAATTAAAAACAATTACAGTCTAGACACAGAAAATATCCAGTCTAATATTATGAATGGAAATGGATATAATATTGATACTATAGGGATGTCCTAATGTTTTTGGCTCCCAATCCGATACCGATCATTTGAAAATGACGTGATCGGCCTCGATTTCCCATCATGTGATCGGATGGGGACAACCCTATACTGTGTTCCATTCACTGCCAAGGCCTTTTCAGCCGAAACCTTATTTTTAAGACCATTAACTCCCGGGCCGTGAACCGGAAGTAAAAAAAAAACGGCTGTGTAAAATCTATCCGGATCTCATTTTAATTTACCCAAAATAAAACATACATTTTGTAACCGCGACCTGCAGCGACACTTTAGTTATGAGCCGTTATAATAAAGCTGGTTTTGATGAAAAACACAATCTAGGGAAAAGAATCAGAGGTATCGGTAAATCGTTTTTCACTGCCGGACCATTTCAGGTTTATCGATCGCCAGCAGCAGCATATCTCATCCGGAACAAAACTTATTTAATTGCAAAACAGATGCGCCTTTAACCAGTTGTCCATGCGTGTCCACTCTCATTTACCTTATCCCATTTTGGGGCGGGAACCCCTTTTGGTGTTTTAAACATTATGTTATAATTAAGCTATTGAAAAATAGCAGATCTACAAGCTCATAGAGTGGCGCGCTATACGAGCTTGTAGGTCTGCTATTTTTGAAAAATCGTAAAAATGTGGCGGAAATCTTTGAATATATATCCTTTCAAAGTGAATGTTTTTAACAGGTCTAGATGGGTTATTGCACCATTATTGTCTAGTAGAGAATGGGATAGGCTAGTGTGTACAATATCATGGCTCTAATCAGTCTAATGGCACTGCAGCTGTCTTTGCTCCCTTGTTGTTTCTGCTGCACTTGACGTGCATGAATGGAGATGTTTTAGCAAATGGGGGGAAAAGAATAATAATAAACTAATGGTTATTCATTACTGTGACGGCAATATTTCTGTTCAGTGGCTCGTGAACCAACATTGTTCTCCATGCACAGGCATCGACCACCGGCGACCGCATAGGCGACGCCTAATACAACTGCAAAGTGTGTGTGTGTGTGTGTGTGCGTGCGTGCGTGCGTGCGTGCGTGCGTTAATATCATATGTTAATTAAGAACCAGGGTGATTACAGAGGGTGGTGATGACTTCCTCCCAGTAGTGTAAATTAGGCGAACTAAATACATTTACTCAAGTACTGTACTTAAGTACCGTTTTCAGGTATTTTTTACTTTACTGGAGTACTTTACAATTGCAGTACTTTTACCTCTACTCCATCTCAGAGGCAAATTTTCTATACTTTTACAATTCAAGCGCACAAGCTCACAATCTCCTTTTGACGCCTCCCGGTCCAAAGGCCTATATGGACGCCTATTTTAACACAATGAGTGCCCCTGTTGGACGAAGCTGGTATGGCGCTTGGGTGCCGGGTGATTTCAGGCTATTCCACTATCTGGTTGACTGGTTTTGGCTTCCATCTTGAATGCTAAAGTATTACCGTTAATGCTAATTAGAAAAAGACCTCCTAACATCGCCAATCTGTTCAACACCACGTGCGTGCGTGCGTGCGTGCATGTGCGCGTGCGCTTAACTGCAGAGGGTCAGCTCGAAAAAAAAAAATCACAAATCGGATCCAAACCTCGGATGGATCATCATCACCGTGAGATATAACAGAGACAACAGCCAAAGAAAAAATAGATCTACAAAAGCTTGCAAGCTTGCAACATGTTGTGAACTTATAGATCAGGCCTTTTCACACGTACAACACTGTCATAACAACGTAGAAAATGTGGTGAATAATACTATAATAACCTTACCAGTTTCAAAAAGAAAAGAAGGAAGAAAAAAAAAAGAAAGATCTCCGTGTGTTTTATACCGTCAGCAGTCGATGAAAGGAGCTCATTTCAAACTGATCAGTGATGGCATAAAAGATGCCAGCTGTTGCTTTCAATTATAACGAGCCTCAGAAAACACTGCGGATGCATGGCTGACAATAAAACAAAAGGGCTTCGGGAGGAGGGCCTTAACCCATTCTGACCGGGAACCCGTTTTGGTGTTAGCATCATGTTATGCTTTAGCTATTGAAAAATAGCAGATCTACAAGCTCATAGCGCGCCACCGAGTGGCGCGCTACGAGCTTGTAGGTCTGCTATTTTTGAAAAATCGAAGAATGACTGACATTTTTAGAATCTGATCTCAGGTCAGAATGGGTTCATCAGACCAGTGTGTGTCCATAGTGTAAACCTCGTATGAATCTGATCTCAGGTCAGAATGGGTTAAGACAAGTGATGTGCATGAGGGGGGACGATGACAGCATTTCAATGGGACACTCCTCCTCTTACATGGCCTGATGGACGGACACCGTAACAAATAATCCTATCACAACTCTTGTGACGCTAATGAGCCTGGAAACAACTCACTTCACCTTTAATGAGAAACCATTCTGTCATTTTGGACTCATAATGCTCCCGATGATTAAAACTCCCATGACAGGGATTTTCGTTTCAAAGTGACTCCACCATTTGGAAAGAAACAGTGACAATCCAAATCAGTAATGCAATGTGCGTGATGTGATCATTGTTCGTGTATAATGCAAAACACATAAAGGGTGTCCTCTATTTTTATCTCTTAATAAGTCTCTCGGATTTCTATAATTAGACATTTCTGAGATGATTCTTCAAGAAATGTTTAGCCCCAAGAATGTCCCTCAAGATGCGACTTAAGTTCATGAGAAGAAAAAAAAACTAGAAATACTGACAAACTCAAGGTTGTATGCATATATCCACCAGCCAGTTGCAGTTTATATCCCCGTCTGTTCAGATTCATCTGTCCCATTATCTATTCATATACGTTTCCCAAATCTCTGCCCGTCTGTCCCACGTTTTCTTGTCAAAGGCCACGAAGTGCCATTGTGTTTCTCACTTTTTATTCTGTGTTTAGATGGATTGAAAACGGTGTATGTAGTGGCATTGATGCACTGTCACATAGACCAGTCACGCATGCGTAGAACCACTTCCATTCTACTTCCCATTAGTGCCCTGCACGGTTGGATTTCTGACCACACTTTCATTCTTTGACCGTCCGCAGTGACCGCTCCTGCCCGCAACAAGACATGGAGTCCTGCATCGTTATCGTTTAGTCCCGCTGAACGCACACCGTTTCCATTGAGATCAAATTCAATATATTTACCGTTGCCGAGGGGTTGTTTATTTGTGAGCAGTGGCTCACAGATAGAGGGGAAAGTGTTTACTGTATATTGCGATGGGACGTATTATAGCTATAGACCGTTATATTATGTGACACACATGGACATGCATGGCGACAGCTGCACACAGGACACAGGGTGAGAACGCTCTCTCTCGTTCTCACGTTCTCACGCTGCGTCCTGTGCTGAAAGAGAGAGAGAGAGAGAGAGGGAGAGATTAGAGGGAGAGAGACAGCGAGAGAGAGAGGGGGGGGGGGAGGGGGAGAGATAGAGAGAGCGAGAGACTACGTGCGATTAGGGGATATTACGCTCTCCTCAGACATATTCAAGTCTTGCTAAAGTGTATAAGCTCTGTATCGGGTTAATTGCGGAAGGATGCAGGATTTTGCAAGGCCGGCGCTGGTTTTATCTGTTCCCGCACAAAGCCTATTTAAATATACTCCCGCTCCTGATGCAGGGCACTATACTTCCTATCACATGGCAGTGTTTGTTTACATTCACCATTGCTATACGCGACAAGCTTGTCAGGAAGTTAGAAATAACTTGCCACCCCATTCACAACTACACTGCCTGCGAGGTTGCACTGCGGGGTCAACCTCAATCTTTTAACCCATTCTGACCGGGAACCCGTTTTGGTGTTAGCATCATGTTATGCTTTAGCTATTGAAAAATAGCAGATCTACAAGCTCGTAGCGCGCCACCGAGTGGCGCGCTACGAGCTTGTAGGTCTGCTATTTTTGAAAAATCGAATAACGACTGACATTTTTAGAATCTGATCTCAGGTCAGAATGGGTTAATCAGACCAGTGTGTGTCCAGGTGGAAACCTCGTATGAATCTGATCTCAGGTCAGAATGGGTTAAGTGCTATAGTATACATGCACCATTCTTCATAAGACATCCTTTTTGTCTGCAATGTACCGCACAATCTCCCCCGGGCTCATCAGCTCCGCCGCCTCCCCGTCTGGGATCTCAAGTCCAAACTCGTCCTCCATCGCCATGACTATCTCCACCTGGTCCAGACTGTCCAGGCCCAGGTCCTTGGCGAAGTGCGACGACGCCCGCAGCTCCTCTGGGTCTCTGATCTTGTCGTAGAGCTTCAGGACGTACATGACGCGGGCCTCGACGGCCTCCAGGGTGAGGAGGGGAGGAGGAGGCAGGTCTCCGTATCCTCGACTGCACGGCGGCACGCTGACGACCGGCGAGCTCCGGCTCTCTGTCGTCGTCCACCACCGTGTCCGCTGCAGGCTGACGCGGGAGACATGACGCGACAGCTCCCCCCGGTGGTGGCCGGTGGTCAGCGGGGCGGTGGCGGCGAGGTGACCCGAGAACACCCTGCATGCGGAGGGCCGCACCAGGGAGCGAAGACACTGCAGGAGGAGGACGCGGGACGACGCCATGGCTGACTAGATTGTCGTCTTCTTACGTCTATAGAGACCGTTGTGGCGTAAACGTGGCCTAAAAATGTGAAGATGACTGACATCACATCATACTGATGTCATGTTACTTCAGCTATACATCTAGCTGCTATTGCAGATATGACATCAGCGATGCCCGAATATGGAGTTCCTCACGGTTGCAGACTGGCCTCAAAATACTCATAGTAGTTCAGTACCAAAACATTGCTTCATCTGGACTTATGGTTTGGTTTATGTCATTTGACCATTTCTCTTTGTATTTACTAAATAGTTTTTGTTTCAACCTAGTGATGTTACCACAAAGCATATTCTGAAAGATATAAGACAGATCTGCCTCTCTAAAAAATAGAAAAAAAAAACGTCCTTTATCCGGGGACCATTGTGTGCCTTATCCCAAAAAGACTTTTCTGTTAACCCATCTTCTGGCAGATTAATGAGACGCTTCCACAAGCGGATCACTTCTCCCTTTAGCCTAATCTCCCTGGATTGCAAGAGAAATGCATGTACCCCAAGGAAAGGCTCTATTCTGGATAGAATTAACTTTTTTTGTCATCCTTAAAACCCCAAACCCCAGCATGCATATGTAAGTATTGTAACGATCCCAGCAGGAACCACGGAGGCAGAGTTATTATAGTTCAATAAGCATCCATACAACGACAGCATTTACGTGTGTGCATCATAGACAGGTTTGCTCTCTCAACCTAACTACCAGTAAGACGCGCAAACGCGGGAAGCGAACGCAGCTCGTACATATTTAAGTTAAGTTATTTTTAAGTTAAGTTTTTAACTCAGCCATAACCATATAAGGAGTCCCCAAAGCAGCTCCATATATGGGCACAAGTTGGACCACGCCATCACACTCATGTCACCATGACTCAGCCATAACCATATAAGGAGTCCCCAAAGCAGCTCCATATATGGGCACAAAAGCGTGACACACAGACAGACAGACAGACATGATCTGCTACGTCTCATAGTAAGTGCTCACTGCGTTCGCAACCAACACAGCCCCTCACATGCCGCGTCACTCACTCCTCAGTCCCACCCCCAAGACAGTCCCATTGGCTAACGCCATAGCTGGCCGCTATACACTATTGAACAGACACATGCATCATAGAGAATAAAGTATGTGGAATAACCAATGTCTTTACAACATTTATTTTGACTAATATCGACCAGAACAGCTTTAACAACAGAGCTGATTTGTGTATTAAGTTTAAAATCTTTGTAAAAATAAAAATAAAAGATTTCATGGGAAAGGATGTTACAATCTAAAGCACCCAGGGAGCTGCAGGATGGGATGGTGGTCAAAATAATATGATTTCAGTTTTATTTTCATTGAGAGTGGGAAAGTTCCAGGACTTGATGTCACGTAAGCGGCTATGGGAGTCGGCTGAGCCCACACATCTGCACCATCACATCCAAGACCCGGGAGATGGACTCGAAGGGAGGACTGACTGCCTCTGTACGTATCGTATTAGGGTATAGGGTGAAAGGGGTGAGGCCTGGCAGACAGCGCAGACATGCGAGTGTGGTCGAGCCTGAGCAGACTGCCGACCACATAATCACCACCTGGCCTCTTCCAAGTGGGACCATGTGGAGAGACAGAGCTTATGCACGAAAGAAGAAGAAATACAAGTGGAGTAAAAAAAGTTAACAAATTGCCTCTGAGATGTAATGGAGTAGAAGTAAAAGTATATTGAAAATTGGAAATACTCCTGTAAGGTAAATAATCACACCCGTGTGAAGTGGTGCCACTCCGTGTGGGGGTCCCCGGGGGGGGTCCACAGGAGGGGGGGGGGACCCACAGGGGGGGGGGGGGGACCCACAGGAACGCACCCAGGGTGCCGGCCCGATTCCGGCGAGCCGCCCCGCGTCCGAAACGGTTGAGAAATGACAGAGTTACAAGTCCAACCATGCTCTTTTCGTGCTCACATCATACCCAGCCAGCCAGGCAGGGACCCGCACACAAACTCACTTATAGGAAGTGGTTTGCACCACTTAAAAACATATATCCCAAAATTGGACTTAAATACAGTATACTTGAGTGAATATAATGAGTTAGTTTACACTACGGGTCTGGGACACGTGTCCCATCATGACAGCCCAAAGATATTTTGTCCGACAGAGGCATAAATTGCCTTAATTGCAATGTCTGCTTGATGCCGGAGAATTAACATCTTAGACAACGTAATTACAGAATCGGAGCAAGAAACCGCCTTCTAGACACATTAAGCAACGCCTGCTCTAAACGGTGCGGTGAGTGGCAAAGCCTTCAAGCAGTTCAAGAATAAACAGGGCCACTAAATTCAGTGAAATGACCCCTAATTGAGTCCAGTCAGAGCAACGGTTCCCAACCTGCGGGCCAGGGCCCACTGCTGGGCCGTGAGGAGGTTTCAGGTTGGCCCCCCCCAAAAAATTGGTAAACCACTATGATTTTTAATGATATAGCAACAATATTAAGAATTAATGTAAAGAAGTGTCTTTTACTCAACTTCAGTTACTAGTTAGCCTACTTAACCCATTCTGACCTGAGATCAGATTCATACGAGGTTTCCACTGGACACACACTGGTCTGATTAACCAATTCTGACCTGAGATCAGATTCTAAAAAGTGTCAGTCGTTCTTCGATTTTTCAAAAATAGCAGACCTACAAGCTCGTAGCGCGCCACTCGGTGGCGCGCTACGAGCTTGTAGATCTGCTATTTTTCAATAGCTAAAGCATAACATATAGTGCTAACACCAAAATGGGTGCCCGCCCAGAATGGGTTAACCACTCCAGCCCTAAATACATTTTGGTCTACAAGCTAACAATGCGACGCAACGTGACACATTGTGAGCTTGTAGATCTGATATTTAAAAAAAATATTTGTATACATTTGAAAACTTGAAATGGGACATTATGCATGCATGCATGTCCTGAATAGAGTATTTCTATATTGCAGTATTGATACAGTAAAACATGCTGAATGCTTTTTAGTGGAGCTGTGGCCGTCTGGGAACTGGAAGGTCCACAGAAGACCCCGCAGTTTGATTTCACTCGGTTTCATGCAGAAGCGTTCCTGAGCAAGACATTTAAAGGGACAGTCGAAATTGGTCATCAAATGATTGGCTCAGGAATGCGACAAAAACAAAATGAATCTCCATTAATTCAATAAACTATCCCTTTAACCCATTCTGACCGGGAACCCATTTCGGTGTTGGCATCATGTTATGCTTTAGCTATTGAAAAATAGCAGATCTACAAGCTCATAGCGAGCCACCGAGTGGCGCGCTACGAGCTTGTAGGTCTGCTATTTTTGAAAAATCGAAGAACGACTGACATTTTTAGAATCTGATCTCAGGTCAGAATGGGTTCATCAGACCAGTGGAAACCTCGTATGAATCTGATCTCAGGTCAGAATGGGTTAACTGCTCCGCTGTGCATTTATCTGATTAGCACATTGCTGGGTCAAATGCAAAAAGCATTATTTTCTGTTTACAAATTAGTTTTCAACTTCTTTTTGCTCATACAATAGAAAACCAGATGACAGGACAAAGGATTTGTGCCTGTATTACATTATGACTCCGTTTCTTGTGTATAGGATGTGGGGGAAGCATGCAGGCTGTGATGCATATTTCAGGTGTGGTTCTATTGTATTCATGCAGATGGCCCCATACTGTTGGCTGGAGATGTAAGGATCGCTTTACCATTGCCAGGTGGGAGCATTGTGTGGGAGGTTCAAGGTCGTCTTTGATTTCTTAGAGCAAATTATTCTGTGGCATGCTTGAGATCTTTCGGCTATAATACGCGTCGATTATTCCATGACCTGTCTTCGTCTTTTTACAGGTGGAGAAATTCCACGCGACACAAAACCGTGCAAATGGTGTTATCTTTATAAATCAGGCGGAATGTATAATCAGCCACACTTCTTCTGTTATGTGTGCGGCCCACAATGGACTTGACTGAACCATATGAATGGTTGGACTAAAGTCCCCAACTTAATTTCTCTTTTTTTTTTCAATATATTTTGATGAGATTTTGGGTAAAATATACCCGTGTTTAGTGATGGTGTAACAAAAAATATTTTTAGTCTTCTAGGGTTAAATTACAAACGCCACAAAGGGCTTAGCAACCCAGGGGCTGTATTTTGCGTGTCTTAAGTACCAGGTCTTATTCCCTAACTTGAGTAAACTAAAGACCTGGAGGCGTGGTCAATGCCATTTGGCTATTCTGAGTGGCCAAAGAGCATTGACCACGCCTCCAGGTCTCTAGTTTACTCAAGTTAGGGAATAAGACCTGGTACTTAAGACACGCAAAATACAGAAAGTGTCTAATAATGGCTCCTAATCTTTAGCTACAATGTGGTGTTCAGTGGTGATTAAGCAATACTACTGTATACAATACATACTGACTGCTTGTCATGTGGTCACCCAAACTTCAACCTCTATACAAACAAAAGCGCTTCACAAGAACAATTATGTTCAAGAAATCCACTGAAAAGCAACAGTGTGACATGCATCACTTGCAAGAAACTCCTGTGAACTCTTTTGAAACCATGATTGTACTTGTTGTGTGTGACGCAGATGTGAATGCACATCTGCGTACGTGTTTTAAAAAAACTAAATGAGAGAGAGAGAAGGGGGGGGGGGGGGGGGGGGGGGGGGCTGCGGAAGAGAATGAAGATGATTAACCCATTAAGACCTAAGGACGATGCTTTAATGTCTTCTACTTTATTATCCTATAACAGAAAAACTTCCTTTACGGTATATCAGCGTTGCTCCAAATTAATTTGTATTTGGCCGCCGACCCCCCCCCCCCCCCCATCTCCAAATATTTGAACCCCAGAAGCAAATATTTGAGTTTAAAAAGTTCACTTAAAAAAAATCAAATAAAGATTATAATAAAATATTTGCGCCAATTTTCACTATTAAAAAACAATCCAAATTAAAATATCCAAAGTATATAAAATAATGGTTAAAGTGGTTAAAATGTGTAGTTAAAATCTAAAATGACACGCTTTCCCGGTTTTAATGGGTCAAGGTCAAGGAACCCAAAGGATAGAAGGTGGCAGAAGGTGGATGTTGCACAGGTAACAAGACTACTCGCCCCGTTTCTGTTTTCCTCCCAGACTTTTCCCCAGTGAGGGGTGGGAGAGGCTGGACAGCAGACGGCTGGACTTTGAATTTCTCTAACTTTCATGACAGCAGAACAGAAGTACAAATATAATTTATAAAAAACTACTACAGATTGAAGTCTGTTCACAGAAGTTGTTGTAGGATATGTGGGGATTATCTGACGAGGTACCAATTGAGGGGGCAAAACCTTACATATACTAAATAATACTAAATTGTTTATAGGTTCAATATAAGTCAAATAATATAGCCTTTCCACAGCAGTATCTTTTTTATATTTTTCCAAAAAGAATACAAACAGCCAATAGCATATTACAAAGTTATCCCCCTCACTGGGGGAAATTCCGGGAGGAAAAACGGGCAAGCACCGGGGCGAGTAGTCCAGTATTCGTTGCACAACAGTGGAAGACATAGTGCCCCTATATGTACGCATCTATCTTATTGTCTTATTGTCCACCCACTCAACATTTTGACTCAGAAATGTGATCATGGCGCCCGCTGGCCTTGTGGTCCAGCCGGGCGCGTTCCACAGCGCGTCACGTGTTCGAGTCCCGTTCATGACGACCTTTGCTGCATGTCTCCCCCCTCTCTCTCTTGATTGATTGATTGATTGATTGATTGATCTTCACTTGTATATATCAAAAAAATTATAAAAAAAAAAAAAAAAAAAATCACATTTCTTAAAACTGTTTACCGATGGCCTCGTTTACATACTGCGGCAGAGGACAGACACACAAAGAAAAGAGAATACTTCCCAGCACACTAGTGAGCACAGCGCTGCACCGGCTCTGTCTACCATCTGGGGCTTGCGAATTACACTATACACTTCACCCAAGTTCCCCATCAGTACTCAAGAACTCAAAATGATGAACAGGATGGCATAAAAGTTATGCCTCATGCTGTTATTACAGACAAGTGCTTTCAATTATAATGCCCCATCCAAAGATATTGCACACATCATCATGACGGGAAGCAAAGAAATGTATACTATGGGAATAAGGACGGTCGGCGACGGCGTGACAGGAGGCAGACGAGATGGTTTGGTTTCAAGCAGCTCTCACTCTTTCTCTCTTTTCGATCTGTGTCCCCACTGTCTCTGCAGCGGAAGTAATGAGCCTTAAACCACAGTACTTTAGCTTTAATTAAAAAAGACGCTTTAGATATCTTAGAGGGGGTTAGAGAGAAGGTTTGAGAGAGGGAGCGAGATAAAAGGGCAGAGAGATTAAGGATTATTTCCCCCTTTTATATGATGAATGATAATTACATGATGTTGGTTTTGAAGAACAAATCTATAATGTACACTACAGGTATCGCGTTACTATAAGTCACTCTCAATTATCTCCTTAAATGCCTTATACACATACATCCAAAATCACTTATACTCGGGGAAACTAGCCCTCCCAGCAGCCCATCTGCCAGTCAAATGCCAGGATAGTTGGCCCAATGGCCCCACCAATTATGTCACTACACTGAAGTTAAACCAATTTCAGCAGGTTGGCGGTCCATAAGCCACAGGGCGGGGAGATATATGTTCTCACACTCGGGTCAGACCTCTCTTTCTGTTCTTTGACTGAATGTTTGCAAAGGGCTTTCGAGGATTACCGGGTTCTACAGTTGACTTGCACTGCAGTCATTCAAGAATGCTGGAATTCAATTTCGGAAAGTAAGGGAGCTTTTCAAGGTAGAGGAAGAGAGTGACAATAAGAGATTGGAAGAGAGAGAGAGAGAGAGAGAGAGAGAGAGAGGGAAAAGACTGAGAGGAGAAAGTGAGATGGAGGGTCAGCGCTTAATATAATTTCATGTTGAAGAGGTCACTCGCTGCACTCAGCCAGAAATGATTCATAACCTGATATACCGTAGGTATGTAATACCATTATTCACATGAGGGGGAAAGGGTGCTGAACAGGACATGTTCTACCGTGTCAGTGTCACCGTGTGTGTTCAAGTACAATCTGAGAACCCATCGGCAAAAAATAAAGGAAAAACTGCCATCAGTCAGTTTTAGACTAATGAGAACATATTGCTTATTTTACTGTCCAATGACATGAAATGGCACAAGGGAAGGACTCCACAAAAAGACCACCCCCCCAAAATCGGGAGAGAAAGTATACACGTCGTATGGGCAATGCTCTGTCAGTAACTAGCAACTGAGCAAAATATCCTTATCCTTAATAATCCTTACCTTGGGATTCTTGTGATGTTGCTTAGTGGTCTGATCATTGGAAGGCAACAGCGGAAACTAAACTGACCTGCTGCTGTGGATGGATCAAGCTCTGAGGTAGCTAAGTGATCTAGCCTCACTAGAACTCTGACATTCGAAAATGTAAAGTGCTTAACTAATAAATGAAATGCAAAATAACTTCATGTATTATTTATGAGGGCAGGACCTATGGTAATACTTACATACAACACATGTCACACAGAGGCACTTCTCTCACACGCACAATCTAACTAATAGCCTACTTTTAATAGTGAAGGCACAATTACCATATCGCGCCGAAATTGTCGCTGTGATTAACCGTGATTGGCTGAAGGTGTGCCATTCTGCGCTGCATGTGATTGCATGACGAGTTAATGAATAAAAGAACAGGTAGGCCTACCTAACGGGTATGGACTTGTTTAATTAACTCATTCGCTCGTTCTTTTTTTGATGCCTTCTGGTCCAAACAACCTTTTTTAAATATAAATTGATTACGGTTCACAACTCTGTTCTGTACGGTTCCGGTGCGATTAAAATAAGTAAAAAAATAAATAAATAACAGAAAAAAAATTAAGTGAGATGTTAAAAGTTTACACGGAAGGTACCGCCCTTTCCACCAGTATAGCTCTGCCTTGCATCACATTACTTCCTTACTTCCTTCCTTTATTATATTGTATAACAAACTTGTGTTGCCTATCTACGTATATATACCTACTAGTTAGCTGTTTTACACAGACATACGGAGGACCAATATACCTCGACAAAAAGGTGGCGGAGTCTGTCTTATGGTGTTTTAATATCCGACGCAGCGCACTTTAATATTAGCCCCGTGTGTGCCTGTGCACGCTATAGCGCAATGACACTTTCCTGCAACAACCAAATGAACGTTGATGCAAAAATGATACTAATAATGTTCTCTTCACTCCAGCAGATATGGGTTGCTAAAAGCACACAGTCACAGCCTGGTACTTTCTGCTACAGTATACTTACAACATCCGTGTGCCACTCTCTATACATTTCCAATGATCCGTTACTGCAGGGGTCTTCAACGTTATTATGTTTTTTCAATTCAATTTTATTATAGTGTCAAATCACAACAAGTTGTCTCAAGACACTTTACAACCAACAAAGATCCACCAGGTCAAGGACCCCTTAGCTGAGAGAGAGAGAGAGATGAAGCAGGGACCCGCGGCGCACATATTGTGTAAAATTGTGTTGCAAATTAAACCTTTTCATCAAACCCGATCAAGGGGACCACAGGTCCACAGGTCACAAGTCCACTGTCTCCCAGTAAAGCACAAAATGGACTTCAAAATACTTCGCTACTATGAATCACTATACCTACAACCAGCCCCGCCTCCACTTCTCTGAACTCATCCAATGCCATGCCCCCTCCCGCTCCCTCAGGTTGGGTGATGCCAACATCCCCAGGACAGAAAAGCAAACCTGCAGAGACAGTACCTTTCTCCGTGGCCCTTCACTGTGGAACTCACATCAGAGCTGCAAAACGTCAACACAGGGTTCCTCTTGTCAGGGGCTTGGGCTTCTATTCACATGCAGTCCTGCGGGCAGAGCAGAGAGAGAGAGCTAGTGACTACTTTACTCCGTTGGGGGAAGAGTGCTGTATGCTCTCCCTTGTGGAGTTCAGTCGGCCTAGGAGGGAGGGAGAGAGAACGAGACCAGGTGAGCCACAATACACGCACAACACATCCAAGTGGGTCCAAAGGTTTGAGTTAAGTCTTGTACTAATACCAGCCTCCTCATGAACAGAGTGATTCCTCCTTCCTCACTCCTCCATTAGTTCAAACTGACTCACCAGACAGCTTGGGCGTCAGCTATTTAAAAGCTTCTGGTGATTGCCTTACCGGCTGCAGGTGCGTCCATGTCCAGGCTCCCATTGGCTGCAATACCTGTACAGGGTGATATACTCCCTCTATCACCTCCCCCAGTCTCATTCTGTGGGGAATAGGACTGGCTGTTTCCCCTGGTTTGCCACTGGATGTGTGTGATGTGATGTGATGTGTGTGTGTGTGTGTGTGTGTGTGTGTGTGTGTGTGTGTGTGTGTGTGTGTGTGTGTGTGTGTGTGTGTGTGTGTGTGTGCGCGTGTGTGTGCGTGTGTGTGTATTTGGTTAAAAATGGGTAGGGTTTAAAAAAAGGCAAAAGTTTGCTCTGTTGCACTGGCCTAAAAGTGGGTCCTTAAAAACTGCTTCAACTTCTGAAATGTATGTATGTAGGTATGTATGTATGTGTGTATGTATTTAAAAGGGGGGCCTTTTTGTAAAAAGGCCCAGCCCACAATACCTTCATATATTTAAATATATTTCCAAAATAGTGTTACCAGTGAAGGGGCAAACTGCCTATTCACTGGGGACTATGCAAGGCAGAGGCGTCCACCCCCCTGAGTCCAAGTTAGACTAGACCGCATACCTAAAGTTCGGTCATCAGTGTTTCTAATTCTATGGCTTATTGTGCATATTGTGTATAGCTTTTTTCTTTATTGATTTATTGCTTTAATGGCTTGACCCTGTCTTATCGCTGCTTGCAGCTATTTTTATTATTATTATTTCACAGATAGCTTCATAGACTTGTTGGACAGCACGATCATATTCAATGTGTAGGCTATTTTCAGACATTTATCCCACCATCCTGCGCACGCTTGCATTGTGTACGTGCACGGTGTGTGGTGTGTGTGTGTGTGTGTGTGTGTGTGTGTGTGTGTGTGTGTGTGTGTGTGTGTGTGTGTGAGAGAGAGAGAGAGAGAGTGAAGTTGACTCTGCATGCATATCACCCATTCTTGAGATAAGGGACAAAACCTTTTTCAAACTGGATTTTTTTTTTTTTTAAGATACATTCAAATCAAATAGATGTATTTGTAGACACAGGTCTCAACTACCAATCTTGAGAAGGAACAGGTTTTTCGCATAACATTTCTTTCTAAAATGGGACATTTATGCACTTAATACCTGATTCATGTCAACTCCGTCAGACACACTAAAATCCCTTTTAATTGAATTTTATCATTTCAACAATAATATAAAGTCCTCAGTTATCTTATAATGGCTTTCAGTAATCAAGTTAAGTAATACAAATCTTTTAATATTATTTTGTTCCAATATCACACTATTATGAAATATCCAATTTCTCAAAACCGTCATTTCAACCTTTATTTTCAATATTATAACATGAAAACCATGTAAAAAAAAAAAAAAAACATCATTACGTATCATTTCAGTTGGTGTTTCAATACATAAGCACAAAAGATTTGACAGCGAATTTTCTATTTCTTTGGAAATTAACAAAAACATCACGGGACGAACGTCTGACGGAGTTGACGAACATCTGACGGAGTTGACACGTTTAACTGATTTAGGTTCTAGACCACCTAGGATCTTGATTCTGGTGACTAATCCCACATTTTCAAGGATGAGGAATACAGTGGTACTATTTAGATTTGCCCTGTGAACATGGCAGCCATTTTTCAAAATGGCCGCCAACTTTCTGTTATTTCCCAATAACTCAAGTTCTACACCACCTAGGATCTTGATTCTGGTGACTAATCATACATTTTCAAGGATGTGGGATACATTGGTACTATTTAGATTTGTCCTGTGACCATGGTAGACATTTTTCAAAATGGCCGCCAACTTTCTGTTATTTCCCAATAACTCAAGTTCTACACCACCTAGGATCTTGATTCTGGTGACTAATCATACATTTTCAAGGGTGAGGAATACAGTTGTACTATTTAGATTTATCCTGTGACCATGGATGGTAGACATTTTCAAAAATGGTGGACCTGCTATTATTTTACCAATTTACTCAGGGAATATTATCAGAATAATATAAAATCTGTGAATACATTTCTTACCAAGAATTTTCTTCACCAATGTTTGTAAAGGTGTCTACTAACATATCCCACATTGGTTTCTATTTGACCACCCTAGGGGCATGTTTGACAGCTGCTGAAAGTTGGGTACCATCAACAACCAATATAAGGCTAAATGTTCTAAATTTCATTATGCTTTAAGTAGCATGTGGCATGTCAAACTAGGGGCTTTTCATGATTCTGGATCCATTCCAAGCATTCGTTTTGCACAAAAAACACTACGTTGGCTAAAAACGGCCATAGCCATCATCACAGATGTGATGAGGTCAGCACATGTCGGCACATTTGGGCAAGTGGCTATGGCCAAACTAGGGGGTCTATGGCCAAACTAGGGGTCAAACTCCTTGGGCTAAATTCGGTGAGGTGAACAGTGAGCAGTGAACAGTGAGCGAAAGACTGAAGACAGAAGATTTGGCTTCAGGACCATCAGGCAGGATGTGCAGACACTGAAGGCATCAGTGTCTTTCTGTGTCCCCAGCATGTCAACCAAAGCAATGTTACCAAATCAAAGGAGCCTTCACCTCATGTCACCTGGGGCTGGGTGAGCAATCGTATCCTGTATCTAAACTCACAACTAAATACAGACACTTGGCCAGACTGCCGTTTGAAAGGGTCAAACCCCTCATCCTGATTGGGGAAGACCACCCCACCTAATCACACCAACCGAACAAGTGAGGTTGGGGCCTCCAGGTGGGCCAGCAGCCATCTGCACAAGACTGGGCTGGACCCTGCAGGAAAGCAATCTCCAGCCAAGACAATGTAAGTTGACTATAACAGAGCCCCAGAACACAGAGCTCAGGAGAAGGATGGAGAAACACTGGCAGGAGGCCACCAAGATACAATGCCCCAGAGACCCAGAGTGTGCCACCACTGGCAGTAAGGAGATCAACTGCTGCAGCAAAGATGTCATGAAAGGCAAGTCTCCACCAAAAAAAACCCTGAACCTAATCGGGGTGTCAAGAGACCAAAGTTTCTCCCCCACAGTTCCCTGCAGTGGCCAGTGAAGTCAAACTGTGCATCTGTACCTGAAATGGGCAAGTCAAAGGCCAGAAAGCCCACCTCCTTTTAATGTCCTGTCAGTAGAAACTCAACCTGCACCTGAAATAAGCCCTTACCTCTCCCAGAGAAAGTTCATCCTTGAAAATGTAATGATTAGTCGCCAGAATCAAGATCCTTGGTGGTCTAAAACTTGAGTTATTGGTAAAATAACAGCAGGTTGGTGGTCATTTTGAAAAACAATGGCTGCCATGGTCACAGGACAAATCTAAATAGTACCACTGTATTTCTCATCTTTTAAAATGTATGATTAGTCGCCAAAATCAAGATCCTAGGTGGTCTAAAACTTGAGTTATTGTAAAATAACAGCAGGTGGCGGCCATTTTGAAAAAAAAATGGCTGCTATGGTCACAGGACAAATCTAAATATTACCAATGTACCCCACATCCTTGAAAATGTATGATTAGTCACCAGAATCAAGATCCTAGGTGGTGTAGAACTTGAGTTATTGTAAAATAACAGCAGGTGGCGGCCATTTTGAAAAATGGCTGCCATGGTCACAGGGAAAGTCTAAATTGTACCACTGTATCCCTCATCCTTGAAAATGAGGTCTTAGTCACCAGAATCAAGATCCTAGGTGGTGTAGAACTTGAGTTATTGTAAAATAACATTAGGTGGCGGCTCTTTTGTAATATGGCTGCCATGGTCACCACGAGACAAATCTGTGATGGCCCCATAGCCAAAAATGTTCCTTAAGGCATGCTCTAACTGTGTGCCAAATTAGAATACTGCCCATTATTCAAAAACAATAATTTTATTGTTTTAGGAACACTTTTGTCAACTCCGTCAGATACACGTCAACTCCGTCAGACACAAAATCTGACGGAGTTGACGTCTGACGGAGTTGACAAAATGGCATTTGTTTTCATCTTAACCCTCTTTAGTACAATGTAGCCATTTTGTTTTTGCTTAATTTTGTTAGCTAAACCTAACCCCTAAACTAAAATAATAAACATTATTTTGGAATTCTTAACAAAGATCATAAAAATGTCCTGACGGAGTTGACATGTAAAAGCTGTGACCACATTGTTATCAACATTGTTTGTTTAAAATATCAAACAATTGAATGCTTGTCAGACCAGGTACTCCACTGTTGCAACAAATATAAATGGGACTTGGAAAAGGAGTCTTCAGGCTAAATCTGTGGACAATATTTTCTGATTAATTTAAGACTTTTAAAAAAACCTGACGGAGTTGACGGAGACGTGGGACGAACATTTGATAGGAGATATTTAATAGAAAATATAAATTAAAATTAACTCTGTATATTATTTGCTATGTTGTTGACAATCTACTTTAATTTAGTATGTATATTTATGTGATTGTGACAGTATTAGACACTTTTTTGGCAGTTTGAAATTGTGGCCACTTGCTGGGGACAGGCTAAATACAGGCCTTTTTGGGTACAGGGCCTGCTTTTAACTAATTCAGATGGAATATGAAAACAATTATAATGAAATTAAGGGCATAATAATACACAACTGTATTACACTTAACTTTGCAAGTGCTTTTATTTTTATGAATTAATTAATTTTTTACATAAAATAAGGCTCTTATGTGTGGGACATGTTTTTTCCACTTTTGTCCCTCATCTCAAGAATGAGTGATATATGTATGTGCATGCATGTGACAATTAATTGTTTCTCACTTTGTTTCTTTGGCAATCAAACCGTTTGTCTCTCTTCTCTTTCTCATGTAATTGCATAAACTCACAGCAGCCCCTCTTCTCCGTCCTCCCTTCTCTCCAGCTTTATCCCCCATTCCACTCTTCTTCATTCCCTCCACACTCTCTCATCTCTCTCTAACATATACACGCAGCACACACACTTTTCTAATTGGTGTGCTTCATCCACCCACCAGCTGTCAGGAGTGGGTCCCACCGCCGAGCTCCTAGCTGGCCAATTATTGTCTAGGGCAACCTGCGCCAGGAGGACCCAGTCAGACATCCAGCAACCCCCAGGGTTCTGCCACGGCTGCCCGCTGACAGGGAGGGCAAAGCAGGTCAAATGCCGGGTTGACCCCCCCCCCGCCACCCCACACACACACACACACACACACACACACACACACACACACACACACACACACACACACACAGTGTTCTCTAGCTGTGCCATTCTCTTAATGGATCTGACAAACACAAACTGCTCCCGGCTATGGAGACTGCGAGAGGAGATGTGGAATGAGAGGGTGGCTAGAGGAGAGGGACAATGATGGAAATCGAGGGAGAGTCACAGAGCGGAGAGGAGAGGAGAGAGGAGCAACAGTGTGAGTGGAGAAGGGCAGAACGTGAGTGGGAAGTAATATCACTGGTTAAGCCGACACATAGTTGCAGCCGTGCAGTGAACGCAGGAAATGCAGAAGCCTGGAGAGCAGAGAAGGGAGGGCAGCAGAGGTTAGAAAGGCAACTAAACAGACAGCACGCAGGGGAGACGGGCAATCGAGTTGGGGTGGCAAAGAAGATGGAAATGAAACCATATATATATATTTATAGACTCTGAAACTGCAAGCAGACGTCTGGTCAGGCCCTCAATTGGAAGGAGGGGAAAAGAATCATGAGTGATATGAGTTTATGTGTGTTTATATGTGTTAACGCAAACATTAAATGCCATTGACAATGAATGGAGAATTTCCGTCATGTCATGTGGACGAGCAAATCATCTGACAATGAATGGAGAATGATGATTGTACGATGATAAGAGCGCCCCTCACTCCATTCAGGTGCATGTGATCTTTTTCTTTGTCTTTTTCAGTCCTTTCATTTTCTACATATTGCGACCATGAAAGGGGAGGATATGTCCCTTTCATGCGAAAGCGTGTTCCAGAGAAGAGGAAGAGGTTTATAATGACCTGCCCTGCAGCTAGCACCCTGCTGTGTCCCTGAGGGAATGAACAGATAAACAGCACAGGAAAATCACAAGAACTACACACAGCTGACACTGAAGGTGCTCTCCAGTTTGTATATAACCTCTCATTCATAATAAGAGGTTATTCGCAATAATAAGACATAAAGAATACTGCAGTAGTATACTGCATATCCACTGAACCAATGAATGACATTCAAAATAGAATTGCAACATATAGTAGTCGGCTGGAACAGTTAAGTAAGCCTTTACAAGTAGGCCTTTCACTTTCTTTGAGTGCTGTGCTGTATCAGGATCACAGCAAGTCATGGCCAATGTCAAAAAAGAAAAAATATTCAGCAGCCATTTGGTTTTTTCAACTAATCTTCCTCCTTGCACAGGTATGGGTTCAAATCCGGGGTAGAAGTTACATAGTGCAGCTAAAGTGACTGAATATCCGTTGATAAGTATATGTCCGTTGCTGTGAATCGGCAAAAGAAGGGAAACTTAAAATTATTTGACCACCTCATTAAATATACACATTATACAGGAACCGGTTTTGTGTTGCAGTAGGCCTAATTCTTTAACCAGGCTATAGAATCTGTTAGCATCTCACTAATATCTGGGACTTATATAGCGCTTTTCTAATACCCAAACCCAAAGACGCTTTACATGTGTGGGGGCCGGGGGGGGGGGGGGGGGGGGGGATGGGACATGAGAAAATGACAACTTACAAACAAACAAAACAAGTTTAAAAACCAATAAAAACAGCAACAGGTTAAAAACAACAGGTTAAAAACCCATCAGCTCGGGAATGCTATTCTGAACAGGTGGGTTTTCAGTGCAGTTTTGAAGGTGGAGAGTGAGGGGGAGGGCATTATTCCAGAGGGTAGGGGCCGCCCCGGCCACAGAGAAGGCCCTGTCGCCCCAGGTTTTGAGCCTGATCTTGGGGATCACAAGGAGACCGTTGTTGTTCATTGGCCGTTGTTGTTCATGTTAGGAATGTAAACAAAGACACTTGTGACAGGAAGAGAGGAGGGACCAAACGGCCCAACATCCTGTTATCCACGTTATATCGGGCGCCGCCCCAAAAGGTAACAAAAACCCCCAACAATAACAAAAAAAACAGCACAGGGCACTGTTTTTCCCTTTTTTTGCAGATGGTTTGTTTCCCAGATTGGCGTTGCAGAGACATAATTTCACAACGGATATACCGTATAGCTAGCATCACAAGAGAGTATTACGGGCACACATAATAGCACAAGTGACAACAGCACATCCCTTTCATTCTACACGGATACAGACATTTCACGACAAAGGCCTTGTCGGTAGGGAAGCTGATTATCCAGCCGCACATCTTGCCATATAATAACAAAAGTGCAAAGAGTTCATGCACCTTGCGATATGAAAGCCCCATCCATTGGTACAGTGTGATCTACCGTACGTGGCAGTGGGCCCTCTGTGTGAGAGTGAGATCAAGGCCATTAATGCAGCACTGACCTCTCAGATGGTGTAAGTTTATGCTCCGCAGGGTCACGGGGGACCAAAAACTGCAAAAGGAGACAGGGTGTGAGAGGACCAGGGGGAAATCTAAATGGAAATGATGTCATGCCTATATTACACACGAGAGAACAGTTGTATTAACAGAATGTGTAATTTTCAACACGCCATTTTCAACGGTCTGTATAATTGAGACCCACATTTTATTGTTTTACTTTTCAACACATGAACAACAATGTATATTCATATTGCAAACAACACATCGAGCCATGTTCATTGCAAGTGATAGTCACACTCCAATGTGTCCTACCCATTTTTTGTTACCACTAGCAATCACCAGGCTTAATTTCCGATTGTGCTTTAATTAAGTTGCTCTCTGTTCAAGAGCATAAATTAGTCAATGCGGACCAGACCATCACCAAACCACAATTGACATAATAGATTACGGGTATTATTATATAGATTATATTATGTGTGTCCAAACAGCTGCCATTCAATCAGAACTTTAGTCTGACTTCCAAATAGCTATAGCGTAATATTTTTCCCAAGCCATAAATGTAAGTTACTGTACAGCAACATTAACATGGAGCTAGATAAGACTCTCCTCCTCTTGCCAGTGAGGCCAAGTTTACCAAGCTTGCTCCGACATAGATAATTCTAAATTCGGCGAGGGCTCTCACTCGGCTATCGCCTCGCCTTGGCGCACCCCCCAGGGCTCAAGCCTGCTTATGTCAGCTCACCTGCCTGTTGTTCAGAACCTATAGGAGTCAGCGGAGACTTGCAAGTCCATGCCAATCTGGGTGAAACACACACAGTTCACCAAGCTCTCGGTCATAAGACCAAATGTTATCAACACCTGGGCTTGGCTTCCTTCGGAACTCGGATAAAACACGCTTGGTTGTGCAATTCTATAGGCCCAGAAGGGATCATATAGTATATGTTTGTTTCTGTCTCTTTAACCCATTCTGACCGGGAACCCGTTTTGGTGTTAGCATCATGTCATGCTTTAGCTATTTTTGAAAAAATCGAAGAACGACTGACATTTTTTAGAATCTGATCTCAGGTCAGAATGGGTTCATCAGACCAGTGTGTGTCCAGTGGAAACCTCGTATGAATCTGATCTCAGGTCAGAATGGGTTAAAAAAAAATGAAGTGAGCGGCTGCCCCACAATTTCAGATGCACTGCCACTACGTTACGACTAGAGACATGAATGCAGTGGGTTATTGTATAAAACGAAATCAGTCACAAGATGTATAATTTACTGTATGGACCACATGACGTCATCATTTTGTGCTCTAAACAAACATTAAAAGTCCATAGACTTGGCTGCCATATGACGTAATTTCAAGAGCCGCATGCATCATTTAAAAAAAACATCCCTTTGCAGCTGGCTCTCCATAACCTCACCTGGCAGAGAAATTACTATTGATGAAAGGATGGTGTCAATAATTCGCTTTCCTATAGCTGTCATCTGAAACTGACTTTTTCTAGACGCTGAGGAATAGTGGAAATCTATTGCTTCCACGTTTATTGTATTTTTCATGTACTGTGTGTTTCTTCATTCATGATGAAGCTTGAGGTTGCCGTAGTACAGTTTGTTTGAACCTCTTGTTTTGCTTTTGGGTTTGATCATACTAGTTTTACTGTTTTACTGTTTTTGAGTTTGTGCTAATTTGCTGTTTCAGTCTTTGAATATAGTGCCCAGGGGGATTTAGTTTCAGGGTTAGTTGAGACTGTTATGACCTGGCTCTTGGGCCATACCAAAGGAGGAAAAAGTACTAAGTGGGGTGTGTTAATCTTTAGATCAGTAGTGTAAGTGTATGTGTATGTGTGGTGAGTGTAGTGTGGGGTGTTGAATGGGGCAAACAAATGCTGCATGCTCTCATGGAAGGAGAGAGAGAGCCTGAGTGTGGCCACACACCCAGCCTCTTATAGTGCACCCTGGGAACACTGGCCAGGTGCTCCCAATGCACCTGATTGGCAACTCGGCAGGACCTGTGGGAAACACAAGACTAGCTCTGGTCCATAGCTCTAATGCGTGCCTTAGAGCTATGTTACTTTCAACTTCCGCCGCTCGCATGAATGCAGACCAGCCTCTACTCTTTAGTGTAAATAAAAAGAACGTTTTTGCTACTCACCAAAACAAAGGCGGGTTGTGTCAATAGAAAGACTACTTTCCTTAGTGGAAGCACTCTGAGCCCCCCACCACACGTATAAACTGTACTTTTTGGCCAAAAAGGGATTTTGTTTCCACCGGAAAAAAAACATTTTTAGTTACTCCGCTGCGCCCTCTACTGATATTGCCCAGAGAACTGCCTCATAAAGGACATTTTTCCTCCGGTGAAAAAATATCCCTTTTTGGCCAAAAAGTACCGTTTATACGTGTGGTGGGGGGCTCAGAGTGCGTCCACTAAGGAAAGTAGGCTTTCTATTGACACAACCCGTGTTTGTATTGGTGAGTAGGTCAAACGTTCGTGAGATTTCCACTAAAGAGGAGAGGCTGGTCTGATTTCGATTTGAGATTTAATAGGGAAAGTCCCATAGCCTTAATGCAGGAAAGAAATTTGCAGAATCGAAGCATTAATGCTATGGACCAGAGCTAACACAAGACTATAGGCCTACCTAACAAACCACACAGGCCCTAGTAGGCCAAACTACAGGGGGCTGTGACAAGACATTTTGGGGGAATTTGAACATTTGGGGATTTTTGGGGAAAAAAACTAAAGTGAATATTTTTGGAAAATTAATATTTTGGGTGTTGTTGTTGTTTCTAACCATATTTTTATAGCAGTTGCAGTTCAAATGCTATGTAGTCCCCTTCCCAGCCCGTTGCTGATTGTTACGATGATGATGGTATATATTCACTCTCAGATTCTCACTTTTCTTTTTTAGGTGGAGGTAAACTATTTCCCAGGTGTTATATTATTTATAGTCACCAATGTTGTGCAAAGGCCAGTGGTATAGGCAATAGGAGGCAATATCTGGCCCGTATGTTATTTTGAGAAGATGATGATGACGACGATGACGATGATGATGATTTTTCTTTTACTTTTGACAATAATATCTTGTTGGCTTGGATGAAAATATTTTAGTTCAGCTATGTGAAATGAGTGCAAATTGATTATTTCGATTTTTGGGCTGCGCTAAGCCCAAAATACATTTGCCCGTCTATTCACACTCCGTGCCAGTTTTAACTATAGTCTACGTTTACGCTTTGACACCCCCTTTCTACCTAGCTCGCACCTGCTCAGCTCCCGTCCCGTCACCCCTGCCTCGATCTCCGCATTCACCAGACAAGACAATCCACCTCAAATCCTCAATTCAACCATGTGCCACCGAGCAAAACAGACACATTTGGAAAAGAGACCATCTGCCATATTCTCTATAATCACTTCCCATAGGCCATTTAGTACCTTTCAACATAACAATTGGACAGTGTGTGTGTGATTAGTGATATTGTGAATTGATTACCTTGCCAAACCTTTCCTGCTGAGGACTGGCAGAGTAGTATAGCTGAAAACGGTTCTCTCTCTCTCAGCTGTGCTTGTGAGCACAAAAACAGGGCTTTTGAAAAAGAGAAGAGAGCTGTGAAAAAGGGGGCTTCTCGCTGGCATTGCACAAATATGCGCACGTCTCGCTTCATACCTTCAGCTCTGTCGGGTCTGTGAAAACAGCCTGCTGTTTTTAGAGCACGCTAGAATGTGTTGGGCACCGTTGTCTGCTTACATGTAATTGCTCATGTGATTCACCGTTTCGTTTTGGCCCTTGGGGTGTGCATTTTGTTTGTTTGGTTGCGGTGGCACGCAACGTTGCTCGCACGCAACGCTGCTCGCAATCAAGGCTTTATTATCTGTCGTGAGAACATGTCAGGGAAATTATCCTGTCAGAGTGCGACTGGCAAACCGCATGCTGTGACTGTCTGGCGTTGCCTCTGTATAGTGTATACAGTATACTACCGCAAGGCCAATGAAAAGAAAAGAAAAGAGAAGAGATGATGGGAAGATGATGGGAAAGAGCAGGGAGAATTGTCAAGTTCTGAATTGTCTTTGTTGTTTTGTTTACAACGTCATTAAAGTACTCCGACACATGCGGTGCAATCATGCCAATGAACAAAGTACGAATATTAACGCAGACAGGTGTGCAGTACGCTTTCACCTTTTCTCGCCCATTTCTCATCCCGGCGTGCATTCCGTGTTCCCCATTATATATAGCTTCCCCTCCTCATCTCTCATTATCTGTTGTGTTAGCTCTATTGTGTACATTCTGTTCCTATAATATCGGCAATTTTGTCTCCTCTCCTTGCCGCTGGTCCTCAGTGCCATCATTAGTCTATACTCTAGCTGCAGGGAGTATAGTGCAGGCGGCTTCGTACGCGCGCCTCAGCAGTCAGCACATGACGTACCAGAGCCTGTTGTGGACTTATATACCCGGAGAGAAATAAAACAAAGGAAATTATATTACTTTCAAAGTGTGCCGCTTGCATTGAAACAACATAATTCAGCCTTGGCCTGGGGGTTATTATGCCTTGCATCCAACCACACAAACCCCAGTGTCGAATGTACAGTGAAGTATTATAAGTATAATACTGTAGAGATTAACACAGACCTATACATTACACTGTATGTGCCCCGTGGTTTTAGGCTTGTGCATTTAATGAACAGATAAGAGTGATGTGCATTCATCTCAAGTGTAAGAACATGACATGCATCTGAAAGTGTCAAGGTTCGCCAGTGTCTATCTCTGCCTCACAGGCCCTTCACTTGTGTATTGTCTCTCGTTGCCTGCCATTTTCTCTCTTGTGCATCTTTGCTTTGGGTAAAAGAAGAGTCATTGCATCTTTTCAGTGTTTGTTCATGTCACAGAACAAGACGTTTGTCCTTATTCAGGTGTCAGGTGTGGAATATTGATGCAATATCGATATTCCTCTCCACCCTTTTCTATACATCTTAATCCTGATAAAAGGACCAAGAGGGTGATAAGCTACATTGGTGTAAAGTATATTTACTCAAGTACTGAATTTAAGTACACTTTTGAGGATTTTTGAGTGGTGCGGTGCCAGCCCCTCCTATGGCCAGCTTTCCGGGTTTGTGTGAACACAAACATTGGCTGATGATTGGCTGATCACCCCATAGTGATGATTTGATTGGCTGAGCATATTGAAGATAAAAGTGAGGGCAGAAAAGTCAAGATGCCAAAAGTGATTGGCCGGAATGGGGGGTCAAAGGTCAAAAGTGTAGAAGTTGAAGACAAGTGTATACTCCCGTACGCACACCCACCCACCCACCCACACACACACACACACACACACACACACACACACACACACACACACACACACACACACACACACACACACACACACACACACACACACACACACACACACACACACACACACACACACACACACACACACACACACACACACACACACACACACACACACACAGTACCACAGCAGGTCAAATATATTACTCACTCAAGTCACCCACAATGTCTGGAAGCACTTTGCGAGCAGTGGGAGGCCTAAGAGAACGTGACAGGTTGACAGGTACAAATGCCGGTGGAGGAAAACATAATTGGTCTGGCAGCAATCAGATGAAAAGGCAGCAATCAGATGAAAAACACCATATATTTATGATTCATAAATTGTAAGAGCTTGAAGTCAGGTAAGTTTATGAGCTGAGAAAGCTTGCTTGTTCCATGTTGAAGGAGAGAGCACAAGATTAAACGAGAAGGGACCCTAAAAAGTGAAGTTAACCAGTGTCATTGGAGGTCAGCTAGCTCATTAACAATTCATAATATGCTAACTTCGACGTCATGGCTGGGCTAGCAGTTAATTACCTTGATAAAACAACACAAAATTAGATACATTTAATTTCAGTCTAGAACTGTCCCTTTCATTTAGCCATTCAGATAAACAGACCATATCTGAACAGAAGAACATATTGGTCCCGCAGTCGCTCATTAGAAAGGAACAGATTATACAGCTACAGTAGTAATACAGTATACAGCCTTAACCCATTCTGACCTCAGATCAGATTAAAAAAATGTCTTCTACATCCTGACAGTTTTCTGAAAAGCTATGTTTCTATGTCAGCCACCGAGTGGCGCGCTACGAGCTTGTAGGTCTGCTATTTTTGAGTGGTGCAACCACTCCTACAACCAGCAATGTCCATGTACCTGTGTACCTGTGTGTGTGTGTTTGAGCATGAGTATGTTACTTATTTATACCAGTAGAGGTCGCCAGAAAACAGAGAGAGGGGTATAGTGCTGTAATGAGAGAGAGAGAGAGAGAGAGAGAGAGAGGGGGGGGGGGGGGGGGGGGGGGGAATTGCACCACTCAGTTCACACGTGTGTGATTTTTTTTAAATCGTGAAGATTTTTGTTTTTAATTTTGAGGTCAGGCCTAAATGGGTCAAGTGTCATGGGGTAATTGTTGCCCTGGTTCACTGAATGGCTTTACCAACATAAGTCCACCATGCTACCGTGCGTACAAACACTAAACATTTCAATAGGGAGGGATTTTCTTTTTCACAATAGATCAAAAGCATCACTTGGTGTGCAGACGGTGGAGACGTGTTGTTCCTAATCCCTACAGCATAAATTGTGTATGGGATACGTTCACATCCAGGTATAGCTGTCAACTTGATCCCTGTTGCTGCGCTGCATTCTTTATTTTAGATAAGTGAATAACAACATGAATAGCGTGAATGTGATGTGTCAATTATGTCTCGTACTTTTATAACATATCGACAATGGCATGTTACAAGCACCATTATGCCATTCTGAAAGATGTATAAATAAAATGGACAAAAGTAGAAGAAAGCTTTTCTCTCTGTTCTATTATTTCTTTAAGGCTTTTGCAGACTTCTTTTGATGTTTTGTTTTGTATTTTTCAGAAAAGCAAGTGTGTCCTGACTTTGATACACTAGTGTATGAAGTGGATGATGATGTCTCCCTATACTTTGTCTCTATATACTCCCGACTCCGTCAAAATGGTGTTCTTCACGCACGCACGCACGCACGCACGCACACTTACATACTCAGCGGGTAGGCTGCCTATCTCTTTGCAGGAATTGCAGAGAGTGTATGGAACTACAGTAGCTGTAATGAGGATTAGCACACTCACACCCACACAAACACGCACACACGCACGCACACACACACACACACACACACACACACACACACACACACACACACACACACACACACAGAGAGAGCGCATGAGACAATAACTGAGAGGAACAATGAGGGAGAGGATGTTTAAGGATGTGTGCACTCCTAAACTTGCGTAACAGATTGTCAACATTCATTTGCCCTTCGCTTTATCTCCTGTGACTCCTGGAGCCTCACGCACAAAAGATATGGTCATTCTAAAAAATGCGGACCCCCCCCTCCTCCTCCTCCCCTCGCTCCTTCCCCCCCCCCCCCCCCCCCCCCCCCCATTTCTTTATTCTACTTTTTGCACATGTCTTATCTTCTTTCCGTTAATTAGCTCTCCATTCATCTGACTTTAGGATGAGGAGAAGCATTTATCCTTCCTTGCCCCCAAAGGGAATACAGTCTTTACCGACCATGAATAACGCTAATGCTAGTTGGCAGTGTCCGACCCTTCTTTTAGATTCAGCACACAATTATAAATGTACATGCACAAAACACGTACACGTTCACACACACATGCACACGCTGCATGTGAACACAGTATGTTCCAGGCGCCGCACCGCACCGCACGCATGCATGCACGCGCGCACACATGCACAGTCGCACACAACACACATACACAAACTGACCAATAATTGTCCTATAGGAGAGTGGATTATTATGTTATTGGATTATTATGAGTCCGGACCTGCTATTCTGTTTCAGCTAAATGACACAGCTCTGGCGTGTCAGAACGTCACGGTGACACGCCGGCCCTGGTTGGACCGCGTCACGCCAGAATCACGCCATGATTTGCTAGCTGGGTAGCCCTCATGTATGTACATCTAACATGTTTATTGTTTTCTCAACTTCAGTTGTATCACATTATGTCACGGTGCGACTCAAGATGTGGAACCCAAATGTAGAACAGACAGGCAGGAGTAGAGCAGATCATATGCAAAGTATTTAATATACTGAAAACACTGAACAGAACACCATAACATAAACTATAATCAAGCAGGGAACACAAGGGACTGAGGGTTTAAGTAGACGCGGGGATCACAATACACAGGTGAACAGAACAAACAATCAACACTGGGATTGGCTGGGAGACTCACAGGACACAGGTGGAGAAAACTAGTAATCACAGGGAGGTGAGGCGAGACAGGCAAACACAACTAGGCAGAACAGGAAACACTAGGGCAACACTACGTAATAAAAGTGCACAACAGACTGATATCGTGACACATTAACATTGCCATTCCAGGCGTGAGGGAATATAATGCTGTGCCCAAAACGTTGCTGATATGCCCCAGGTGGCTTGATTAATCAACTGTTTTCTGGTGCTTTCATCCTTGGTGAAAGGATGAAAGCACCTTTCTTTTTTTCCCCCTGTGCATTTGCTTGTCGACGAGTGTGTACTGTATCAATCATGGGGGTTTATTTGCAGATTGCTTGGTTGAATCGTGTGCTGATAAAGTATACCCATGCAGTGTGTGGACTGTGGTGGATGTTAACCCTATATAAACTCCTTTTAACAAAAAGGCCGATCAGAAGGCTATAGTGACGGAGGGCAAGCCCAATAGAGCATAATATTAAAAAGGGTATCTTTTTGAAAAACAAAGAAAAGGTCCCGCACACTATCCAAAATAGAAAAGGGAAGGCAGAGAGAGAGAGAGAGAGAGAGAGAGAGCGCAACTTAAACAGGCAAGATGACAATATGAGTTTGAATATTTTTTTTCCCCCCTGAAAGAGATAGCATGATATGGTCCAGATGAAATATTTACTTGACAGTAAAGTGGGTGGGTTTATCTAACACTGAAAAATGCATGAGTTTCTCAAAAAAAAAGAACCTTCCAGGGTCTTGCTCGTCCAGACAGAGCATGCCAGACCACACACACACCGCAGCCTGGAACGGCGATAACTCCGCCATCCATTATTCATGGCTGATAGTGTCCTGGGTGTGAAGGCGACCTTGGATGACTCCCGCTATCCCGCAGGCTCCCGTTCGTTTAACGAGACTCCAAGGTATTTTGCCCCCATAAGTGATTTAGGAAACCACCTCAGCATGTAAGATAGACTACTATATTTAACCTGCATTTCCGTCTAAATATCACACAGCCCGTTTTTAGAATGGAGAGACCTTGGTGGGCTAGAGGTGGTATAGTGGGCGGCCATGCCTGAACAGGGAGGGAAGTCTCCTCCATGCAGCCACCTGCCAAACACTGATACTGATTAACTTAGGCTGTCCCGTAGCTAGTATAGCGCTGGGACAGTGTGGGACCTTTTTCCATTTTTCTGTTTGCTGATGGAAGTTACAAACGTGTTTTTCCGTCTGCGGTCGTAGAAAGTCCATATACTTAAGTCCATACTTAAAGGAGAATTCCATGCTAGAAGGTTTTCTTACCTTTCTTTGTAGTTGTTACGTCCCCAACAAAGAGGTCCAGGTGTTATTTTGTGCAAAAGCTCCTTATTGGCTATTTCCCCTACCATAAGCCCTCAATGAATTGCATTTAATTGAATGGGGGCTATGGGGTGTTGTGCTAATTTGCTTATTTCCATCGCTCAAACTTTATATTTTTTTGTATATATCCTCTCTTCATAATGTAAATAATATCCCAAGCGGCACACTTTACTACTTATTTCGATGGAAATAAGCAAATTAGTACAACACCCCATAGCCCCCATTCAATTCAATGCAATTCATTCAGGGCTTATGGTAGGGGAAATAGCCAATAAGGAGCCTTTGCACAAAATAACACCTGGACCTCTTTGGTGGGGACGTAACAACTACAAAGAAAGGTAAGAAAGCCTTCTAGCATGGAACAGTCAAAGCTTGTCTATACTAACCACTCTTATTCTGTTCTGGAAAGATACACGGGTAATGTAATGGCAAGTGTCATTAGTGATCATGATCATTATCCATTATATTTTACCACATAAGGTGTCAGTCAGTGTCTGCAGTGTCAGTAGTGAGATCCATAGAAGGGCACACAGAGACAGGTCAAGTCAGATCAGATAGAGTTCATGTCAAGGACAAACATTTGTATGCCTGTATACGATTGAATAAAGAAGCCTTGGAGTTAAAGTTCTTGGGGAATTTGTAACTGTACACATTTGCACATGAGATATGGTCCCTGCATCTCTAACTATTAGGAGGAGCAGTGGATGCCATTAATCCATTTTGGGGCGGGAACCCCTTTTGGTGTTAGCATTATGTTATGCTTTAGCTATTGAAAAAATAGCAGACCTATACAAGCTCATAGCGCGCCAACGAGTGGCGCGCTATGAGCTTGTAGGTCTGCTATTTTTGAAAAAATCGAAGAACGACTGACACAGAAACATAGCTTTGTCAGAAAACTGTCAGGATGTAGAAGACATTTTTAGAATCTGATCTTAGGTCAGAATTGGGTTAATATGGCACTGGCTGGGGAGCAGTTCCATTCTTTTGCTCAGGGACAACTTCCCATGCAGGCGGCCTCTCCAACCACTCAGCTATGGCATGGCTTGCGGGTGTCTGTGTGCATGCGTGAATCCAGAGCTAATCTCGCACTGCACCTCTGATCAGCATCAAACATTTTGTGCACATAATACTTCTGCCAAAGAAAATCACTCCACCACGACCTTGAACCGTAGGTCATAGAATCTATTTGGGTTTGCATTTTGCTATACTACTCCACCATTGTTGCATTGTGCTATACTCCTTGCGCTGTATAGTACTGCTAAACGTGTGTCTTTTTGAGAGCCGCTATGGCCCCGCCTATGCACAGCTTTGTGTGTGTGTGTGTGTGTGTGTGTGTGTGTGTATGATAATAAGAGCTTCACTTCACGCAAGTGCGTTTTTGAGGGGTGCTAGCCCCTCCTATATACAGCTTCTGTCGCCACACGTCTCATATTTGCCTTTGACAATGAAAGGAGAAATTAGGTCATATGTCCGTCAAATATGACGTAAATTTGTGGCAACACAAACATTAAATGTCATTGACAATGAAGGTAAAGTTTACATTACATACAGTAGACGAGCAAATGAATTCAGTTGTTCATGAGATGATGTATAATGGGAATGACAATGGGTGACTTTCACTTATACCCGAGTCATTTTCTAGTGAGATATCTCTACTTTTAGTAGTGGCTTCAGTAAAAAAAATTCCACCAATGCAATTCCCCCAAAACAATGTAATGTTTAGCCACAAGACATTCTTTTTACATACAGCAAACTTTTGTTTAGCTGAAGTTCTCCTTGAAGGATATAGGCAGCCTATATTGTCCTCTCCCATGGATGGGATCAGGCCAGGGTCAGGAACAAATCTGTACTGCTTTTACTGCAAACCTTTCTCTCATAAAGGAATAATTGAAAGTGTCTTAACTGGCTGTATCACAGTGTGGTACGGTAACACGACCGCTCAGGACTGCAACAGGTTGCAGAGGACCGTTAAAACAGCAGCTAAAATCATCGGCAGCGCAGAACTACCTATAGTCTCCACAACATCTACACCACTCTTTGTATTAAAAAAAGCCCACAACACATCATTAAAGAAACCAGCCATCCCGCAAATACCCTGTTCCAACCACTCCCTTCCAAAAAAACGCTACCAGAGCATCAAATCTCGCACCACCCGTCTCAGTAACAGTTTCTTCCTCCAGGCAGTCAGGCTGCTGAACAGCTGACCCTGAACTGTATTGCATTGTCACTTCACTTTGCACTTCTTTGTGTTTTTGTCTTTTTCTTTGCACTATATTGTTTTTGTCCTGTGTATATAAGACTGAGAGTGCTCTGAGCTAAATAATTTTCATTGTATGTATACTCTGTATCTATACATATAACAAATAAACCCGAACCTGGACCTCATAAAGACTATAAACTAACAAGAGGTGGGGACGGCAGTGTTGTTAGCTACTTGTCTGTAATATAAAGCTTTGTCTTTCTGTTAGTGGGTAAGTGTGAAAATGTGGTGAGGTGATAGCATTGGAGTGCATTTTGGAGGAATTGCAGTTGTGTGATGACGAATGTCATGTGTTATGCAGCACGGATGGACAGATGGGTGGATGGATGGAAAATTACTTTCCACAGATGTTCTTACACATAATCACAAACATACTGTAAGACACCAGAATGATAAGGAGGTGTACAGTAAATGCTATGGTATATAGAGTGTGGTCTGGGTCACTTAATTGTGACTGTGAGTGCTTTGCTGGTCAGGCATGAGGTGACACAATTAGAGAGGATGGGGGTGGAATTACCAATGTGTTCGCTGGCTTAATGCATTATCTTTAAGAGTGTGTTCTTATTAGTACCCGTTATAAAGCATGAGGAGAAAAGAAGATGGCACTATACTGACTCAATAGTGCTACAGGACAGGAGGAGAAGCAGATGTGTACAGTCCCATTCTGTCGGTCTGTTCCATGAGGCTGTCTTCTATAGGTACCTTTCAAAACGTTTCATGTGAATGGTACCTCTGGAAGCCACAACTCTGATGGGTGTGGTTTAGTCTTAAGGGGTGTGGTTTTTTTTTCTTCCACCCACTGTGTAATACAATAAACGGACAGTAGGTGGCAGTAGGACAGAGACCAGAGCAACTATACATTCCAGCGTGCAAATGTAACCAAGTAAATTGTGGTTGAACAGGCAGTTGATTAGATTCACACATAGCTGTATACGACGTCTGTAGACAATGTTTGTAAATGCCCATGTGTAGCAGAGTGGCTCAGAGCCTCAGCCACTGTTTTTCTCACTTTGGGGTTGCTTTGTGTTTTTGTTTTATTTCCCTCAGAGAACAGACTGAATACATGCGTGCTCTCTCTCTCTCTCTCTCTCTCTCTCTCTCTCTCTCTCTCTCTCTCTCTCTCTCTCGTCGTCCTTGAATGGATAATTAGAATTACTCCCAGGTACAATATAATTGCAGAAGTGTTTTCTGCATGATGGATGTGCCGTACATGTTGCTCTGGCACCAACACGCACGCACGCATGCACGCATGCACGCACGAACGCACGCACGCACACACGCACACACTCTTTCATCTACTGTAAGTGTTAACTTCCTGTCGGTCTCTCATCTCTCTCCATTCTCCTGGTTTTCTTTTCCTCAGAGAACAGACCTCTCTCTCTCTCTCTCTCTCTCTGTAGGGAGTGTTGGGTGGGACAAAGGCCCTGCAGTACGTCCTCCCGGTGGGGGCTCCTCACTGGCAGGTGATTCATGCAGTATAGGACATGAGAACAATAGTGACAACACAGAATGTGTGAGGGCTTAATTGGCATAGTGATTCAATTGGGAACAAAAAGGGGCTAAATTGGGTAGAAAAGCGGGACAAAACATAATTGGCTAAAAAAAAAATCACATCCGTTTGAAATGAGGGGTGATCTTGTCATCGTACATCAATTTGACAATTTGACATTGCTAATTTGCTACATAAGGTACAATAAGGTGGTCCCTTATTGGCCAAGCGCTCCCACCAACGTGTGATTGGTTAGCCGATTTTGCTCGGCACACACACACACACACACACACACACACACACACACACACACATTTCAATCATGTATTTATGTCCACATAAGAGCCGATATGACGTAAATTTTCCCTTCAACGTCAATGGCGTTTATTGTTTTGCTGTTTAATTACGTCATATTTAGAGGACATTTTGACCTGAATTCCCCCTTTCATTGTCAATGGCAAATATTGAGACGTGTGGGACAAAAGCTGTTTATAGAAGGGTCCCTTCTATATTTCTTCTAATCCATGTGTCCAGTTCCTGTGTCTGTGCCCATGTGTGTGTGAGTGTGTGTGTGTGTGAGTGAGTGAGTGAGTGAGTGAGCGATCGCTGGCTGAGGGCTATACCTCCCTTAGCAATCAGACTTTTATATTAGAATCCACTAATCCCCTTATTCCACAGGATTATCAGCACATGTGTCATACATCCTGAGCTCAGGGGGGGGGGGGGGGGGGCAATTGAGAACGACATGAGCCCCATATATTCTAGAAAGCCCCCCTGAGACCCGGAGTGGCTATCTGGCTTCGACTCAGCCCCACAGGCCACAGCCTTATAGCTTTGGCTGTGATTCAAGGAAGCACTGGCTATGGACACTAGTATAATCACATTCCAGAATTTGGCACATATGTCAATATTTGTCAGTGACACCGGGCCATCATGCTCCCGTTTGAATTTTAACAGTTGAGTGCAAAATGTCCAGTGGGCTTATTATATGTGACACAATAGACCTTTCTCTAAATAAACGATATCGAATATAAAGTGCTCTCACCCCCCCAGCCCCCCCGGGGGGCCACGGGTGTTAGAATTTAGCTCGGGTGGGTATTATAGCAACCGTGCATTCCGTATTGTTCAATAAAAGATATTTTTATCTGACCGCCGGTCAGATAAATATGCTTTCAACTATGTGCCCCTATATCGGTTGGGACTGGTGTATGGGAGGTGTGCAGCACTCTGATACAAAACCTTTTGTGATCGGATCAAAATGACGCCGTGTGTCTGTCTGTATGTCCCTATGTCTGAGTAGGACCTATTGACACCTGCAGCTGTTTTGAGCTGTCACATGGTCACACATGCACGCACGCACGCGAGCACACGCACACACACACACACACACACACACACACATTCCTATAGACTGCCAAAAATAACCCCAAGTATTGTACATATACGTAGCTCAGTGATGGTCTGGAGGAGCAGCTGGTATTGAATGCCTTTGGTCATAAGGCTAGAATCAAAGGTTCAGGCCACTTCAAGAATGGAAACTGATGACCCTTCTGTATACCTATGCCCACTCTAAGCGCCTATAGCTCAGGCCTAGGAGCCAGCAGGAGGTCCATTTGGGACCAGCATGCATACATTTAAGAACACGACTGCCTGACAGTCTTGCAACATGTGGAGGTCTTATAACCACCATCAGTGGAGTCTGTCCTCACTACCTATCTCGGGAGTAAGGGCCAGCATGGTCCACATGGGACCAGTGGGACTATAAGCCAGGCGACATAACACTCCTCCCAGCCTAAGCTAAACCACAATTCCTTAGTTTCTACCTCCTCCACACTCCGTTCCCCAGCATGCCCTGACCCCCACCTACATGAGTGAGTAGATTCATCTTGTGACTCATGTAGGCGTATTTATTTTGAGATGTTTCATCAATGTGGACATGCAACTGGTGCAAGTTGCAACATCCTTTGCAGGAAACTATATGGCATTGCATTTATTGCACTTTGCGTGCTCAGCCTCAAGAGTAATTTCCCTCTCTGTTAACCGCACACTCGCAAAGTGCAATAAATGTGATGCCATAGTTTCCTGCAAAGGATGTTGCAACTTGCACCAGGAAACATCTCAAAATCAATAGGCCTACACGAATAACGTTAGAAAATAAAAACTACTAACTTCTACAGAGCTTTTTATTATGACTCGACGTCTTTCTGTCTGAATCACGTTAACTATAGAGCCATGAATTAAATAAAAATCTATTTGTCTGCACTTATTTTTACAACTTATAAGCAACTCAATTGCTTTTTATTTGGCTCTAAATTAATCACGCAACTGTTGAGAGCCCAGCCTTTAGGTGCATATGTATATACCTCCATAGATTGATTACTTTATAAACAGTTTGCAGAAAAAAGCACAGGATCATATAGCCTACAGTACAATAAAAAAATATATTAAATTAATCTGAACATTAAAGACATTTGTCACCACAACAATATCATTATTGCAATGTGTACTGTATATTTAATATACAGTACAAATTGCAACAATGATATTGTCGTGGTGGCTAGCTGGTGGTGGTGAAGTT
Organism: Protomyctophum bolini; assembly: GCF_963924005.1. Classification (NCBI taxonomy): domain Eukaryota; kingdom Metazoa; phylum Chordata; class Actinopteri; order Myctophiformes; family Myctophidae; genus Protomyctophum; species Protomyctophum bolini. Next base: position 5,348,777 of record NC_137864.1, on the reverse strand, counting down.
TAAATAATAGTGCCAACTCATAATTGTAAAGTGCAAATACAATTATTTAATTTGTGTTTATTAAGTACTGTACTTGGTTAGGTTAGTTATAATATAAGCATAAATGTCAGAAAAAAGGGGAAAAAATTATATTAGGGAACCGTTAGGAACCGGAACCGTTAAAGTCCTAACAAATCCCAACCCTAGTCCGGACCCCCCTTTACCTCTTCACCCAACCCCACCTATCATACTCCCCTCTGCAGAATTAGAAAGTAGAAAAAAAACGGCAGGTTACAACACTTTTTTTGTTGTTTTTCTTCTTTGTAATTATTTGTTTGGTCCAAAATATTGTGTGTGTTGTCATGATTTGTCACGACAAGAGTTGACTTCTTACGACGCTTAAAAGGTCTTTAAATAAAATAATAAATAAAAACTGCCTATGGGGAAATGCATTGCGTTTTCATTTCCTGGGCCGTTCGTTGTTCTGAAAGGGGGAGGGACTGCGCCGCTCTATTTCAAGATCTCAAAGGTGGCAACCCTAGTGTGTGCATGTGCGTGTGTGTGTGTGGGTGTGTGTGTGTGCAATGCATACAGTGTGAGCTGTCAAAATAACAGTGCTGTCATCGTTTAGGGTAGTGAAGATAGTATAGGAACTCAGTGTGTTGTGAAGAGGTCAAAAACCTGCAGGAAGAATTTAAGTCATAAAGGTATACATATGGCTGTAGCGAGGCATTCTGAAAACATTGAGGTCCAAGATGGAGACCAAGACGATACAGATTACGTGAATGAAACCACCATCACGGCAAGAAGAACTAATGTAGAGAGAAAAAAGAAAAAGAAAAAAAAAAAAACTGATGTAGAAATGTCTGAAGAAGGACATTATGAGAGTCTTGATCTGCACAAGATAGACGACGCCGTCTATGGAGATCTACGGACCAAGAAGAAGCTGTCTGGTAAGAGATATTACTAAGACTAAAAATCACCAATAAAAACACGTTTAAACCTTTTAAAAACCCTCTAAGACCCAGCAACAAGTTATATTTTAATTCATTACTTAATTATTATTATTTTCTTTTTCTGTTCTTTTTTCACCTAAACGTCATCAGTGATGTTCATTGCAATGCCATTGGTCATGATATTTGCATATAAATACCCCCCACAGAGAATGAAATTCACACAAATTAAAAGTTTCTGGACTCTGTGCAATTTTGATTTTTTTTTAACCTATGACGTTTGACCTTTAACCCTAATAAAGTAAGTAGAATAATTGTAATATATGTTTTTTTGTGATCATTAGAATGTCTAGAACATGTTTTATTCATTATTGAGAGTAATAATCAAGATAGTTACCATTTATTAACTTGTCAATAGTTCAAGCCTCTCATCCTTGAAAGATGTCATAGACATATATTTATGCTTTTCCAGTCTTGACAAAGAATGTGAGACAGAGGAGAGTTGAGGTCGAGGACAGTTATAGAAGTGATTTTCAAAATAATTTCAAAGTACTTTGGTCCGGTTGGGTTTAGCTAACAGCATTTACTCTGATCTTGTTTTTGTCTTAACAGGGAGAAGGCCTTTCAGAGTTGTTCTGGGTGTTGCTGTATGTCTGGGGATTTTGTGTCTTATAATGGGTGTGACCATAGCCCTAGGTGTGCACTGTGAGTATAATGGTATTCACTAAACTACCACATTACTCACTCAGGGAGTTTGTTGCCTGACATTTTTGTAAATGGGACAAGTATTAAGGCCACCACAGTATTAACCCAGAACTTGTAACATTTTTTGTTTTTGTTTTTCATTTAAGTTTATTTTTGTGTGTGTGTAATTATTTGTTTACAAACATTGGGACTGGGCGCACGGGTGACTGTTTCATGTAATCAATTCCCAACAGATGATGAATAAAGTAGGCCTATAGTGTTGACAATTTAATGCACGTAAATAATAACAACAACATTGAGTTTTTTCTTCTTCTCAAATCAAAATGTCCACACAGATGCTTATTGACCTCATCATGAACAGTAGCAATAACTGTCTGTATCATCCATTTCTGTCCTTGCAGATCGTTCACCCAGTAACAGCATGACCTGCAACGACACCCTGGTGCATCATTATAACACGCTAAAGTCCAGCTACGATAACCAGACCCTGGATTATACCCAGATAAATATCCTCAACACCAACCTGACGCAGGAGAAGGACCAGCTTCAACATGAAGTAGACCAGCTGAAGACACAGATAGCAGGTGAGAGAAGATACAAAATAAATTAAAAGTATAAAGTAGGCCCATCACAAACTTTAAATACTTATCCGAAGTAAACAAATACCAGGAATGTTTACTTGAGTAAATGTATGGAGTAGAAAACACCATTGATCAAGTAGATGAATAGTTTTACCCTCCACTCCACTACATCTCTGACTACTATTATTATTACAACTATATATGTGTTAGAAAATCTCCTGTTTGATGTTTGTAGACATGCCGTGCCCCAGTGGATGGGAGAGCTGCTGCTGTCCAGTACCAGTACTGGTTCCACTACCCAATAAGTTCTGATGGTGAATTTGTCATTTGTTTTTGCTTGTTTGCTCATATCATGTCTTTTTGATCTTCTTACATTCGTATTGTTAGTCTTTAACCACATGAACCTGCATTATTATTCATTATTATTATTCTAGTCATAATAGGTCAAAGTCATAATAGGTGAACATCCTGAGAAAATAGTCAGACATTCTTCAAAAATAGCAAATCTACAAGTTCACAACGCTTAACAAGGTGATGAGCTTCTAGAGCTGCTATTTTTGCAATATTACATAGCTGTATTTTAACCCTGTCTTTTTATGAAAGCTTGTAATAAAACTTTACTTGACAAGAGCATTATTCAACTCTTTATTTAACAATTCTACTGATTAAACGATGTGGAATTGGTGAAAGTGGCGACACAAAGAAATGAGACAAAATTGGAACTGCAAAAGCTGTTACGCTCTCCTGATTGGTTGAAAAATGGCAACTCACCCGAACATGTATTTTCTGTTTATTTAAGAGGTGGAGGGGGATACTTTTACCGAAGAAAAGCTCTATACTGTATAGTGAAAAACTGTATAGTGAGTGACTAAGTGATGATTAGCCTACTATCAGAGATATAGATAAAGCCCTGGTGATTTTTGGCTTATTAACCTGTTAAAAAGCCTAAGAGATTCTAGCATGGTCATTGTTCACATTTCACACACTAAGTGTGACGTGCATGTGTTCGCCATGTTTTAAAACCAGATTTCACACCCCCATATGTCTCAGAAACACTGAGGAAGCTCGCTTCCTTCGACTTCTGTACGTTATTTAAAGTGGTATACATTTGTGAGTGACTTAATTTGATATTTTTGGGTCCTTTTTTGTTTGCACCGAACACCAGAAGAACACTTTATGTTAAATGACAGAAAATATGTTTTTTTGACTGCAGGGCACAGAGCAACTGCAGGTTCACAAAGATATAAATGAGAAATTGTAATATTTAGGCGGGTTGATTGTGTATATACGTAGGCAGGGGCGGGGGGGGGAATGGGGTTTCTCCCCACAAAGCCAATTGACTGACTTCTATGTAAACCAGAATTCATTAGCCCCTGCTCCAGCAGCCCCAATTTTCTAAATGAACTCAAACGGTGCTCATAAAATTAAGCATGGCCGTGTGTATTATGTATACATTATGTCTGGTATTAAAAGGCTGAACTGGGAGGACATGCGTGTCCAGTATATGCTTTTTCAAGAACTCCATTTGAGGCTCTAAGGCCGACTCTGGTTCAGACACTGTCATCATTTAACTGACCCGTTTCCTTCATTGACGAAAACAATATTGTATTAGCAGAATAGTTCATGGTTCTCAATGACATTGACTTACTACTATAGTAAGTCGTGTTTCATGATTTTTGACGAAAAAAAGATGAAAATCATGAAAAACGACATACTATAGTATTGACATACTTTACTATACTATACTATACTATACTATACTTCATACTATAGTAACTATAGTATGAAAAACAATGTTTTTCATGGTAAAAATGTAGGTTTTGGTAACTTGCTGCCTACCAAAACCTCCCACAATCTTTCAACACTTGATTTCACCTACACCATTTGATTTGGCGTGCTTGTGATGTGTGACAAAAGTTGGGGTTAAGTACAGGTCGCTTAAACTGACAAATACAGAGAGATATAAATAATATATTTATTCGTGCAATATGTTATCTGCTAAAGCGATTCCAGTAACACATCAATTATTTGGACCAAGCAGAGCCATTGCAACACTATAAGCTTGTCAATGCTTCACTTATTTGCAGTTATTCTTCGATGCATATTTATGGATATCGACTTACAGTCACATAAACCATTTATAGGGCATACCTACAGTAATGTGGCTATTAAACAACCTAATGTCGTTTGCCTGTGCAGTCCGTGTGGTGTGTAATCAATTAGCTATCAATTTGGAAGGGTGGACGCGGGGAAAGACAGCATGGAATCTGGTTTCACATATGGTGGATCGTAACGGGACGCCTTCTATCTGCATATAGAAATGCCACTGAACATTTTAATTGTCGTAGTACATAGTTTGGTTAGGAGTGTCCCTCCGAGACCACATTACCAACTGCTATAGGAGAGCCAGATGGATGGATGGCAAGCATGCATCTTAATCTAGAGGCCAATGTCACTCACAATCACACTAAAGTATATCTCAAAGTCAATTTAATGAACTATAACTGTGACACATCAGAAAGGGTTTTAACACAACATGACCTTTTTTCAAATTGAAGGCGATTCCTGTTGTGTGAAATGTGTAACATCGTCCAAATCCCATCATGTTAACAAACTTATCGTTCAATAACCCACCCGTCTATTTCCCCCATTGTCACCTGCTATGTCGTTGGTTACTAGGCAACTGTCAGCTAAATGCAACTCAAAGAATATGTCTCACATTTTGAGACATACATGCCAGAGTCAGAGATGGGGAGAGAACAGCCGCAGGAAAGCCAATAAGCGCCAGACACATTCCCAAGATCCGTTATTTGTTTCTCACAAGGTTAAACGTAAGCCTTATAGGTGTTTATGCTTATTTATACAAGTGTATTAAGTACAGGGTCAACACATCGCACGGACGGACGGACCAGAGACAAAACAGTCCACAGTCATTTCTTCCCATGACTGCAGCCCACGATACAATGCAAGTGGATGCGCGTGCATCTTCAAAATGGCCACGGCCACTAGTCTCACTTTGACTGTTGTGCTAACGAACGGTATAGCTAACGATTCGATCGGATAAAAACATGGATTAAAGAATATAAACACTGGGAAACGTAGGTTCCGGGTCTGGCAGGCTAGATGGTACTAATTTAACCCTATGGTTTCTACGGTTCTGGCGGGCTTCGTGTTAAAACGTACCGTAAATTCTGCAGCAGAGACTCTCCCTCTATCCCTCTTGCCCTCCACCCATGTTGCCTTTTCTTGTTTGCTTTGATAGTTATAGTTTTCCTGAGTTTGCGTTATTGTTTATTTAGTCCAATGTTCTGCAACAGCGTACTGATTATTTAGTGTCAGAGCTAGAGCATTCAAGTAGGCCTATATACTATGGGTTTTTATTGTCAAGAAATGTCCTGATTATAGTCTGTTGAGCATCAAGATCAGTTGACTGAAGCGAATCAAACGCACGCACGCACACACACACACACACACACACACACACACACACACACACACACACACACACACACACACACACACACACACACACACACACACACACACACACACACACACACACACACACACACACACACACACACACACACACACACACACACACACACACACACACACACACACACACACACACACACACACACACACACACACACACACCTCATCCCCGAGTGTCTGGGATTAGAACCACATGCAGCTGCACCTTTTGGATATTGAGGTTTAATTAACTCTAGGTTGGATTGTTACAGTAGCTTAATTTAAATACCTCCCAGGGATATTACACCGACCACACCGCCTCTAAAGTGAAACAAATGGTCACACATCAATAGGTAATTATCATATAGTCTAATTATGAACATAATGCCACATCCAGTCTCTGAGAGACTGTAGTTACATTGACTATAAGAGAAAAGCACGTAGGTTTTTGAGTGGTGTAACCACTCCCTTACGGAGTTGTGTGTGTGTGTGTGTGTGTGTGTGTGTGTGTGTGTGTGTGTGTGTGTGTGTGTGTGTGTGTGTGTGTGTGTGTGTGTGTGTGTGTGTGTGTGTGTGTGGCTGGCTGGGTGCCTGCTTGCTTGGCTGGGTATGATGAGCACGAAAACAGCATGGTTGTTTTTCAACACCTGTGCGCAACCTAACACAAACACAAACACACACACACACACATTAACTGTATGTATATATGATGATTTCGGGTGTGCCAGTACAGTACAGTGACAGTTTATTACAGTACAGTAGAGGGTACAGTAAAGGGACCGGCACACGGTCATTTCTCAAACGTTTTAGACGCGGGGCGGCTCGCCGGAATCGGGCCGGCACCCTGGGTGCGTTCCTGTGGGTCTGGAACCCCCCCCCCCCCCCCCCCAACCCCTGGGAACCCACACACAGAGTTGCACCACTCACTTCACACGGGTGTGATTTTAGTTTGAGTGATTTTAGATTTTATAGTCTCACGCTCAGTGGCGTAATTTGTAGTGAAATTTGTTCTCCGCATTTGACCCAACCCTTTGGAGTCGTTACTCTGGCTTTTGCCATTTACTATGAATGAAAACATGCACCTCCCGTCAGTTAATCACACCTTCATATGGTCACGCCTCGTGACATCATGCCTCCATATATGGGCACACCTTATGACGTCACGCCTCGTGACATCATGCCTCGTGACATGTCACGCCACCATATATGGCCATGTCCACATATATGAAGATCATGACACTGACCTCATCCAACCTTGGATAACCATATATGGAGAAGACTATAGATCTGCAGCCGGCCAGCAACTCTATACATCTGACCTCAACTTCAAAACCTTAGATCTCCATATATGGAGCTAACCTGTTCAGACATTCCTATTATGTTGATCTGACCTCATCAAACGCTGTACACTCAAGACCCGCTCCATATATGGCCAGCGCAGAATTATATCCATATGTCGAAAAATATGCCAAATGGCCAGCGCTCACCCAGCAGTCTGCCGTCACCCATAGGCGGATGCGTATACGCGCTTCTCGCCCTCAGGGCGTCTCACTGGTAGTAAGGCCGTGGAAGTATTCAGTCACACTATTTATTTATTTATTTATTGGTGAAAGGAGGAGGTCAACGTCAATGCAATTAGCCATGGTGAAGCCCAGCACAGCTCCACACAAAACTCTGGTATAGGCTACAGTGCAAACTCTTGATTTAAATAATCATACATGTGTCAAATTACCCATTATACATAATTTAACCGTTTTTAACCTGAAAATGTCTTGACTCAGCTCAGCCCACCCCGCAGGTTACAGTCCGGCCCACACATCACTATAGTTCCTTATATAAAAAAAAATCCATTTACGCCATTGCTCACGCTCATTGCAATTGCTGAAACTGCCTGCCTGACCAAAATGGACCCAGGTAAAAATCAACAGAGGAGCTGAGAGTGGAAAAAGTACCTCAGAGTTTAATAAGCCCTGCAATTGTCGTCAGCCGCAAACTTGGACAACAGTAACATAAATCGAAGGTTTTAAAGTTAACCTTTTGGGAGTGCGTCCCAGCCACTCAGTACTATACATTTGCCCAGCAGCTGTCTGTGGCTTCCTTGATGACTCTTTAGCATAATAAAACAACACACGTAGCCGCGGGAACTCATTATGGTGGCACGGTGTGAAACTGTCTGGGCGCCACTTTGTTATGGATTGCTGTTGTTTGGCAGTCTGCTGTCCTCCCTTTGGCCCAATAACCGCTGATCTGAGGGCCTCTTTTCAAGTGTGTGTGTGTGTGTGTGTGTGTGTGTGTGTGGTCGTGCACGCATGCGCATGTGTGTTATCCGAGTTCTGAACTCCATTCCATTGTCCTCAATTGTCCTTGAGCAGTACTTTCTACCTCTGCTTTCCTATACACTCATATGATAACTGTAGCACGGACAAGGATATAGCAGATATATTTAGAAACCTAAATGTAAAGGACAAAAACCACCTCGGTAGGATTGTGAGAACGGCTTCAAAGATTGCCGGAGTTAATTTCTGTAGTCTAGACCAAGTTTTTTTTTAAACTTAAGAAAGCCAAGTCCATTTGTACGGACAACTCCCATCCCCTCAGCTCTGAGTTCAAGCTGCTTCCCTCTGGCATTCGCCTAAAAGTCCCAGGGGCCAAAAGCAACAGGTATAAGTTCTCCTTCGTGCCTGTAGCTATATCAAGGCTCTAAATGCCGATAGAGGGAGGTAAATTGGATTTGTATTAATTGTATAAATGTTTTATATACAACTTTCTGGAAAAGTTATGAATTATAATGTTACACTGATACCTTGAACTGCCATCCTGTTTTAAATGTTCTATGTGTATTATGTGCCTTTTTGCGTTTCATGTTACCTGCCTGTGTTATGCCTTGCTGTAAACCAAATCGCCCCACGGGGACAAACAAATAAATGAACCTGATAGGACTATAACTTCAGTCAGGTATAGCGTAAGCCAGGGGTTCTCAACGTGTGGGTCGCGACCCCTCGGGGGGGGGGTCGCCAAATTATTTTGGGGGGGTCTCCAAATATATATATATATTTTTTTTAAATCTTTTTTTTTTAACTGAATGGCTGAAAATGGAAATGAAGAGTTTACATATAGTACACATAGTACATGCATACACCTTCCCTAATGATTATATCTGGTTTCAGCATTTATTTATGGTGTATTGTCTCTATTATTAATGTTATTGTATAGCAAACAATTTATATTGGGGCTCGGGAGGGGGCGGGGCGGGGGTCCCCGAGACGTTGCCAAAGCATTTTCGGGGGTCCCCGGCCAAAAAACGTTGGGAACCCAAGCCACCAACGCTGGCAGGGTTAGAGCTTCTATAGTTAGTTAGTTAGTTAGTTTCATTTATTGTCCACGTGTGGAAATTCGTCTTCGGTCTCAAACAGTAAAAAACAAACGGTTACAACAACAGCAACAACACTTAACACAATTATTTTCTCATGGTAAAAAAAGTGCAGGACAACAGTGGCAGATACATTGGAAAACAAACAAATCTAGCGAGACATGGTATCATTTAGTGCCTTAATGGCATTTGGTATGAAATAACCCATAACGGGCTACACCATTCAGAAAGCAGACAAGAAGACCATGGTAGGAAACCAGCTGTGACATGTCTGATGATGACTAAATACGCTACATATGCTACAGCTTCAGTATGTCCTTCAACCTGACACAGAAAATCACACCCGTGTGAACTGAGTGTTGCAACTCCGTGCGGGGGTCCCTGGTGGGTCCCCGGAACTTCCAGACCCCCAGGGTGCCAGCCCGGTTCCGGCAAGCCGCCCCGCGTCCGAAACGGTTGAGAAATGACAGAGTTACTGTGTGGGGGAATCAGCAGACACCTCTCTCTCTCTCTGTAATTAGCAGGCAACAGTGCAACACTATATCTCTCTCTCTCTCTGTTTCTAGCACAACAGCGCCGCTTTTGCCCCTACTGGTACTCTGGACATAGGGAGCTGTTTCTTGGAGTGGTTGCACCACTCAAAAATGTGACACGTCCACTGTAGCCTAAGTCCACCTAGTGGTGGAAAAGGTTACTTATGTAAAAGTAACACTAGTGCAATGTAGACACACTCGGTTACAATATACAAGCTCGGAATTCAAACTTATAAACCTATTCAGTCATCAGTCGGCCCTTCCTATAGGCAGAACAGGCAGTTGCCATGAGAGGAGGGGGGCAACAACCAAGCATGCATTATGTTTTAACTCATATATACATATCTTTATATCATTAATTGAAAGAGAGCATCTCGGGAGTTCAAAAAGACAGCCATTCCTTCACCAAGTTCACCATTCTGTTGAGCTACTGCAGTGCTACAAGTTCTACAACAATGATACAAAAAAATAGCATATAGTGAAAAAGAATCAAGCATAGGCATAGGCAGACAGACATGACAAATAAAACCAGCAGAACAAAATATGCCAGCTAAATTACAATGTATCTTATCTGTATTGTATTCTGTTTAAGATCTGCATGTTCAATGATTGTTTTTTTCTTTAAACAAACAAAAACAACTCTGAATGCATGTTTAAACATGCCTGGAGAAGCCACTTGCAAGCCCCTGGAGGGTTTTTAGGCTTTCTCCTTCACATTTTTTATTGACCTTATTGTGTATCATTTTCAAAATATTTTTGTATGTGAAAATAAACAAACAACTGAACCAGTCAGTATTGCAGCCTAGTGAGCCTACCAATAATTAGGAAATGTCCGACATGGAAAGCAAAAGGCAGCACCAGCCTCCCAAACCAGATAATACTAAAGTAGCTGTTTTATTGTAAGATATTAGAGTTGGGTGGGATTGTAGCTCCTGGCTTGATCTGTCCCCAAATCAACCGGCGGCGTGTGTGCTAGCCCTGAAACATGACTGCCATGATGATTATCATGACAGTCATGCAGTAACTTTACCCTATTTTTGGCAATTTCTGCATTTACAAACTAAACGTATATATAAACATTCAGATTTCAAATATAAACTACTCACATTTTGTCTCACGGGTGTTAGCTAGTAGCAGCACCATTCGCTAGCACTGCTGCATTCCGCGTTCTTTAATAAAAAGCATTTTTGTCCGGTCATTTCTGTGTTTTGCCCGTTTTTGCCTTCAACTTCCGCCTTTCGGAACTGCACCTCAGCGCCCCTGTCGGTTGTCACTTGCAATGATTTTCAATGCCCAAAGGAAGAAGATAAATCTGGCCGTCTGCCGTCTGGCCGTCTGCCGGTCTGACAACCGACAGGGGCGCTGAGGTGCAGTTCCGAAAGGCGGAAGTTGAAGGCAAAAACGGGCAAAACACAGAAATGACCGGACAAAAATGCTTTTTATTAAAGAACGCGGAATGCAGCAGTGCTAGCGAATGGTGCTGCTACTAGCTAACACCCGTGAGACAAAATGTGAGTAGTTTATATTTGAAATCTGAATGTTTATATATACGTTTAGTTTGTAAATGCAAAAATTGCCAAAAATAGGGTGAAGAATCGTCATGACTCTCGTATGAATACGAGAGTCATGTTTCAGGGCTACGTGTGTGCATGCATGGTGGCATAGTTTAGGCTTACCGAGGTGGAGTTCTTCCAGCTATGGAGAGGGCAGATCTTCGGTCTTTGAATCACTTTGTTTTCATTTGTTTTGCCCGATTAATTACTTTCCACAACAAAACACAACAGGAGTCAGGACGAGGTGTAACTATAGGTTCAACATTCAAATCACTAAACTGTCCGTGGTGCCACTGCTGACTGCTGAACAAGAGGCTACTGCCTGCGCAGGTAGCCTCGGTCGAGCCGATCGAGGTAGCCTGGCTCGGTCCCAGGCTTACTGATCTGCGAAAATAAATCACCTGCGCAGGCAGGTGATTGTAAATTGGGAAATTAGAGAGCTGGCTGTGGCTATATAATATCACTGGGTAAAAGTAACTGCGTGTTTTGATTGTTATCTCTATTATTGTTGTGTTCTTATATCCTTACTGAATTGAATCATATACACAAGATTGTCTTTCTGGTTTCTTTATTGTAGCGACCGCTTCTGAAGTTCTGTCGACTTATTGCCGGTCTGTATCATAACAACGCGTTACATCACCTTTGGTGTCCCTATACATTTCTGTTACCTGTCGTTACCTGCTTCCTGGTCATGTGACTTCAGTAACCAATACGTCGACATCTATGACAATTATAATATTCCGAATATATTTTTGACATTTCCATAACTTTACATAGAACATAAACTGAGGATGCACATTTTGCAACTGAGGGTGCTATGCAAAATATATATTTTAATAGTGATAAACGATATAATAATAACGTTCCCAACCCTAATCTTTTGACTCCTTGGACTTATAATTTCTTTAACATATTGCCCATTGTCACCAGTGTTGTTTTTGGCAGGACATTTCTATTTTAGTTTTAGTCATAGTCTCTTGAATAGTTTTAGTCACATTTTAGTCACCCCGGAATGTTTTAGTGTCTAGTCTATAGTTTGTCTACTAAATATCATAAGATTTTAGTCGACTAAATCTACAGTTGATTTAGTCGACTAAGATATATTTTGACGGGCTTTGATGCCGTCGAAATGACTGATTGCACGCGTGCTGAAAATAGCCGATCTACAAGCTCACAACGTGTTGCAGTTGTGAACTTGTAGATCTGCCATTTTCAGCATGCAACCAAGAATAAAATGACTTATTACTGGATATCTTGTCCAGTAGTCCCTTCCTAACATTTTAGTCTAGTTTGTACCGTCTACCAGAGGGAAGTAGTATAGGTATAGAGCATTGCATTGACCCCTCTCTCTAGGTCGTCCTCAGACGAGCCCTCCATCGTCGTTTCCAGTCGTCCCGGTTCTCCATACATCCGGCCAGTTCGTTGGTACTTTGCACTCCTGCATCGCTCTTGAGTACATCCACGTATGTTAGCGTGGGGCGTCCTCGTGATCGATGCCCGTGTGTTGGTTCCCAGAGCACCAGTTTGCTGGCTGGCAGTTCTTGATGCCTTTGGCAGTGTCCTGCTATATAGTCTCATTCTCCTGGCTGCTATTTTCTGGCTCACCCCTTGGTAATCTGGATGTGGCTATATAAATCAGCAAAACTTTGCATCAACTCTGGGCTGGCACAGTTCATTATAGGGATGATCATACACAGTTAAATTAATTAATGAATGAATAACTCTGGAGCACGAGGTGTTCCCACACCGAGCAGCCGATGGCCTTCATTGACAAGCATGCCATCTGAGCTGGCTGGCATGCTGGTGGATGGATCTCTAGGTTATCAAACATTTCCAAATACGGGCGATAGGCTATACCGCTATACCTTTCATTTTCATTAAGTATATAGTGCTATCGCCGATAGCACTATAGTACTTAATTAAAATGAAAGGTATATACACTCCCACAGCTGCGACTGATGTGGGATTTTAATTTATAAAGTATTGTATTTTTTTGCAGAAAACAAGAACATGTTTTGCATGAATATAAATTATAAATGTATTATAGTTTAACTTAATTCTGTGCCGACTAGCAAGTGCACGACCGTTTATTACAATAGTTGACTAATCGCTCATGTCAGGGACGGATTAACCCCCACGAGGGCCCCTGGGCCGGTAATGTTTTTGGGGCCCCCATAGCGCGCGAGCAAGCAACATTTCTGTGTTTTTTCGTGTTTGTATCATCTTTTTGACCTACATTTAACTAAATCAATGGCCAATTTCAGGGCCTCAAACCCATTTCTGCGCGATCCAGTTTCCTTGAAGGGTCCCTGAGAGCCAAGGGCCCCTGTGAGCCACGGCCCCACTGGCAAAATGGCTAATTTCGACAGGGGCTCATGTCACTGCGACAAAACTTCTTCGCTGCTGTGTTAGAGTTAATGCTCTGATCTGACGACTGTGTGCTAAAACCACAAGGGCATTGCCGGGCTTTGCCATGCTGCTTCTCACCTGGCCACTCCTCTTGATCCTTTACCTTCATTCTGCCAGACTCTCACACCCGCTCCCAGGGGCGGCCTTAGCAATCTGGAGGCCCGTTTCAAGACCAAATATGAGGCCTCCATAGCCTACCTATGACATGATTATTCTGTTGATACAGGTGTATTGATACAAATAGTTTTGACTGTTAAATATCGTGCGCAGCCATTACTCTCGACAATTACAGTACACCGCAACAACACCTCTCCTCATCCTGTCGTCCCTTCACAATAAAGTGTCTCCCCTTTACCTCAATTGCTGCACATTTTACACAGGCTATTAACGGGAAATAAGTGTAACTTAATTGTGGGAGAGAGTAAGGCAGTGAGTGAGAGAGGGGGCAGGGGTTGACTGACACCTGACGGTTAGTCGGAGCTTGGAGGGCGGAGGCCCGTTTCAATTGAAACTGGTGAAACATAGCAAAGGCCTGCTATCACAAAGCCATTTTCCTTGACATCTATCAAGGCACCAAAACCTTGCATGACTGACTCCCAAGCACCTGCTACACGACAGCCCATTGCTCTACCATCTCCACACTGCCTGTCTATATCTGTGTGTGTATATTATGTGCTGTGTAAAATTGATTGAAGAAATATAAAGAACGGATAACCTTCTATCGTCTACATTGCTCAACCCCCTAACCCCATCCTCCTCCAGAGTGTCGACTCTCTCCCACAGCCCCATTCTCACGCTCCACCATTGGAAATCCAATTAGGAACATCTCAACCCTGCAGCTGACAAGCAGTTCTCTTCGCAAAGCCTCTCTCAACTCTTCGTGTTGAATGGAGGTCTGATGGATGGAAGGAGGGAGAGATCACAGCAATATGCACTCGTGGTGGTCATTCATGCGAGCACACGCACGCGCATGCGCACGCGCACACGCACACGCACACGCACACACACACACACACACACACACACACACACACACACATACACACACACACAGGCCTACTGTGTGCATGAGGCTGCAGAGCACGCACACACAGTATAAGATATGCACCCACTTACAAACTACCTGGTACCCACATGAAGGTATACCCCACAATGACCATTGCAGCCTATAATACCATGGTAGAAAAATCCATTTTTGCCGCTTCTCTTTTTCATTATAGATTATTCCAAGCTACGCAGTGGCCAAGACCTGTCATCCAATTTGTAGCTCTCTCTCTCTCTCTCTCTCTCTCTCTCTCTCACACACACACACACACACACACACACACACACACACACACACACGCGCAAACACGCACACATGCGCACACACACACAGCCAATCCCTTATTTGTAGCATTCATTAGCTTTCGCGCAATTTCATCTCCCTCACCATGCAATGTACAATTGATCTCTACAGAGTGAAACAAGATAAACTTTAATGGCCTCCTCCTATACAAGGTCTTACCACAAAGAAATCTATCTCAACTATGACTCCTGTATTTCTGTTTACATTAGAAAAGCTTGGAAGTATACTTATTGTGAAGTTGTGTAACAGTGCTTTTATTTGGAAAACTCTTTCTATTTAATGAGCCACTTCCTGCCAGCACCATTTTGTTGCAGCACTTGGAAGCATTTTAGAGACAGTGCTGTAAGTTGTATTGTTGTTTTCAGTTATGCTAACCAGTTAGACCAGTTTGACTTTTGTACACGTTTATTTTGAGTTTTGGGAAGTTATTTCTTGAACATTGTTTGCTGCTGTCTGCAGAGCATCATCCTGCTAATTGCCTTGAGTGCATGTGTCTAGGTTATTAGCTACTCAATTGGTTTATTTTTACTGTGAAATGTTTACAATGCTGCTGACAATTAAGAATCATGAGGAAAAGCAACAGGTAAATGGTAAAATCTTACTTCGTCTCTGTTGTCATTGGCTGCGGTTTAACTCTGTGTTTAGTGACAGGTCTCTACACTGCATGAGAACACTACAACTCCATTTACACATGGCATTATGTGTCTGTTCAGACTGGCAGCCCAAATCAGATTTCTGGCCCACAGTACAGGTACAGTTACAGTAGGTTTGTTCCCATGTTTTGTTCTACAGGCATATATTATGTTTGGGTGAATTTCACCGTGTTTAGTGATAGAGTCATAGAGAAAATACACCCACAATGGTCTTTTATTTATTCTTTTCAGTTTTCACTGGACCTGCACATGTCCCAGGAATGGGTGGACCAAATATATATATATATTATATATTTTTAGGAATATGATATGATATATACAGCTTTTGGCTAACCAATTTTTTGTCCCAACACACTAAATGTTTGACAATGAATGGACATTCAAACATTGCACAACACATGACGAAGGTGAGGACGCAAATTGTGATTGGCCGGAATGAGATGATGATGATGACGTATGATGATAAGATGCTCACTCACCTTTTGCAGAGGTAAAATATGTATCGGATATATTCATCAGTGCTTATGAGGGGAAATCAGTCTATTTGATTAATATCATATCACTGTCGTATGTCGGAAATGGGCATGTATCCGACAGGTATAAACGAATAAATGGTCGAAAAACTCGGCACGCTCAGAATATGAGCATACATTTCTTGATGAATCGGGCCCTATAGGGTTTAAAAACAGCTCTTGCTACATTGATGCAATATCAGAACATTTGGTGTGTAAAATAGTACACCTTTACAGACGTGTGTGTGTGTGTGTGTGTGTGTGTATTGGGAGCTGCATGCACTAAAATGCCATTGCCATGTACCGTCACTTGTTAAAGCGCTGCAAATCCACTTTCCTCCGTCACCATATACACTCAACACTATCCCAAAGCACATTAAACGCCACTTAGAGCCTGATCAGACGATGCCTTTTGCACTATATAGCCTGCCGTTCATTTAATCTACAAAGCAGAGCAGATATATTTTTATATATATTTTATCTTGCTCTTTTATAACTCAGGGCATCAAGGGGCACTCCTACAAAGATAATAAAATATTTTAAAAAAAAAGTGCGACACATACTCAAGGCACCCGGCAATGCCAAAAGCAGCAGGCAAAAAGCTTCGCTATTATGACAATTACACAAAAGAGGCCCCCGGCTGCTAAAACGCATACTGGCTGATTGGGCCCTTATATTATAGGCTCCTCCATTAGCTTCTTATAATTAACTAAACTAATGGATCACTACTTAATTTTCTTCCTATAGCCTATTTGTACACCACGCCACCTTCTGTTCGACCGAAATACAGTACGCATGCACACACACACACACACACACACACACACACACACACACACACACACACACACACACACACACACACACGGTTATCAATCCATTTATATTATTCCTGCACTGCTAATTCCCTCAAATTATTATACGTCTCTTTCTGTTCCATGCATGCTCCGCTGGCTCCTTTTCCTCCCCACAGACACGCACACACACCCACGCACGCACACACACACGCACGCACGCACACACACACACACGCACGCACACTTACACTAATACTAAAATAATGTGATCATTCAGAGCGAGGCAATGTTAGACACAGATACGTGCACACACATGGAGAGACGCATGATGCACTCTCCTCCACCATAGCATTTACCATTAACCCATTCTGAACGGGAACCCATTTTGGTGTTAGCATCATGTCATGCTTTAGCTATTGAAAAATAGCAGATCTACAAGCTCATATCGCGCCACCGAGTGGCGCGATACGAGCTTGTAGGTCTGCTATTTTTGAAAATTTCGAAGAACGACTGACATTTTTAGAATCTGATCTCAGGTCAGAATGGGTTCATCAGACCAGTGTGTGTCCAGTGGAAACCTCGTATGAATCTGATCTCAGGTCAGAATGGGTTAAATGTAATTATCATCCCCGTAAATCAGCCTCCTGGAACCCTCCCCAAGGACCAGTGATATATATACACTGTATCTCAAGGACTGATATTAGACTGCGCCTCGCTATACATGTCATTTTACTTTGAAGGGTTACAGCATTATAACTCCACAGTGGGTTAATCTATACATATTGGCCGGATGATATAATGTCCAGCTTCCTCCGTGCATTTACATCAGTGCACATCAGCTGGATTGCGGGGGCCAGTTAATAAGCACAATGCAAAATGCTCTGTGTCATTGTGTGCATTGATTGGTTAATATAGACTTTTTTTTTACTATGGTCAGTCAGTCAATAATAAATGCAGTGTGTGCATCTCACTATACTGCGAGCCTTGGTGCTCACTCATACACACGCGCTGGTAAATAGGAGCATTGTCCCATTATAGTGTCCAACAATAGAGAGGTGCTTTGTGGGACAAGGACAATAAATGGCGAACCTTCAAGAAAGCTCCACACAGGAGTCATTAGAGGTGATTCATAGATGACTGATGCGAATGATGTTGATATATTGACAATGTTATGCGCACGCACGCACGCACGCACACACACACACACACACACACACGCGCGCGCACACGCACACACACGCACACACACACACACACACACACACACGCGCACACACAAAAGCAAAGCAATCTAAAGGAGATTCATATATACCAGGGAAACGGATTAATAATCAATGCAACATTTTCTCACACGTTCATCATCATCAATCACCATGTGGCCACGATATACGTATGAAACTCTGAGAGCCACTCACAGTAATAGCTAGCCTGGTTGCCTATGAGAGACTCCAGATGGAGATACAGTATGTCCCGGCCCTCCTTTATGAGCTATGACCCAATGCAGATGGAAGGAAGACAGACAGACTATACACAAACAAATCACACAAATCATGTGTGAACAGACAGACAGACAGACTATACACAAACAAATCACACAAATCATGTGTGAACGAACAGACAGACAGACAGACAGACTATACACAAACAAATCACACAAATCATGTGTGAACGAACAGACAGACAGACAGACAGACAGACAGACAGACAGACAGACAGACAGACAGACAGACAGACAGACAGACAGACAGACAGACAGACAGACAGACAGACAGACAGACAGACAGACAGAGACACAGACAGAATACACACGGCCAGTCATTGGAGCGGTTATAGGCATCAAAAAGCCGTAGCTTGTTTCCATTGTGGCCCTGCATGCAAGAACAGAGCATGAATCCTGAGGACGTGACATTGTAATACAGTCATGTTATGCGTTATGATGTCTCGAACTTGTTTCATGAGTTGTTGTTGTTGTTGTGCAACACTCGCTAGTATACACACACCCTCCTGTGGACTGTAGCATCAGGGTCTTGAGATCTGCAGTGTTGCCGTGGTGTGGTGTTCCCATGGTGGCGCCTTAGAGTATATATACAATAGAGACGGCACCCAGAGGAAACCCTGAGGCAAAATGGACATAGTGGCCGAATTTGTCATTGCAGCTCGAGCCAGCGCTGCTCCGTTGACTATCATTGCGCACCTTCATGTGTTTGAGGCCATGACACGTGAACGAATGTTTCATACGTGAACGCGCACAAACGGCACAACGATAGTCAACGGCAGCGCGTTCATGTGTTTGAGGCAAATCCATCCCAGAATGCACTCTGTTCCTACCAGGAAGGAGGAGTGAAATCGCCTCATGCGCTTTTGAGCAACTTAATGCAAGTGGATGGGAGGAGAACTCGGGTGTCTTCTCTATTCATATATAACTCTATGGGCGGCGCACCTGACGCAGTGCCCAAGCCAGCCTCATACTTCTCTCCCTGACCTTGTCTGTGACCCATAGAGGTGGTGTGATGTGACATCAAGTGCCATTCGTATAGCCATTCAGGGCCCTGCTGTATTGTCTGTGGACGTCCATGTCTCGACCCTGCACAGTAGTATAGGCTCTATACTGACTCCACTGTATAGCCACAAACAGTGGAGGTCATCTCCCATGCTCTCACCTCCATGTGTTGTGAGCTTGTAGAGTGTAGATCAGCTATTTTCACTCGTTTTCAAAATGCAATACTGCGATGCATTCATATTAAAATCAAGATAATGTATTCTGTATAATTAATTTGTACTTTTGAATACATGAGTGGAATACTGCCATGGAGTAGACACAAAACATGAGAGGAGCTGTTTTGGCTGCATGTGCTCTTCCTGAATTCCACCTTCATCTCAACAGTACATTGAGTTCCATGTTTTCTGGTTGCACTGTGACGTGGTCAAACTCCCATCTGTAGTTTAGTCTCCATTGGAGATGAAGTCGAGTCAAGTTTATTTAGCACATTTCACACGACAAGCGAGGACTCAATGTGCTTCATTCATTTCATTTCATTCAATCATTTAAAATAAAAATAACACATCACAATCTAGTTAGACTGTAAACTAAAAGAGCTTGAGTCATTTGTGCAGGCTATAAGGGTTCCGTTGCGTGCTATTGTGTAGAGAGAGAAGAGCACTCAGCTCCGTTGCCAAGACGTACTTATCCAGTGTTCCAGCCACATGCGCTGCTGCCTCTATGTTAAGAAATCAGTGATCCACTTGCAGGTGTAATCAGGCATATAACTATGCACACCTGGACATGTCACGGAGCTAAGCTCTGTGACTAAAGGATCATATTGATTGCAGAGCTGAAGTCCACAAGGATGTCAAGATGCTGGAGGATCAGTGGTGTAAAAAAGTATCAAGGGTCGACTCCACAGAGAAGGACCTTAAAGTGAGGAAGGCACTTGCCTGGAGAGCTCTTAATGGTATGACCAGTGTGTGGAGATCCAACCTATAGCTCCCCCGACACATCAAGATCAGTTTCTTCTCCACTACCGTGGATTCCGTCCTCCTCTATGGCTGTGAATGCTGGACACTTTAAACACAAGCCCTACAGAAATCCCTGGACGGCCTGCTACACCAGAATGTTATACGTGTGGTACTTAACATCAACAGGGACGAGCACATCACCAGCAAGCGTCTGTACGGGGCATTGCCAAGTGTAACAGAGAAGATAGCAGTAAGGAGGATGAGACCGACACCAAGAACTCCCCGGAACAAAAAGCTTGTAGGCTACTGTGGGTGTGGGAACCTTAACACACAGGCATCGATCGAGAGGACGTCCCACACCACACCTATACCTAATAATTCAAGTAATTCAAGTGGAGTAAAAGTGAAATATTTGTCTCTGAGATGTGGAGTAGAAGTAAAAGTATACAGCCAATTGGGAATACTGTTTACTATGGAGGGTATAGCTCTAGCCAATAATAAACAGCTTGCAGGTATCCGGTCAAGCCCCTCCTATGCCCAGCTTCCCGGGTTCGTGTGAACACAAACATTAGCTTGTGAATGGTTGATCACCCCATAGTGATGATTTGATTGGCTGAGCAAAATACATATTGTGTGGACGGAAATTGTGATATGGGCCGGAATGAGATGATGTATGATAATGTACGATGATAGCGCCCCTCACTTCACACGGGTGTGATTTTTTTACATAATATACTGTCCATTCACATCACAGTTTCAGTTAAAACTATAGTACCGTACCATCCTTTTGCAAATAAATGTTGAATCCACCTTTCTATGCCTCCAACATTTACTTTTCACTTTTACTATTTAAAAGTCTGATTCTTGGCCGGCATTTCATTCCCTTAATAAGGTCATTATACCTTTGTACTTCTCCTTTTCTACACACCAGAGGATTTTACAAGTAGACCTGTTAACCCATTCTGACCGGGCACCCATTTTGGTGTTAGCATCATGTTATGCTTTACCTATTGAAAAATAGCAGATCTACAAGCTCATATCGCGCCACCGAGTGGCGCGATACGAGCTTGTAGGTCTGCTATTTTTGAAGAAATCGAAGAACGACTGACATTTTTAGAATCTGATCTCAGGTCAGAATGGGTTCATCAGACCAGTGTGTGTCCTATAGTGGAAACCTCGTGTGAATCTGATCTCAGGTCAGAATGGGTTAATTACCGCCTACGGTTTATAATTCCACCAAGAAATCCTGGGTGGGATTTCTTCTAACATCGGATACATTTCAAAGCCATGACCCCAAGGTCCCAGTGGTCAGCGGTGATAGGCTATCACTTGAATTAATGTGGTTAGAACTCCACTGGCTTTAACCCATTCTGACCTGAGATCAGATTCATACGAGGTTTCCACTGGACACACACTGGTCCGATTAACCCATTCTGACCTGAGATCAGATTCTAAAAATGTCAGTCGTTCTTCGATTTTTCAAAAATAGCAGATCTACAAGCTCACCAAAATGGGTTCCCGGTCAGAATGGGCTAAGCCTTCCCTTCTCTTGAAAATACTTAATTTGACTGCTGTTATTAGGAGGTTATCGCTACCCGATATATCCCCTCGGAGAACCAGATGCAAATCAAAGTCTGTTTCTTAGAAACAGATTGGCTCTAAACACGACCTCACAAGGGTAACGCTACACCCAGCGATCAAAAAGGGAAGCACTCGATGCCATGGGATTCGGATCAAGCTCTCAATTTGCATGTTAACGTGAGGGGATGCAAAAGCATGCTTCCCTGCTGCCTCCAAACCACACAGGAAAATCAGGTTACTGGATACAGATAGCACTAATGGTAGGTATAACTATATACACTCATACTACTCATACTACAAACCCTCGCGCACACTCAGATATCAGCCAACGCAGGGAAGCT
This sequence comes from Protomyctophum bolini, assembly GCF_963924005.1. Classification (NCBI taxonomy): domain Eukaryota; kingdom Metazoa; phylum Chordata; class Actinopteri; order Myctophiformes; family Myctophidae; genus Protomyctophum; species Protomyctophum bolini. Next base: position 5,326,529 of record NC_137864.1, on the reverse strand, counting down.
GGACATTCACAAAAAATCACACCCTTGTGAACTGAGTGGTGCACCTCCTTCTCTCTCTCTCTCTCTCTCTCTCTCTCTCTCTCTCTCTCTCTCTCATTAGCAGGCAACAGTGCAGCACTATCCCTCTCTCTCTCTCTCGTTTCTGGCACAACAGCGCCCCTACTGGTACTCATAGTCATATACTGGTGCTCATAACCAACACATAGGTGAACACGGACACACAGACATTGCGGTTCCTTGGAGTGGTTGCACCACTCAAAGATCACACCCGTGTGAACTGAGTGGTGCAACTGCCCCAAAATTTCCAGGACGGCCTGTTATAGCGCCACCATGAGGCCGACTTTTGAAAAGTATTCCTACAGATTCTGTCCAAAAATCCCGCAAATCGTTACACACACTATCTTTATAGTCATGTGTTCAAGGTGGATCTGTCCGATATTTCATATTCCATCGTAATTGGCTAACATTGGCTTTCAAAGTTTGCAGGATTGACCCTTTTGAAACAAAAAAAGCCTCAAATCATCAACGCAGCGTGAAATCTTTCACAGGCTTTCCTACTAGGCTGAGGAATATATCCCACCCTTTTCACATTGGCCTGTTATAGCGCCACCAACAGGTGGATTTTTGCAAACACACATGGCCTGGTGGAGACCTGTGCCCCGAGGGGCCCTTTTTCTAGTTTTACCATGTTTTGTTCTTGCTTACTGTAAATCACTCTGGATTAAGAGCCTCTGCCTAAATTGCAAATTGCTTGTTGGAAGTTCTGTTATGCTTTTAGCTTTAATGTCTTACTGTACCATGTGCTGTTCACATTTTGGACTAATTCAATCAAGCAATCAAAAATGTGATTGCTGCACAAACCACATCCCATTTTAGAGAGAGAGAGAGAGAGAGAGAGAGAGAGAGAGAGAGAGAGAGAGTAATGTATCTGCATTTGAAATGTGTTTGCATGTGCTTGTCTGTTTATATATATTTGTGTTGAGTTTTTGGGTACATAAAGCTATTGTAGAATGAAGTTCTATCAGCTAGGGAGAAAGAGAAAAGATACAGTTTAGTTGTTTTATTGATGAAAAACAAAAACGCACAAAAATAATTGTAGCCTCTATACCTTTATCTTCACGCAAGAAAAATAATCCAATAATGGTGAACTCATTTCAGGCAAATTCCATCTTGCAGGCGGAAATGGGCACGCATAACATTTGATTATAGCTTGGAGCTCAGGGTGCTTGTATCCTGTATGAACCTTTTATCGCCTTGTCCATTCTGTTCCATCTAACAGTGATGATGGGTTGAGGCAGCAACATACTGTTTCTTAACCCATTTTGGGCGGGCACCCCTTTTGGTGTTAGCATCATGCTATGCTTTAGCTATTGAAAAATAGCAGATCTACAAGCTCATAGCGCGCCACCGAGTGGCGCGCTACGAGCTTGTAGGTCTGCTATTTTTGAACAAATCGAAGAGCGACTGACATTTTTAGAATCTGATCTCAGGTCAGAATGGGTTAATCAGACCAGTGTGTGTCCAGTGGAAACCTCGTATGAATCTGATCTCAGGTCAGAATGGGTTAAAATCTAATCTGCATGGTTACATTCACACCATCATCATCATCATCATCATGATCATCACCCTCTCCTTCCTTGCCGAGATATAGTTTATAATTTGCATAGCGTACGTAGAGCTATGTTTCTGCTATTTTCATTACATCGTTCTCTAAACACTACTCCAAAACGTACATTTTGTACAATAAGCTCATAAGAACATCTTCTAAATTGTAAATTATAATCATTATCATTATCATTTTCATCATCGCAACTTCCAATCCTCATATTACAATCCTCCTTACATTATACAGTAATTACCTGCCAGTGGGAGGTACTCCTCACTGGCAGGTGAGCCAGTAGCTCTGGTCCATATAGCCTTCTACTGCATGCTTCTACCATTCTGCCCTGCAGTATATAAGGCTATGGGATTTATGGATTTAAATCTCAAATCGAAATCAGACCAGCCTCTCCTCTTTAGCGTAAATTAAAAGAATGTTTTTGCTACTCACCAAAACAAAGCCTACTTTCGGTATAGGACTAAACGGTACTTTTTGGCCAAAAGGGGATTTTGTTCCCACCGGGGAAAAAAATACTTTTAGTTACTCCACTGCGCCTTCTACCGATATTGCCCAGATAATTGCCTCCTAGAGAATATTTTTCCTTTTTTCCTGGCCAAAGAGTACCTGTTTATACGTGTGGTGTGGGGGGGGGGGGGGGGGGGGGGGCTCAGAGAGCGTCCACTAAGGAAAGTAGGCTTTCTAATGACACAACCCACCTTTGTTTTGGTGAGTAGCAAAAACGTTCTTTTTATTTACGCTAAAGAGGAGAGGCTGGTCTGATTTCGATTAGAGATTTAAAACCATAAGTCCCATAGCCTTATATACTGCAGGACAGAATGGTAGAAGCAGTATATGGACCAGAGCTAGTGAGCCAGTAGGGTCCAGTGCATCATTGCTGAGCTCTGCCTCAGTGGTCTAAGCCTCGAAGGTGAATATAGCATGCATTGGCTTGGGCGGCATTTCAGAGTATACCAATTGGCTTGAAGCCAACAGCAGACGTTGTACTGTATAGGCCAGGCTTCACCTCACCTGGCAAAAACACTGCCAAGTGTATTTGAACACACACACACACACACACACACACACACACACACACACACACACACACACACACACACACACACACACACACACAATGAAGGTAATGCTGCAATGTGCTAACTAATTGAAACTGTAGCAGTTAAAACATTAACACATGAAGCAGCATTACAAACATTTAACTGACCAGGGGGGGGGGGGGCAAGCCCAATTGACTGATGTAAACCAAGATTTGTTAGCCCCCCCCCCCCCCCCCCCCCCCGCCCTCAAAATAGCCAGCCCCCCCATAGCACCCCCAATTTTCTGGAGCCGTCACTGCCTGGGAAGTGTAGTTAATTTGAGTGTGATGTTGATCAATATGGAAAATGGCTAGCCAAAAGCTCTACTAGTGAGTTTTGACTCAACAGACATGGTCAGGTCACTTATGTTTCTCTCAGTTGCACCTGCAGTCCGATGAATACAGTGTTACGGCTGGCTCTGGGGGCATAACGAAAAAGGGGAAACGACACCGGAGGACAATCCAAAAAATAAGCGTTTTATTTCATACTTGTATAATAGCAATTAAATAATTGACGTTTCCAACTGAAATTGGCAGGGATACTACATGCTGCCCAAAACTTAGAAGCAAACAACAAACATAAGAACAAGGGTGCTCTCCTGCAGCCGCCCCTGCAGCCCATAGCCGTGGGAACTACTTTACACTAGGGGGGGGCTGAGAAAAAAATGCACGTGCACATGTTAAAATGTGTGTGCACGTGCAAAGAATGACCTGCGCCGCATAACAATGACAATATCATCCCTTAATTTATAACACTACATATAGATCTGATCATGACCAGACATACAGTGAGAAATGTATAGAACAACTCTGTAGGTTGGCGATAGGGCCCTTCTGTGTGGAGTTTGCATGTTCTCCCCGTGTCCCCTAGGGTAGATACCCTCACAAAAACATGCTGTAATCCTGGTCTCTAAAACTACCTCCCCCTGGCCAGCCGGGGCGCCTGATGGAGGGGAAAGGAACTGGTCGGAATAACGTGTCCCTTCCACGCGCTACGTCCGGCCGGGGAAATTCCCCTCTGTCAGGTGAAAAGAAGCAGCTTGGACTCCTCATGCATAGAAGGAGGCATGAGGTCAGTCCGCTGCCCCCCCAGGTTGGCAGAGGAAGTGTAGCGCCCAGGATTACATTAGATAATTGGCACTGGGTGAAAAGAAAACTGGGTTACAAAATCGTGGGATAAAAAATTATTTAAAAAAAAAGAACAACTCTGTAGGCAACTTTCGCACTGCACTCACACTGACAACACATGAACACAACAACACTCACAGTTGACAGTCTTTGTATTGAGTTTGTGCTTGAAATGTAATGTAATTCTGCAAACTGAAATTATTTCAATCAATCACAAGTTTCACAACTGCTCGGCGGCAGCATGGCAATTTCTTATAATATTATGCCTATAAGTAACATTAAACTTTTACTCACATACCGTGAGGTGACGTGAGCAGCTACAGGTGACAGGTCGAGTTCAATAATGATCCAAACGAATTAACGAAATGTTATTCCACAAAGTCACAAATCACAATAATGAATAATCCAATTTACATTAACCCTAGCTCTGTTCCATAGCTCTAATGCGTTGCATTAGAGCGTACTGCGCAGGGCAGAATCGTAGAAGCAGTAGAAGGCTATGGATCAGAGCTACATTAACCCAGTGCAGCCTGTGGAGAAATGCAGATCTGAAGTGCAGTGAGAGCACAGGTCTCTTAAATAGTGTTTGGGGAGGACACTGGCCAGGTGTCTCCCCTTCCACTCATCATCTCTGGCTCCGCCCTCTAATCCAGCACTGCAATGGGCTTAAAGGCACAGCCACACACACACACACACACACACACACAGAACCCCATAGTAGACTAAAGGCCCAGCTGGGGCCGTCACAACAGTTTGAGACTATTTTGCCCTTCACATCAGTCGTGCGACTCTTCATGCCTAACATCACAATGCAGAAGATACTTTATTAAGATGGGGGAAGAGAGCAGGGAGAGCGAGAGAGTCTTTGTCAATGTTGACCCCAAAGGTATTGGTCGTTCATATACTGTAGGTGCAATGAGAATCCTTAAACATAAATGTACAGTTAATCTCATATTAATAATAATATGCTGTTATACTATAGTCACTCTCAACTCACATGATCAATACTATTCTAAAAGCAGAACAGATGCCGGACTTTGCTCAGCAATGGCTATATGTTGTGGTGAGATTTATAGAAACCTTGAGCCATATCCCAAGCTAGCTCAGATACATGACTCTCTCTCTCTCTCTCTCTCTCTCTCTCTCTCTCTCTCTCTCTCTCTGTTTCTGTCATGCGAGCGTATTAAAAACAATTAAAAAAAACAAGATCACAAATCAGCAGGAAATAGTACCGAGTCTGCAATTAGCGGTGCTCAGATCAAAGTTCTGATTAATCCCAGTTGTCTTTGTTGCGTGATTGAATGCACGCGCGGCCGTGTGTGTTATTGATCAGGTCAATAGCCACGCAAATGATTAATTAATTGACAGTGTGCTTGTGCATGCATATATTATGCGTGTACGCTACATGCATGAGTGTGTGTATGTGTGCAGACCTGACATTTATCGCCTCATTACACACTAACAGAACCCCATAGATCACTGTGTGCGTGTGCGTGCGCGGTGTGTGCGTGTGCGTGTGCGTGTGCGCGTGCGCGTGTGTGCGTGCGCGCGCGTGCCATTTTTGAAAAATCCTAAAACTAAAGACAATGTTCAGCAGCTCGGGCATTTCAGGTGAGAATTGAGTTCTGCACGCTGTTGTATTCTCCTCCATCAACGCTTCGTCCCAACAAGGACACGCTCCAGCACGCTCGTGTCTGCACTGCCGAGCAGGTTATTGGCTGACAGGCTGAACTCCACGAAGGGGGTCGTGTGTGACACACCCACAGGTGAAGAGGGTATAGTGAGGAATGCCACTGGCCCCACACACCACCGCCAGCCAACACACCTGTTTTCACTTAAGAGCATGCTGAGCAGGGGTATTCAATTATAGATTAGGCACGGGGCACAACTGTAGAATGTCATTGTAACTAAGTACATTTACTTAACAATTTTGAATTATTTGTACTTTACTTGAGTATTTACTTGAGTATTTATTTTACTTCTACTCCACTGCAGCTCAGAGGCAAATATTGTACTTTTACTCCACTACAATCATTTGAAAACTTTAGTTACCAGCGAGTTACTTTGCAGATTTGGATTATAATTACAAAACGTTCAGCCCTATACATTTCAACTTTTTGAAAATAGCAGATCTACAAGCTCACGTGTTGCGGCGCATTGTGAGCTTGTAGATCTACTATTTTACAAAATATGTGTATACATTTGAAACTTGAAATGGGACATTCTGCATGAGTACTTTTTACTCTATTTCTACATATTTCTAAATTGCAGTTTGATACTTTTACTTAAGTAAAACATGTGAGAAGCCAACTTTTTTCACCACCGGAGGCAATAGAGCGCCGCAGTCCCGCCCCCTTTCAGAAAAGCGAGTGGCCCAGGAAGTGAAAGCCCCATGCATTCTCCCATCGGCACTTTTAATATAATTTATTTAAAGACGGTTACGCCGCGGACAAAGCCAATTCGGATCGTGACGAATCATGACAATGAACACAATATTTTGGGCCGATCAAATAATTTATAAGACGAAAAATAAAACAAATAGTGTTGTCTCCTGATTTTCTTTTCTTCTTTCTAATGATTTGATCGTCCCAAAATATTGTGTTCATTGTCATGATTCGTCACGATCCGAATTGGCTTTGTCCGCGGTGTAACCGTCATTAAATAAATTATATTAAAAGTGCCGATGGGAGAATGCATGGGGCTTTCACTTCCTGGGCCACTCGCTTTTCTGAAAGGGGGCGGGGACTGCGGCGCTCTATAGCAGGGATACTCAAATAGATTTACCTGTGGGCCACATTACAAAAATGGCAAGGGGCCAGGGGCCAGTAGATAAAATTACGACATTAATGATACTTGATAACTTCTCTCTTTCAATTGCTTTATTTTCGCAAAATGTATCAAAGTACAATGTGCATGCACACAATATGTAAATAAATAAATGTGTTACATTTTCTTGCATAAACACAAAGAGCTGTTTCCATAACTGCACACATTATTGCACATAACATGAGTAGCTGTTATAATAACATAATAACATAACATGAGTAGCTCTTTGCCTGCCTGCCTGCCTGCCTGTCTGTCTGTCCATGAGTAGTTATTTGTCTGTCTGTCAATGAGTAGCTGTCTTACTGTCTGCCTGTCTATGAGTAGCTGTCTGCCTGCCTGTCTATGAGTAGCTGTCTGTCTGCCTGCCTGCCTGTCCAATTGTCCATGAGTAGCTGTCTGTCTGCCTGTCTGAGTAGCTGTCTGCCTGCCTGCCTAATTGTCCATGAGTAGCTGTCTGTCTGCCTGTCTATGAGTAGCTGTCTGCCTGCCTGCCTAATTGTCCATGAGTAGCTGTCTGTCTGCCTGTCTATGAGTAGCTGTCTGCCTTCCTGCCTGTCCAATTGTCCATGAGTAGCTGTCTGTCTGTCTATGAGTAGCTGTCTGCCTGCCTGCCCAATTGTCTATGAGTAGCTGTCTGTCTGAGTAGCTGTCTGCCTTCCTGCCTGTCCAATTGTCCATGAGTAGCTGTCTGTCTGTCTATGAGTAGCTGTCTGCCTTCCTGCCTGTCCAATTGTCCATGAGTAGCTGTCTGCCTGCCTGTCCAATTCTCCATGAGTAGCTGTCTGTCTGTCTGCCTGTCTATGAGTAGCTGTCTGCCTGCCTGCCAGCCTGCAAGTTGGTTAACAAAAAATAAATTGTTATGGCTGAGTAAAATAAAATACAATAAACACAATTTGCCTGAAAATAGATTACCCAGCTATGACCTTTTTCATGAAAAAAAATGAGTAGTGATATGGCTGACTGAGTAAAATAAAAAATCTACCTGAAAATAGATAGCTATAAGTGAAGAGCAATTTCCGCAATTACCATTTCCGCAATTTCCGCAATTTCCATTTTCGCAATTTCCATTTCCGCAATTTACGCAGTTTCCACAATTTCCATTTCCACCATTTCCGCAATTTCCATTTCCGCATTTCCGCAATTTCCGCAATTACAATTTCCGCGATTTCCGCAATTTCCATTTCCAACTATTAATGGCAGCTGGGTTTCATCATTCAAATAAAATAGAATTCTGTCCGTTTAGCTATAAAATTATGTCAGGGAATAGGGATACACAGTATATGTCTTTCATTTGCATTGCATCTCCCCCCCCCCCCAAGCTTTTATTTTCGTTCGAGTAATAGTACAACTCTAAGTATTACTTATAATAATGTAATTAAAGATAACTTCATTCAGATTTATTTATTTTTATTTCATTTTCCAGATTTTTTTTTCTTCTTTTTTTTAGATTTTCATTGGTGGGCCAGTCATAATGGTCCCGCGGGCCTGATGTGGCCCGCGGGCCTGAGGTTGAGTATCACTGATGTATTGCTCCACAGTCCCCATAAAACCGCTGGGTGTAATTGCATGTAAAGACAAAGAAGACACTTGATAGAAAATGGTATTTTCTCAATAAAAATTTATTGCAAATATAGAAAGAGTTCTTTTTGTACAGAAATCGTAAGGAGAAAGGTTAGATGGGCGTTCTGCCGAGAGATTCAGCAGAGAAAATTAATAGAATAACTGAACACTGTGAGAATGTGGTATACTGTTTTGTGGAAAACGTTATGAGAAAAAAAAAAAAAAAGAAATATAATATAAATTTTTTTATTCATGAATTTCCTTTCGTATATTGTGTTGCTATTTTCACTGGTACTCTGGATCGTGTGAATATGTTGCCTTCACTGATGACATGACGTCAGGAACATGAAATTATATCACGGTGAGGGAAATACCATTGATTACATCGCCACGAATCTGAAGAGAACATCAAGCTCGATGCTTAGAATGTGCAAGGCATTGGAAAAGTATTTCCTCTTCCTTCTCACAACAACCCTTCACAAATGAAGTTCTTTGACAGAAAAAGTGTCTGTAAACAATTTCTGTTGATGGGTCCATTTGGTTACTTTTGTATAGACTTAACGCACTTTCGTACTTTCTATGTTTCTATCCACGTTCATGTCCCTCTCTCTTTCAGTAGCTCCTGTCAAAATGTCAGTGGATGTCCACACCACCAAGTTCCCAATCTATTGTGCTTTTGCCCCCCAAGCAGCCTTTAATTGTTTCTGTGGCCTAGATAAACAGGTGTCTGCTGAGAGACGGGATAGAGAGGCTTTACATACTAATGCACGGCAAAGAAAAAAACAAAGAAGAAAAAGCAGAAAACAATGGGCGCAGGGTCGAGAATGACGACGCTGATATTCAAACCTGCAGCTGTCCCCTGTCCTCAAAACAGAGAGCAGGAAGGAAGGCTATAGTGTGTGTGTGTGTGTGTGTGTTTGAGGGAAAAGAAAGGTCACACCACGATGTGTTCCCATCAAGTGTCTGCTCCCATCATCCCATCATCACTGCTTAATTCTGGAAGCCAGCAGTGTCACCTCGCCATCACAAGACTCCTGCAGATACATTTTGGTGAAAAACATTTCAGTCCAGGAGTGGACTGGACGCGCACAGCATGCTCCCCGTCGGCACTGACACACTGAAACTGAACTCTCTCAAGAAACCTCAGTGAAGGTATAGCTCGGTGAAAGTATCGCTCATTTTAGGTTTGCTAAAAAGCATTATTCGGGGGGGGGGGGGGGGGGTTTTGGAAGAAAACATTTTTAACTATTCTTCTTGGGGTCTCTGGAACAGATGGAGGGTGGTGGTAAATACATATAATTTTCTATAGGTCCTTGACATGAAAAAGCTTTGCGAACCACTGATAGCAACATACGTTGTCAACGAAACATCTAGGATTTGGAAGACATTTTGTAGAATGGGCCTCAGGTCTAATTAATTGAATGGGTCCCGCGGGGACCCCCAGAAGTCATCGAGGGGATTCCAGGGGGTCCCCTGTAGCTAAATGATTGATAGTTAGGAACCAAGCCGGACCGTTACAGGTTTGTACAAGGTTTATACAATCCTAGAACAGTTCATCATGCCTGAAAACTCAAATGCTGTGCTATGCCTTCTGTCCATTCACATTCCCTTGCACTGCCAACTCTGTTTTAAGGCTTAAACCTATGAACACTTTAGAGACTCATTAGTAAGGCATTATATGGCCTAAAGTTAAGATGAAACTAGTCTAATCGTATTTATAATATTTTGGAGGAATACTCTTTTAACATGCTGATTTATGGATGTGTTGAAATGAAACCCTTCAAGCATGAACACTCATATCTTACGCTGTTGAACATAAATAGTTTATCTCTGATTTCTACTGTAAATCATTTGTAATTTCCATACTGTAGTGTAGCCAGGCCCATATCATTTAGAATGCAGGAACAAAGATGAATCCCGTATACCGTAAGCCATCCTGTGGCAGCCATTTTCAAAGTGAACATATTTCGTTTTGGTTTGCTGGACGTCATGGTGTCTGATTAAGATTTTTGTTCCAACAAACATAAAACATTATCCTCTCACGAGTGGGAATATGTGAAAAGACTTTTCCAATGCCTGCAGAAGAATATATCTGTCTTTCAGCATCTGATTGTACTGGTAAGTTGAATTACAGCATACTGTAGCCCTACAACGTCAAAGTACTACACTACATTGACTTATTTATTTTGTCAAATCAACTTACATGATTTTGGGGGATACATAATTAACTCAAATACAATTATGTAGTGCAATAAATATGACTTATTTACCAATAACAATTTGTCTGGCCAGTTGAAACACTTTAAAGCCTTTTTTTAATCAGTTTGATTCTATGCGTGGTTACGGCACTTACACTTTGTAGGGCTGTGTACTGCAGGGTGATAACAAAAATGAAGGCATGACAATCAGTAGTTAATGGATATTAAACTAAACAATGGATATTTCTTTTTTTCTTTACCATTAGGCTATTGTTAAGTCGACATACATCCACTTCGAATACACAACAATACATTTCTGCTCGATAAAAATACAGGAAATCATGCAAATATAACACTTTATTTAATTGTTGTGTGAAGGTCATTTTTTTCCAACTCTATACTCTGGATTCTCTTATAATAATTACAAGTCGCCATTGCACAGTACCCGACCGCCGAGAGGAAAATATCACCTCTCGTTCCCTGCACCACCATACACTGTACATGTACAATACATACTCCACCACTACCACCCAGACCCACCGCAAGAAACACAGAGTTTAACAGGCTCAGTAGAAAAACAGTCATTTGTTCCTACAGTTTATACAAAATTCACAGATTATTCATTTGTTTTTCCATCCCTTTAGTTTACACACAGCTTCCTGTACAGGCAACCAAACCGTTGTAAAATCACATTGGACAATAGATACAAAAATAAAGGGAAAAGATACAGATACATAGCTGCATCTTGCCGATATGAGCCAACCGTTTGTTGGTCAGTGAAAATGCAATAGCGTGATGCCATGTAGTGCTGTATGAAAACTGAAAACATGTATGATGCGTGTCTCACAGCTAGAATGTCATTGTAACCTTCTGATCTGTCATGTGTCATCATGAGCCAACCAGTGATTGCCTTGTACTTCAGGGCAATGTTACTGACGAGCAAACCACTCAATGTAGACGGACACAGCAGTGTAGAATCATCTAATGTGTGACTCGTGTCCAAACATTGTTGTACGGTGGGGTGCAATTTTCAACTGGAATAATCTATACAAAAGGTCACGTTCAACATTATCAAAGGGAGTGCCTCTCCCTTTGATAATGTTGAACGTGACCTTTTTTTGTACGATGGATAAGCATCCTTAATTGTGGCTGGAAGGCTCGGAATAATGTTTTTCTTTACGGTGGTCTTTTTTTTTTGGTGGCTTTTTCTGCCTTTATTGATAGGTTTAAAGTAGACTGACAGGAAATGGGGAGAGAGATGGGGGAAGACACGCGGCAAAGGCCGTCGGGATCGGGAGTCGAACCCGTGGCACGCCGTCAGGCTGGCTTGACAGCCTATACTGTAGGTGCCCAGACGGTTGAGCTAACCGTCTGTCCATGTACATCCACATTTTATACA
>NC_137864.1:5277222-5309722 GCF_963924005.1 Protomyctophum bolini | reverse complement strand
TTTCGAAAGATCTCTCTCGTCTGTTTTCCATGCAGGCAATGTTGGTATAGTGTTATTATCATCATACACTGTATTGATGCCACCCTCAATGGTCCACACTAAACAGATGCTCTCTCTCTCTCTCTAGCTCTCTCTCTCTCAGACTTTTCCCCTCAGCTGTCCTCATCTCTTTGAATGCGTACTATTCGCGACACGTTCCCTATACACCACGCACACATTCAGCACTATAACCTCCCGTATAAGTATACGCTTCAAACACAACTCAGGCCGTGAGTATAATAGCCAACATTAGACATTTAGCTATATGAAATGGCATGCAAGAAAGAACGATGCGTCTTCAATGCAGTTTTGAACGGCGACAAACCCAAAGTTTCCCCTTTTATAATACTTCCAAGCCTTTTCCAGGGTCTCTCTGTGATGAACTGCTGAACTATACAAATGATACCCACGTCAGACATAGCGTCTACCGTTTGCAAGATGAATGCCGGAGGAAGTCAGCCGCGCACAGAGTTGCACTTTTTAATGAGGTAGCCTTTGCCTCCATGCCCGCTGTTTTGCGAGCAGCACTTGCTTCGATCAAAGTCCTCACGGCGTCACGCAGATTATTATGCTTCTTTGACCTCGCTATGCTGTCAGTGGCACGTGCCGAGCGATATATATATATATCTGTAGCGTCACTTTTCCACCTGAGCCCTGACATTTTTATCACGAATGTAGAAATAATGACTGCAGGTGATAAGCTATACAGAAGATATGGTCACTGCTATAAGGCAGAAACCTTGTTATCTATGTATATAGGCTATTTTATTTTGAGCTCAGAAGTATAGCGAAAATAAGTTCATAATGGAATGAACTTATGAATGAACCGCTTATCTGGAATCGGGTCGCGGGGGTAACAGTTCCAATGGAGATCTCCAGTCTTCCCTTATAGAGCAACATATACGTAACTTCCTCCCGAGGTCGTTCCCAGGCAAGTGTGGAGATATAAAATCTGCCACGGGGTCTCTTCCAAGTGGGATTTCTAATATGGCCAAAACACAGACGCAGGGCTGAGAGTTGTTGCATTTTATATTGCATCACGATGCGATGCCTTGTGAGCTTGTAGATCTGCTATTTTCAAAAGGTTTTTATCTTGTATTATATACATTTGAAAACATTCTAGACATTCTGCATAAGGAGTACTTTATACTTTTGGTTTACTTTCAGTACATTTTGATACGTCACATACTAATGCTCTTCAAGTAAATTTTGAATTCCATATACTTTTCACTTGTGACTATGAGTATTTACATTACCGATATCGATATATGAATACTTTTCCCGCACCACTGATTGGAAGTCAGATTCTTTCCCTGGAAAGTAACAGTTTGGACATGGCAGTATAGAAGGTATATCTGACATAATGGTGAAACCATTGTCATTGTCACGTGAAACACGATGTTGTCATGCTGCATTCTCATTCACCTTTCCATCCTCTTTGCTTTTTTTTTACCCCTCCCTCCTCCCATCTCACATTCTGTCTGCCTGCTCCCCCAATTCCCCTCTCTCTCTCTCTCTCTCTCTCTCTCCTTCTCTGCCAGAGGGCTTTATAGATTCAAGTGCAGAAAGGTCATTACATGATTATGTGTGTCCACGTATGCAGATTTACTGTAGGTGCGCGTGCGGCCGTGCGTGCCTGTATCTATGTACGAGCGTGCGTGTGTCTATGTACGTGCGTGCGTGCATGCGTAGGTGTACAGCACACCTGGGGCAATCTCCTCCAGAGTTCTGTAGTTTTCTATGCCATGGCGACAGAAGGCAATTAGCAGGAGCGCGTGTGCTTATCCGCTACCTAGCAACGTGCGCTGTTCCGCCTGTCGCTTCCAGCAACCACTCCTGCTGCCTGTGATCGATCGGGCCGCACTGTGTCCAGCCACACACACACACACACACACACACACACACACACACACACACACACACACACACACACACACACATACACACACACACACACACACACACACACAACACTCAAGGACAAGGTAGACCAATATACATATTGTTGCTGTTGGGCAGAAACTTCATATCTCCATATTTTAACTGTTTTTTGTGTAAATTAATGTCCTTTACTTGATACAAAACTTCCCACAAAAGCATCAAACGTAGCATTATCCACAAGCTCGGACGCTTTTTGAGCTTGTAGATCTGCTACTTTTGATGCTTTTCAATTTGAATCCTGAGAAGTAACAGTTTGTGAGGTGTCCACCCAGCAGATATACAATATACACGTTACAATAAGGTTAGGGTTCAACTACACACACACACACACACACACACACACACACACACACACACACACACACACACGCACACAGACGCACAAAGGTGTCACACGCTAAAAATAGCCGACCTACGACAAGCTCGCATCCGAACGCATTGTGGGCTTTTTTCTCTCTGCTATTTTCGGCGTGTGACACTGGGAGCACAAATGTAAGCACAAAAACCCCGCGGAGAAAATCGCAGCAGTCTAAAATTACCCTTACAAACGCGCGTGTACAACAAAAGCCCCACGTATAAACAACAACAGCTACAGCATGCATATTCCCCAAACGCCAAACGCACACAAACAAACGCTCAAGTTTCTTCGACTTAATAAACCAGCATCTGCCAGCAAACCTTGATTGTGTTTCCGCTGCTGTTTAGCATGGTTTGTGTTATTTGGGAGGCATGCTATTATATTATCCGTAGTAGCATGTATTTTCCCTGCTCCGGGGGAACCGGCTGAAAGCCCTTATAAATGCAATTCCCTCGGCTCGTGGCATGCCGCAGTCAGATCATGTAGCGGGGAGTTAGTAATTGCCACAGCAATTGTTATTTAAGTGATGTTCGCGGAGCAAGGGGAATACAACAACAACAACGTGCCACTCCCGTCTTTTTAGAACATTATAATAATGTCATGCACGCTCTGGCAGAGAAAGGCTGCCACTTAGGCAGGAAAATGTAATATGTAATACAATGTAATACTTTGATTTCATGATTTATAGGAATTTGACTGGGAATGGACATAGTTCTGTTTTTTTTCTGTACATTATCTAGATGTGTTTTACGATTGTATATTATTTGTCTTTGTCCTTTTGAAAACAACAACAAACGCAAGGCAATAATTTTAACTAAGACGGCGTCTAATACTCACAGTGTGGTTTCACGTGGATTCATATGGCCAGTCTGGCCACATATCTTTTGGTCTGTTCCTCGCTGACTTCTAGACTGAGGTATACCTTTCAAAACCTTTCAGGCGAGAAGCCACACCTCTGATGGGTGGGGTTTAGTCTTAAGGGGTGTAATTGTCCCTCAGATGGGGCTTTAGTGATTCATTCATGATGTGTTATTCTAAGCTTGGGTCCCGAGGAGATAGAATGTATCTTTTAGGTCTCAGAGACAATGGGCTGTATTTTGCGTGTCTTATAAGTACCAGGTCTTATTCCCTAACTTGAGTAAACTATAGAGACCTGGAGGCGTGATCAATGCTCTTTGGCCACTCAGTCAGAATAGCCAAATGGCATTGATCACGCCTCCAGGTCTTTAGTTTACACTCAAGTTAGGGAATAAGACCTGGTACTTTAAGACACACAAAATACAGCCCAATTAATGTTTGGGAACAGGGAAAACTCTAGGGAACACTGACAGCTCTCTTTACATTGAATATTACAAAAAAATAGCAGATCTACAATCTCATAGCACGGCACAAAGTGACGCACTATGAGCAGCTATATACTATTATACAGTATATTCTTGCAAAGCAAAAGATGTTGGTCCCTGGAACAAAATCTTTTGAGATGGGGGTTCGCGGCCAATTAAGTACATATCATTTTGCGGGGGTCCTTGACGTGAAACAGTTTGAGCATCACTATACTGAAAATGTTACGTTTTTCCAGAAAACAGTTTCTGGATTCAGAAGACATTCTGTATAGAATGGGCCTCAGGTGGTCTTAATGGGTTGAAGCAGAGGGGAGAGAGAGAGAGAGAGAGAGAGAGAGAGAGAGCACACAAATCACTCACTCCAGCAGTGACCAACAGTACACCAACAACAAGCTCAGGTATACTGCAGGGGGAAACATCTCAATCACAAGCCTGCGGTCTTCCTAATCTCCAGGCTATAGTGTTGGGAATGGATGCCCCGAGACAGCCTCTGCAGGCTCGGGCGTTTCCACAGTATACACTGTTGTATGTCTATGTCATGATTACTGCCCCACCGCCACGCAGGGATTTAACCCATTCTGACCTGAGATCAGATTCATACGAGGTTTCCACTGGACACACACTGGTCTGATGAACCCATTCTGACCTGAGATCAGATTCCAAAAATGTCAGTCGTTCTTCGATTTTTCAAAAATAGCAGACCTACAAGCTCGTAGCGCGCCACTCGGTGGCGCGCTATGAGCTTGTAGATCTGCTATTTTTCAATAGCTAAAGCATAACATGATGCCAACACAAAAATGGGTTCCCGTTCAGAATGGGTTAACAGTGACCTAATGGAATAGGTCCTGGCAATGGTATAGGTTGGAAAGCTATATAAGCTGTATAACATGTTACAGTGTCCACTATAGTGTCAAAGCCTATACACTAATAAGGAAAAAGCTTTTTAAAGCTCTGCCCTGTGGCACTTTGTAACCCGTCATCCCGAGGGTCTAAACCGCTTTGAACTGTGTGTTGTTGTGGTTGTTGTTTTTTTTTTAAAGCTGAGGTTCCATTAACAACCCAGGCCTATATGATATATTGCTTTAAGTAGCAAGTGATGGGCCAGAGTAGGAGGTTTTCATGATTCTGGATTAATTGCATTTAAAAGAATTTAGTTTTGCACGAAAATCACTCCCTCCATACATGCATAGACTACTTTTCCAAATGCTACACATGCATTTGTGATGACGGCTATAGCCGTGTTTTAGCCCAAGGGAGAAATGTATTGGTAAGGAACGTATTACCATAATATTCCTTGACTAACAAGTGTGACAAGAGTGACACTAACGTGCAGCAAGGTGATGGCCCCCGACGCACTGCGGTGCAGGAGCCATAATAGTGAAACCTGACCAATCAGGCCACAGTGAGAGGAGACGCGTGAACATATTAAAGGGCCTATAGGGAGTGGGAATCTCAACTCACGTGAGAACTCTTAGCAGGATGAGGAAATTACCTGGAGCCAGGGGGAGGTTATTGGTGTGTGTTTGTGTGTGTGTGTGTGTGTGTGTGTGTGTGTGTGTGTGCGTGTGCGTGCGTGCATGTGCATACTGTAGCCTTATTGCAGGGGCTTGCAGACAGATTCATTCAAAACAAACAGTATGAAAACACATACTGAATGTACATTTTGTAATATAACACACATTTTAACCACTCATTCTGTGTGGCGCACGCACGCACGCACGCACGCACAATAACTATACCTCTACTATTTTGTATGTAGAGGTATCTAGATGCCTTCATATAAAACTGCGGTCAGCCACCAGAAAATATTTAGATTGCAAACTGCACGCACACACACACGTGTTCGAACCAACGCAGCACACACACACACACACACACACACACACACGCGTTCGATCAAGCGCAGCACACACAAATTGCACACACACACACACACACACACACACAATGCTGCAGTAAAACTAGACCCCATGAACTTTAAACAATAAGCCTATAAAATACTGTCCTCTATATGCTATGAACTGGACGTTATATTGCTGTCATTTCTCTGCCACATCCTGGAGTCAAGTGCAGGTCCTTGACCTTGAGGGAGTTCCAGGAGGTTCCCCCGGTAAATTACAGTACAGGGACAAAATGGACCGGGCCGGGTTCCATTTGTACACTCTCTGAGTTAACCCATTTTGGGGTGGGAACCCCTCTTGGTGTTTATAGCATCATGTTATGCTTTTAGCTATTGAAAAATAGCAGATCTACAAGCTCATAGCGCGCCACCGAGTGGCGCGCTACGAGCTTGTATAGGTCTGCTATTTTTGAAAAGTCGTAAAAATGTGGTGCAAATCTTTGAATATATATTTCCGAGCGAACATTTGTAACTAAAATATTGGCTTCTGGCTAATTAGAGATCATTCTGGGGGTCCTTCACATGAAAAAGGTTGAGCACCACTGACATAGAAACATGGGTTTTTCAGAAAAATGATTTAGAAACCTTTTTTTTTGTATCGACCTCAGTCCAAAATGGGTTAAATGAACACTTTCACATGAGTGAAGACTCCAGCAAGGGATACACATTTTATCAAATGGGGCCCCGTGGCCTATATATATAGATATCAAATTGGGGGTCCTTGATTAGACGGAAAAGGTTGCAAATTCCTGTCCTATACACTATGCCATCATCTCTCATTCACCCACCTGTCTACTATATCTCCTAGGCTATAAGCCAACATAATTATGCTAGTCGGTGCTAGTGAAAATTTCTGATGAGCCGAAATAATTTCGGCACCACAGCGCCGAAACAGTATGTATGAATCGGCCCTTAGGAACCCAAATCAGGCAGGGTTCGAACCCAAAGGCATAATTATGCTCTAACCACAAAATAGCACGCAGACCATTAAAATAATGGACGTAGATTAACAGTTGTTTGTGAACTGTGGACGTCCGATGTGGCTTCATGACAGATCAGAGGGCGCCCGTGGTGACGACAACAACAACACATTGGTTTCCCAGCATTAGAGAGCATTACGCCTTCCAAATTATAATTCTGAACATTCTATATACATTTGTAGCATATATAAAGCAAACGATTGCGTTGACAAGATAAATAAATAAATAAATAAATACAATAAAATAAAATAAGCTCTGCAGTAACAATGTGCATGTTCTTCACGACCAAATTAATACATTGCAAAATAAAATGACAGTGACAAATAAATACATATAGAATGATTCAAATCACTTCTACAGGTGTTTGGCTCCGTTCCACCTCTGAATAACACGCCGTTTTGGCACTTTATAAGACCATTTTGTGTCTGTAAACTTAGATAGAAAGATTCAGTCCATCTTTTGTGTATAGGAAGGCATCAGTACTTATATGCTATAATGTGTGTGTGTGTGTGTGTGTGTGTGTGTGTGTGTGTGTGTGTGCGTGTGTGTGCGTGCGCGTGTGCGTGTGTCCGTGTGTGAGCGTGTTGTCTCATTATCATGTCCACATAGTGTAACTATTATCTATTCAAACACAGTACAGTATATTAATTTATTCTCTACATTAGAGTCTGTGTGTGTGTGTGTGTGTGTGTGCGCGCGCGCGCTCGTGCGTGCGCACGTGCGTGTGTTGTCACAGTTGGCCACCGGCAGAAACCCTCTCACAATGTGTGTGTGTGTGTGTGTGTGTGTGTGTGCGCGGTTTCACAAGGGCACACGGAACGATCCGCTGGTCAGTGTCCAATCAACCAATCAGTTTTACAATTGAGTGTCAATTAACAGCAGGACCTCTCTACAGCGTTGTCTCCTGTGTCTGCAGGGCCGGATCGGGACGAGCCAGCAGGGCCTCTAGCCCATTCTGACCGGGGAACCCATTTTGGTGTTATAGCATCATGTTATGCTTTATCTATTGAAAAATAGCAGATCTACAAGCTCGTAGCGCGCCACCGAGTGGCGCGCTACGAGCTTGTAGGTCTGCTATTTTTGAAAAATCGAAGAACGACTGACATTTTTAAGAATCTGATCTCAGGTCAGAATGGGTTCATCAAACCAGTGTGTGTGTCCAGTGGAAACCTCGTGTGAATCTGATCTCAGGTCAGAATGGGCTAGCCTATACTGTATGCTCTGTGACGGACGGAGAACAGTGGATTAACAAAGGTTATACAGTACAGTGTTCCCTTTCCTTCTGGGACCACCCACCATTTTGCAGTCGTTCAACTGTGATGCATCCTGGGTATAGCGTCATTTCCGTGAAGTATTAAACATTTGAAACTATAGAGCCACGATGCTAATTGCTGTGTGAAAAAAAGTAATAAATTATATATATATATATATATATATATATATATATATATATATATATATAAAGCTCTGCTTTTCTACATCTTAGTATAGTCAAAAGTACGGTATAGCTCACCACTGCTCCTTCGTAGCCTTCCGCAGTGTCAAAAAAACCACTTGTTCTTATGTGGTGCACCACAGGGGCCACGCAGTATTTCGACAGTTAGGGTACAGTTCTGACGGGCCGCATGAGGCATTCACGTACGTACGTGGCTGCATCCTAATATCTCACCGCCGTTCCACTGTACTGATATGGACTCACAGGAGATGAGCAATGATGTGAAGTTATACATTCACACATAGCTTTGCAGTCTCAAATCCCATTAAGCTTTTAATTGTGCGGGATGACGAAGGGGGATTTGGATTGCATTGTTGTTATGAAGCTAGACTATCTCCATACACAGAGCAGTGGTGTCTATAATCTTTGCAGCATCACGACTGTTCCCACCGTAGACCTCATTGTCTGGATTTCGGAATTTTAATTAAACAGGGGCAAAGAGCCATTTTGTTATTCCCAGGGAGCTTTTGGCACATCTGCAGTTGAACTGCAGAGGCTTGGTGGGTCTGACAGCGACTACCGAGATGTCCGAAGGGAGGCAATCAACGGGCTTTGAACACCATATGCCATGACTATTGATTTGTGTTTTTCAATAAACCCCAAAGCTTCAAAAAATAAACCTTCATAAAAGTAAACTTTCATAACAATAACTCCTTGAGGCAGCTCCCATTATTGTCTACAACGGTATAAAACCCACATGAATACACTTTTGAGATAACAATATTCATTTCCGTTTCCCAAATGAATAAAATGCTTGTTGCCTTTTTATACCACAGATGTTTCCGCCCAAAGAACCCTTTCCTCAAAAGGAAAATGTGCTTGACATTAAATGCAAAGTAAAAGGAGTTTGTTACCGGGACTGTCCTCCCAAGTCGAGACACGCAGTGAATTGTTAACATTGTCTCACAGCCGACAGCTTACGTTGGTGTATTATCGGTGTTATATTATGCTCCTTTAGTTACATGCGCCCCAAAAGCACAAAATGAAAAAATAAAAAAAATAAAAATAGAGTGGTTTCCAAATGTACCCATTACGGGCTGTAACTCTGTGTACAAATGGAACCAAATTGGAACCATTTGGACTAGACACAAGACTATATATTCCTATTCCTCAGCAGTATCTCCACTGAGAACCTGCTGAGGCTGTCATCCACTCCTTTTAGCCCTTGAAGCTACAATCCGGAACATATTTTGAGTTTGTTAATACAATGTGACTGACACCGTATGTGCCCTGGTGGCCTGTAGTAGGATTATGATCATTTCAACTATAGACGGCACACTATTGTAAGCTACAACAGATGTGCCCCCCATCTTTTTTTTGGACTAATAATGCAATTTCAGCACCTCTATATCCATTGGGACAGGGCCACGGCATAAAACGTAAGGATTGTAGCTATAATTGACTTGAGGAGAGGAGACAAACTAGGATATCTTGCCATTTTCTAGCGCAGTGGTTCTCAAAGTCGGATCCAGGGACTCTCGGGGGTTCCTTGAGTGGGTTTCAAATGGACCCTTACATGTCTTGTAACTTGAGAGTTATTTATGGGGGTCCTTGAAATAAATACCATGGTTCTCAAATGTAGCCCCTGAGGACTGTTGAAAATCACTCCTGTGAAGACAGAGGAACCGTACTGCTGAAAACACACACAGCAGGGGGACAAATATATACTGTTTGGTCGACATAAAATAATTGTAAACACTTATAGATAAAGTGGAGCAAGGCTTGCAGGTTGCCATGTGGCTGCACCCAGTCAAACACAATGCGCTCTATATTGAGGTAAAACTGAACAGGCTGAACAGTAATGTGCTTGGACATTAAACAGACCCAATAGACCATTTGGTTTGGTCAATGAAAGTGAAAGTCAAACTAACCTGCTTAGAAACATTCATAATTGCACGGTACTGTAGATAAAAAGATCATTATAGTGCTGCCATGGCGACTATTGGACATGAGTGATTAATATACTACATAGTAATGTGCTAATGAATACAGTATCTGCACTAATGTTATTATTCCCTCTGTTCAGGGCAATACCTCAGGCTAAGGGCAGGTACCCACATGGTCCAATGTTTCCGTCCTACCAAATTAAGCCGTGCCTTTTATAAAAGTCTGCCCTAAGCTGGTGCTAATCAAAAGACTGATTGGAAATTCGCAGTGCCCGCAATACCGCGGCAGCTGCCAGTGGAATTTGAACAAAAAAGGCCGAAATAGAAAACCCGGTCCTTTATCAATGTGGCAGCTGTCCAACTGGGAGCCTGGGGGAGTTTAAGTTCCAAAATTAAGTTCTATTGATCTGATTGCAGAGTAATGACGTTCCCTTGACATTCCACCGGGTGTCAAAAGCCCTTCAAAGGAATTCGGGACCGTAAGAGAAATAATGATTTTTCCCTTTCTAATTGATCTGGTACAAGGCTATTATGTTTAGTATGGCTGGTGAGGAGCATTGAATAACACTGTAGTGTTTATTTAATACTTACAGATAGCTCCAAGTTAAGTTGTTCCCGTGTGCAATACTTCCGAGACAGCTTTATCTCCTGGACTGGAGTGGCCTTTTGAAAAAGAGCCCGCACTCCAGAAATGGATAACATTATATAGGTCAAAAGGAAAATGCCACGCTCTGCCGTGTCTTTCTCAGTGGAGCTCACACCTCAAACAGAGGATGGATTCCAGCCCTGTCTGGATGATGATATCATTAAGGTTAAAAGCTTTGGAGAATGCACTTCCCAGAGACAGACAAGTCAGACAGACACTGGGGCAAGGACGGTCTTTCCTTCCTGGCCAAATAATTTTTTTTGGGGGGGGGGGGGTCCCCAAATTATTTTCAAAAAGAAAAAAAAAAAGGTTTTTTCTTTGCAACTGAATGGCTGGAAAAAGGAAATGAATTATAGTACACATATAGTACATGCATACACCTTCCCTAATGTATATCTGGCGTCAGTATTTATTTATGGTGTATTGTCTCTATTATTAAGGTTATTGTAGCAGTCAATTTATATTGGGGGGAGGGGGAGGGGACGGGGCGGGGGTCCCCGAGACATTGCCAAAGCATTTCCGGGGGGGTCCCCGACCAAAAACGTTGAGAACCCCCCCCCCCCTGCCTTAGAGTTTCAGTCAGAGCCTCGGTGGTGGACCACTCCTGTGTGGCGGCAGTCGCAGTGTGCCGTCAACAGAGAGGTGAAATAAGGTTAATCGCCCCTGATGAGAAGAGGTACCGAGAGGGGGCCGGCTGTGTACTATCATTAATTTCAATCAAGCTCTCAATCTGCCGGAGTTAATAATATCAGCACGCTCCCTCGACCTAAGACAATGGTACAAGGACCGCCTACGCGAAATGACTCACTTAATTTACCCCATTAAGCTGGACAGGTTGGGGGGGGGGGGGGGGGGGGCAGGGAAATAACACTACACGAGCAGGAATTAATTAATTACAGGTATCGTTGTAAATTGTATTTATTTCTTAAGTTGTCAGTGGAGATGGTTGAATTGCAGGGGAGATGACTGCATGGGCTGGATATCGATATCAGGATATACAGTAGATGAGTGTTTTGACAGGTAAAATAGTAGGGAGATCTGTTTAAATCCGTGACATACATTAATTCACTAATTAACATTACTGGGTTTTCATTTGACCACTTTCAACCTTGTGTTCCTATTTTGGACATGCCATAGGCTACTGTATATAGGCACATCATTTAGAATTATAGAAATCTTCCAAAATATAAAAAATAGCAGATCTACTGTAGTAGCTTGACGCCATCGTATGACAAAGTAATAGGGTAATTAATAGCAGCAAGCTTTGCTCCATTTTACGCGTGAAGTACAAAACAAAAGACACTGATTAAAAGTTTAAAACATGAAAAAAAAAAATCAATTAAATCCAAATCCAAACCATTATAATAATTACTAAATCACTTTGGATCATGCATAATTTCAAGGTTTGCAATTTTCATTTTGAGACCATTGCGGAAGAAACTGAAATAATAAAACCGGTGGAATCATATATATCCTCTCTGTCGATGTCTCTTTAGGGCACTTTGGTTCACAGCAGACACCCACGTATCTCCTGCACAACTCCGTTCTCAAGCCAAAACGCAGCTGTCTAACCAGAGACCAGAGACTATAGGCCACAGCGTGCTGCAGAGTGAAGACTCATCATGGTCTGACTCAGGGAATCGCCCTGGGCTGTTCTCTCTTATGGTTAGTTTTATGTCTCTGTGTAGTGTGGTGGATACTTGACTGGAGTTTAGGTTTCTATTCGGTCTTGCCTGAGGCCGATACATCTCAGCCAGCGGAGAAAAAAAATACACAAACTACAATGAACTCACAAACCCCTTCATGCCGCGCTATACATAAACCCTCTGACCCCCGCTCCGCCCCTCACCAGAGCCTGCAACTCCCTCAACGTGATTATCGACTTGTTTAACCCATTCTGACCTGAGATCAGATTCATACGAGGTTTCCACTGGACACACACTGGTCTGATTAACCCATTCTGACCTGAGATCAGATTCTTCGATTTTTCAAAAATAGCAGACCTACAAGCTCGTAGCGCGCCACTCGGTGGCGCGCTATGAGCTTGTAGATCTGCTATTTTTCAATAGCTAAAGCATAACATGATGCCAACACCAAAATGGGTTCCCGTTCAGAATGGGTTAATATGGAAGCCGACGCCCCGTCTTGTGAATTCTGCGCAACTAGCACTATTGAAATGTAAATGTCCCCCCCTTCCCTTCGTGGCTTCCCTTATCAAAAGAAATGTGCTACACCTGTAAATAAGAAATGGGCTCGGAGACAAAAATGCCTGCGAGCCTGGAAATGGCTTACTTCACACTATCGGGGAATAGGCGAGCGTGCACGCGGCCGTGCCCCGGCGCACGCGGCGCACGCTCATACACAAGCGCACCGTTTCCCTGACTGGGCTGTTATCTATATGCAAAGTATCTGTACTAAACTATCCACATCGCTGCCTCCAGGCGGACAGAACATACCGGACCCCCCACACACACACACACGCACACACACACGCACATGCATGCACACGCACACGCACACGCATGCACACGCACACACACACACACACACGCACACACGCACACACCTACAGTTAAACATGGCTAGTTTTCTGTATCGAATCAATGAGCATGCTGCAGATCAAGCCGCACGCACGCGCACACTCGCACACACACACACACACACACACACACACACACACACACACACACACACACACACACCATGCACTTTCCTGCCGTTGTCCCCCCCCCCCTTACGGTTCCCCCTCCACCACTTCCTACTTCTTCTTACACCAGCTAATTACCAGGAAGAACAAATTAGCACGATAAGTATCACGCCCCGTAATGTCCTTCCGGCCTTCCCACGCAGGCTAGCTCTAACACAAAAGGGGCCTAATTCCTCCCTTATTATCCCCCTAAATGACGCTTCTATAGGAGAGGCCAGGTGCTGGCGGTGCGCCGGAATGATTGTTTTGTGAATGGATGGGCTTTTGATGGGATTAACGGTGAGAAAGACGGTGCTTAAGTCAACGGGGGCTGCGTTGGGAGCGATAGCTAAGCTATACTGTACACGCTCATCACCACCTTCACCGTGTGGTCATTAAAAAGGAGATTCAAAACCGCCAAACGGAGGCCTGCGAGGACCAAAGTGCCCGACGGGGGGGGACAGGGAGCCTCGTTCCTTTCCCCCCCGATTCCTTTTCGAATACCTTCCCCCAAAAAAAACAACGATAGAAACCCCCCCCCAAAGCTTAACTGTGGATCCACTCTACTCTATAATGCCCCATCGTTTCTGAGAGCTCACTGGAATCCTGCTACATTATTATGAATCTAGACTCTGCGTCGTCTCGCCACTATCTATAAGTCTGCGGTCTGCATTCCAACCCCTTTGTCGTTCTCTTCTCGTCTCAAACTCTGAACCCCCGTCGGTGTGTACCGTACACAGCTTTCTACAGCTTCTGCTGGGCCGACACGCCCTTCCAGTAGTCCAGGATGTCGTGAAGGTCCTCATCCTTGGCGAACTGCACCTTCTTGCGCAGGGCGTGGCCCGCCGCTATGTAGGAGGCCTCCTCGCCGGCCGCCGCGCGGGGGTGGTGGTTCTTCTTGTACGGCCGGAAGCGCTCCCAGATCCTCAGCGTGCTCTCCGAGGAGGAGTACTCGGGGCTGGAG
This sequence comes from Protomyctophum bolini, assembly GCF_963924005.1. Taxonomy (NCBI): domain Eukaryota; kingdom Metazoa; phylum Chordata; class Actinopteri; order Myctophiformes; family Myctophidae; genus Protomyctophum; species Protomyctophum bolini. Next base: position 5,295,484 of record NC_137864.1, on the reverse strand, counting down.
GAGTACCCCGAGTTGTAGTTGCTGTGGTGGTGGTGGTGCTGCTCTCCCCGCCGCGAGGAGGGCGAGAGCTGGGCGTAGGCGGCCGTGTTGTTGGCGTCGCCGCCGCCGCCGCCGCCGCTGCCGCCGCGCTTGTTGGAGCTGCGCCCGCCGCCGAGCGGCTTGAGGAACGACACCTTCTGGTGGGCCTGCTGATGATGACGCGACGGCGGCGAGTCACCGGCGTTCCCCTCGTAGTAGAGCGCGGGGAACGAGTGGCGGTGCTCGGAGCAGTGGTAGTCCGGCTGCACCTCCAGGTGGTGGTGATGATTCTGCTGCTGTGGCCCGCCCCCCGCCATGCTCGCCACCCCTCCCCCGTTCACGCCCACCACCACTCCGCCCCCGTTGACGTTCCCCATCCCGTTTCCGCCGCACCCCCCCCCTCCTCCTCCTCCTCCTCCTCCTCCCCTGCCACCGCAAGAAGGGCTGCCCTTCTCCGGGGGAGGATACTTGCCGGGGCTGCGTTGTTGTTGTTGTTGTTGTTGTAGCTCGTGAGGCGGCATGACGTCGACGCCGCCGTACACCCCCCGGGCGCCCTTTTGGGCCGAGGAGGAGGAGGACGACGGGGTGCCGCCGCCGCCGCCGCAGCGGTTCTTCATGGCCGCTGCCGCGGCGATGGCAGCGGCCGTGTCGGCGCTCAGCTGCCTCTGGAGGAGGGGCCCCCGCACCGCGTTGGCGGGCGGCGGGTCCCGGTACGGCGGGGAGAGGAACCCCCCGCCGCTGATGCCCGGCCGCTCCGACAGGGGCAGGACCAGCGGCACGGGGGCCATGGACGGGTGAGGGTGAGGGTGGAGCTGCGTGTGAGGCTGCAGGCCGTGGGGCTGCAGGGGATGAGGCTGCAGGGGGTGAGGCTTGGGGTGTATCTTGGGGGAGGAGGCCATGATCGCATGGTCCCCGAGGGGGCGGCACGGGGACAGAGGCAGAAGGCCGCGGGGAAGGGAGGCAGAGACGCAGGCGGCCGGCGGCGGCTGGGAGGGGGAAGAGGAGGAGACCGGCTCGGAGGAGGAGGCGCCGCCGCTGACCGCGCCGCAGGCGGAGTCGAGCTTCAGCGCGTCGATGCAGTTGTTGATGATCTGGTTGACCTTGTCCACCTCCTTGGCGATGGTGGAGATCTCCGACACCGAGCCGCGGTCGTCGTCGTCCGAGTCCGCTCCTCCTCCGTTGGCCTCCGTTCCGTTCTCGACCCCGCCCCCGCCGCGCATGTCCACCGCCACTTCACCCCCGCCGCCGCCCACTCCCCCCCCCCGCCGTTACGCCTCCCTCCCCCCCCGCCCTAACCTCTATGTAGTTGGCCTTGCCGCCTTGGCCGCCGCCCATGGCCTCGGAGAAGGCACTGGCCATTTTCTCCACCTGGGGCAGCGTGGAGAGGCGGGAGGAGCTGGTGTTGGTGGAGCCGTGGAGCATGCCCGTGCTGGAGGTGGTGGACGTGGGTAGCTTCCCCCCGCCGGTCCCCCCACCACCCCCACCCCCACCACCGCCACCGGCAGCATGGTGGTGCTGGTGGTGTGCCTGGACGGCACCTGCGTCGTTAGCCACAGCTGCCGCCGCCTCTGGGCCGTACCTGGAGAAACACGTTGAGACTGACTTTTAAAAGGCCTATTTATTCACAGTCTGGATTTCCGGTGGTGAGCTGACCACCGGAGCTGAAATAACGTTGAGCGTTGGTGGCGAGTAAAAACAGGGCTGGGGGCGGTGGCGGTGGTTTGCTCTTCACCGCGGCTCGTGACGTCATGTTGTAGTTCGGTGGTCACCTATAACCACCCAAAATCCAGACTATGTCTGAGCCTTAAGGGTGCGTAACTATAAATACACTCTTAATAGAGACCAATTAAGAGTCGATGAGTTTGATTTTGCCCTCTTAGTGACAGGATGACATTGAATGTGGCGCATGGGCTTATTAAAGCTCAATGGAACGACTATCGGTTATGAGAAACAGAGTGCCCATAAAGCCTAAGTGAAGTCTATAGTGCACTGTTGGGAATTCGAAATATAGATTTCCAGTTATTTCTTTTCTATGAATCACAATAAACAAACAACTAATGAGCCGCCAAAGCCCACAGCATAAATCCTTCAGAGGAAATCAATTTCAGTGACAGTATTATTAGCCCCGAGTTCAGCCAGTATGTGACGATGTGTTGGTTCAACTCCAGTAGGACCACACAACATCTGAATGGCAGTCCACAGAGAACACATATATACATATGTGACCAAATTTGACTGAGAGACTGCCATTGGATTTTTTTTATTAAATATGTCATATGAAAGCAGGGAATCATAGCTTTAAATTGATATATTGGTTGTTCAGTTTGACCCACCAGTTTTGGAGATATGGCTTATAGAGTAGTAATGTCTTGCAGAAAACAGCGAGTTGAGAAAAGAGGCCTGAAAGGTTCACTTCTGTGGTCTCTAACATTACACCTATAGCTACATGTTTAAGCATTTATTTCATATTTACATGTCGATTTCAGCTCTGACACTTATTTCAGACGTGTAGTATGTGAAGAGACTGCCTGTGCTATTAACACAATTTGGGAAAAGAAAAAAAAAAGGAAGCTGGAATGTGCGCGATGGCAGTCTCTCAGTCAAATCTGGTCACAAATATACAAATAGAAATCTTGTTTGAATTGACCAAACCTGCCTGCCGATGATGTCACTGACAGGCAGATTTATGAACTGTCTATAGCCCTCTTGAGAAAGTACAGAAATGGCGCGTGCCATCTTATAATTATTAATTATAATGAATTATAATTATTATAATATAATTATTAATTAATAATTATAAGCATTAGTGAGAACCGATTATATGGAGATATGTTGAAAATGGGCAAAGTGGTCTTTAAAATGCCAATGTTTGTTTTTCAAATAGCAAGCACACTGATCTGCTCAGTTTGACTCAGCGACTATTATGCTGTTGCTCACAACCGTATTGATGCACAGAATGAGTGGTTAGCTGTTGTTTTCTTTACTTCAAGCACGCAGAGAAACATATGGCGGCCCACATGTCTATTCCTCTGAATGATCACAACCAAACAAAACATTTTGTTCTCTTGATAATGACTTTTTCATCGCACGCAATCACAGGAAAACCACCATGAGTTATTAATGTGTGATCTCCTCTGTACTTCCTCCCCATAAAGTTACACGTGAAACTTTCATTTCAAAACTGCTGTCGCTTTTCAAAGTTTCAAACTCTGTGAGAGTCAAACAATAAAGCGATATTTTAAAAAAGCTGTTTCTTACCGCATCTCTATGATGGTCTTCTTCACGCTGATGGCCTTCTCCTTCTCTTCGTGGATGCGCCGCTTCCGGAGACCGTAATAGACCAATCCCAGCACGATGACCATGCCGAAGAGACAGCCCAGGATGGTCATGATGTAGTGCGTGGTGGTGGAGGGGTTGGCGCGCAGGTCCTCCGGACCCAGCGCCCTCGTGGCGAAGAACAGACAGGTGTGGTTGTATCGCTGGGACTTGCTCGCTGACACCACGCAGAAGGTGTAGTTGGTGTGAGGCTTCAGCTTGTCCAGGGTGATAATCTCCTTCTTGTTCTTCAAGGGCATGATGTCCGCGACGAACGTGTGGTTGTACTGGGACAGGATGTACATCTTGCTGTACGGCAGGGGGATCTGCACCATGAGCGAGGCGGTCCAGAAGGACACCGCCTGGAGCTTGATGGAGATCTGGTGGTTGGTGGGGTCGGCCGTGGACGACGCGGTGGGCTGGTGATAGAGGCCCTGGTCCGGGTTGTCCGGGCCCATCCCGGAGCCGTCCATGTCCGGACGCAGGGAGGGTATCCCAGGAATGATCACGCCGTCCCGGCAGATCGTCGAGAGGATCGAGCGAGCGTTCCTCCCGTGGCCCGGCAGGGGACTCAGGAGCGGGTAGCCGAACATCTCCCGGGGGGTCTCGCACTGGAGCCGGTCGTAGGTGTGGGTCACGTTGTTGAAGGCCTCCAGCCAGGACAGGAAGCTGTACAGCTCGCAGCCACAGTGGAAGGGGTTCCCCGCCAGCTCGCACACCATCAGCCTGTTGAGGACCGTGAAGGTGGAGGGGTCCAGGCGGGCCAGCTTGTTGGAGGACAGGTCCAGGCTACTGAGGCTGGGGCACTCCCAGAAGGCATTGGTGGCGATGACTTCGACGAGGTTGTGCTGGAGGAAAAGGCACTGGATGCGGCCCAGGCCTCGTAGCATGCCCTCAGTTAAGTTGGTCAGCTTGTTGTAGCCCAGCTGGAGAACCTGTTCAAAACAGCACATCATTTATTAACCCATTCTGACCTGAGATCAGATTCATACGAGGTTTCCACTGGACACACACTGGTCTGATGAACCCATTCTGACCTGAGATCAGATTCTAAAAATGTCAGTCGTTGTTCGATTTTTCAAAAATAGCAGACCTACAAGCTCGTAGCGCGCCACTCGGTGGCGCGCTATGAGCTTGTAGATCTGCTATTTTTCAATAGCTAAAGCATAACATAGTGCTAACACCAAAATGGGTTCCCGTTCAGAATGGGTTAAGCATGTTTGTTTTAATTTAATTTGGTTTACATATAGTTAATATGTCATTGCATAATGGTTAAAAGCTGTTTATTTCATATTATTAATATTTACAGTTTAAAAAGACTTGATTGAGTTAAAAAATAATGTATTTTTTTACAGACGATATTGATTTCATTTAGAATTGCTATTTCTATTTGCATTCATAATTCATATACAAAGCGTTTACTAAAACTGCATGTCCCATGATGCCTTGCGACTAGCGCCGGATGTCCGGTGAGAAAAGCCGGGTTTTCTTTAGTTTGTTGTTGTTGATGCATGTGGATGTCGAGCAATACTATAGCAGCCAGACCCAGTAGCCGAGAGAAAACTCGCATGAGAAGTAATGCCAAAGGATTCATATTTTCTGCACTATTCCTGTACCACTTCTTTTCTTATATAAACCAAAACTTCATTCCCATATCCCGACGTCCTGTTCAGTCTTTTGATCGTAATAATCTACATTCATGTTTCCATTTGGGGCATTTAGCTGACACTCTTACCTAGAGTTACTACGGATAATACCGGTGACCTTAAAGCGGCACAGTGCAAGTCATCATCTATCTAAATGGGGGATTAAAAACGGATAATACCGCAGTCAATCACACCTAATTAAAATGCTGCACATTAATGAGCATAAGTAATAAGACCTGGTACTTAAGACACGCAAAATACAGCCCAAAGTGTAAAAACTCTCCATGCAGTGCCAGCTTTAATGTTATTTCACAAGGATAACACTTTGCACAGTACACACCGAGATATCATGGTTTTAACATGGCTCCTTAGTCCTTACAGTGGTTACAGTGCTTCTCGCGGTGAACTAAATATCTCAAAGTAGCTACAGTAGGTTGTCTGATCCATTCGTCTACTACGCACTGCCACATAGACTATAGTCACGCATGAGCAGAACCACTTGCGTTCTACTTCCTACCACATGGCTGTGTGTTTACGTTCACCGATGCCGTGTGGTTTCATGGCTTGTTACATTTGAATTCCTTTTTTTTTTAATTTAATTTTTATCCCACAATTTTGTAACCCAGTTTTCTTTTCACCCAGTGCCAATTATCTAATGTAATCCTGGGCGCTACACTTCCTCTGCCAACCTGGGGGGGGCAGCGGACTGACCTCATGCCTCCTTCTATGCATGAGGAGTCGAAGCTGCTTCTTTTCACCTGACAGGGGGGAATTTCCCCGGCCGGACGTAGCGCGTGGAAGGGACACGTTATTCCGACCAGTTCCTTTCCCCTCCATCAGGCGCCCCGGCTGGCCAGGGGGAGGTAGTTTTAGAGACCAGGATTACGGCATGTTTTTGTGAGGGTATCTACCCTATAGGGGACACGGGGAGAACATGCAAACTCCACACAGAAAGGCCCTATCACCAACCCCCGCCTCGGGTATGGGCACTGATGACGCGGAGGAGGGAACACGCCGCCAGTGCCCACAGCGTCCCGAGCGGGAATCGAACCCAGGACCTTCTAGCTGTGAGGCGACAGCACTACCAACTGTGCCACCGTGCCCCACATTTGAATTCCTATAGGATGAGGATTCACCGTGCTGCCCGTTTACATGGTGAGGTGCTGGCCTAAGGCAGTAAATGAGTAAAAATGAGAAAAAGGTCGCACACACGTAGCCACGATGCTGTATATTTATTATTGACAACAATCCAACGTTTCATTCCCTGAAGAAGACCTCCTATAGGTCGAAAGGTTGGATTCTCGTCAATAAATATACAGCATCGCTGCTTTTTTCTCATTTTTGCCCGCTTACATGGAGACACGAGGCAGAGCGTTTTAAAAGATTCCCACTCTGGAAGTTATGTTTTCAATCACCCGATAACGTTGTTGCCGTCTAAAAAACGGAAGGGACTAATATTTTATTTTTCCGTTTTCTCTCGAGAGCGCTGTTTCAGCGTCGATACACATTCATTTGAAAGTCAAGACGACTCCTCAAAACAGGCCATGCACTCAGCCACACACGGTAGAGTACATCAAACAGAAGTATAACACTCTCGGGAGTTCTGCTTTGCAGACCTGTAGGTTGGCCTGTCCGGCAAAGGCCCCGTCCTCGATGTAGCTGATCTCATTCTTGGTGAGGTTGAGGTCGGTCAGGTTGGTGAAACGATACATGGAGGTGAAGAGCACTGCTTTCAGCTTGTTCTCATTCAGCCTCAGGTCATGAACCTGCAGGATAGCGTAGAGACAGGTTAAGTTACCACTGACAACAAGTCATCATCATCATCATCAACAACACCATCATCATCAACATCACAATTTTAACCAGAGACTGCAAGCATGTCATCTAAAGTGGCAGCTTAGCAAAAGATGGATATTCTACAAATATGTGGAGCATGTCCTTTGTCTGACACCATCTTATGGGCTAGCACTGGCAGGCATGTCAAACTGATATGGTTGACTATTATTCAAGCACAATGGCACTGGAACTGCATTTCATCACAATAAATCTGCTGCTCGTTACTTGGAATGGATTCACCTTGGCAGCAACACTTGCTGTGTGCGTGTGCGTGTGCGTGTGCGTGTGTGTGTGTGTGTGTGTGCGTGTGCTAAATTGAGAGTAGAGTTTACACACTGCTGGTTGTTCATGTCAGTGTGTAACTTCAGTATAGGCTGCATTCACAGAATACCATAACGATCATCTGCAGAACATGTGAGCTTGTAGATCGACCATTTACAACACTGACATACAATATTTTAAAAACAAGATAACCATAGGGGACGATTAGGTATAGGGTTTAAGTGGTTAAAATTGTTGATCAATTTGCTTGAGTCTCAAACTGACATCCAAATTACACTTTGGAATAGAGCACATAATATAGTCTGTGGGTGTGGGTATACATTTGTAACACTGCCAAACATTTATGTTATTAGCGGGGCACAGGGCATCTTTCCATTCCATTTTGCTTTTATGAACTCCCTTTGCAGTAATTATATGCAAATGATACAAATGGGTTGGTATACCATTGACTAACACTGATAAATGTGTGGGGTTAATGGTGTAAGCGACCTACCAATCTCGTATGAATTAGAAAACACTGCATACCGCCATAGTCTCAGACTCAGACCCTAATGTCATGCTAATGTACGGTATATCTAGTAAATATTAAAACCCCTAGGGACATTAATGTACCTTGCAAATTGCTAGATATAGTTTCTACTGTCTATACTGACCGTGTTGTTGATGTGCTGGGGGATGGTCTCATATGGTGGCTGGTTCTGGCTGCAGATAGCCAGCCAAACATAGCCCTTGTCCCCCTCTATCAACCAGCAGTCCCCTCGCGCCAAGCCGGGCAGGTGGAGAAACACCAGCATAGGGATGAGGAGATAGAGGAGAAGGGAGGGAGAATGCAGTCTGCTGACCATGGTTTATAAAGGGTAGGATTGTCTCAGGTTGTCGAGAGGGTAAAAAAAAAGAGAGGACTGTTTAAAACTAAAGGAGGGCTAAAGGAGAAGGGGTAAAGCGGGCTGGCGCAGTATAGGCAGAGAGAGAAAGGTCAGCGAATAAAGGCGTCTCTCCACTGTGATTAGAGCTGAGCGAGCAGCGCGGCAGGATGGTCAGTCCCCATTTTTAGGTGTTTCGCTTCGAAGGGTTTTGGCCCCTGCAACTACTCATGTTCCCCCGGCGGCGGCGGCGGTGTCCCTTGACGACATAGGCGTGGATGTTCTCGGAAAGTTAGGGTGACCTGCATGGGAGAGAGAGAGAGGGAGAGAGAGAGAGAGAGCGAGAGAGAGAGAGAGAGAGAGAGAGAGAGAGAGAGAGAGAGAGAGAGAGAGAGGGGGGGGGGGGGGAGGAAAGGAAAGGAAAGGAAAGGAAAGGAAAGGCAAGGAAAGGAAAGGAAAGGAAAGGAAAGGAAAGGAAAGGAAAGGAAAGGAAAGGAAAGGAAAGGAAAGGAAAGGAAAGGAAAGGAAAGGAAAGGAAGATTAATGGTGGTAATGACATTATATGATTAAGAGTAGGCAGAACATTGTAATACACTTCATATATTCCCAGATGGTTGTGAATTAATTGAGTTCAAGTATCAATTGTGCATGAAAAAAAAAGATACGGATACTCATGCCACCCAATCCCTTGAAGGTAATGCGCCAAAGTAATAAATCTATTAGCTGGCTTCGTTATTTCATTAAAATGTAATAGTCGCAGACATATATTTTGACGTGTCAAATGAAACCGGGCTTTTTCCTGCCCTGTAATTATTCGTGTTCATGGAAAAACAGCCTGATATAAAGATAAATTGCAGTGCTCAATGCTCAGACATTTGCATATAATGTACCAATAAAAATGGAAATGGGCAGAGTATGAAAACAGCACTGCTTTTCATTGTCATATTTACAAGGTTCACTAGTTTACGATAGTCGTTAAATTAGCCTGTTTCACCCTCACATAATGAAACAATAATAGTGTCACAGCAGGTGCAGTTTATACAGAGAGAAAGGAGACACACGGGCTAATTGTGGAACAGATGATGGTTGTTGTAATTTGCATGTCTTTGTAGGGTGCTAACTGACACTTGGCTATTACCTCCCTCGGGGGATTAGTCACGGATTAGGTCCTAAACCGGCATAAAATATTATGTATCTCATAAACACAGGTGTGTAGCCCGTTTAATTTGTTTCCAAAGTTTCAATCCATTGCCAAGGTAAAGTTATCTCTGTGTAGCTGCAACTGCATGAATGACAGAACCAAGAAATACATATATACCAATGTATACATAAGAAATAGCCTTGACTATACGGTATGTCTGTGCCAGGCCTGACTGTGATAAAGACAAATGTTCTTTAACACGCATGCACGCACAGACACACACACACACAGACACACCTCCTTGCCCCTAGCATGTATACCTCGGTTAGCCCGCAGTCAGCTCTCATTTAGCTTGAAGTGCATTCCTAGCAACTCACATGACTCTCTTCAAATGACACATTGAAAAGTGACATTGACAATTCAATTCCTCCACCGCAGGCATTCAATTTGACTTTGACCCAACGATGTTGTCATCATCATCATGTGTGGTTAAGGCACAGTTGCACACACACCAAAAAAGCAATTTACTGGCAAGAACGCTTGCGACCATGCAGTGTCACCTTGATACATCTGAATGAATAAAGCCATGATTTTTGTATGCGTTCACTTCCAAAAGGAGTCGACTTTATCTGACGTAGATGTAAAATGAATGGTTAATACCAATGAAGGTATAATGCCACATACGGTATGTTTGTAATTGTAGCACTGGAGTGGGTGTGCATGGATCTACAGAGTCTGTCTTCATGAAAGGATGTGTTTTGTTAGATAAATTAACCATGCAGTCCAATTAAATGAAGTTTACTACATGCTCTCTCTCTCTCTCTCTCTCTCTCTCACTATAGTACTGACCAACACCTAGTTTGGGCAGCCAGGGGGTCCCACCCACCCAAGATCGTATAGGCTATAGCATTTATATTCTAAGAACCCCAATTTAGGACAAAAGAGGTTTAGGAGGTTTGGGTGTCTTAATGGCCGAGCCCTCTGCCTGTACTGTTTGCTATAAAAGACCCAGTGAAATGTACTGTATTTTACGTTGTACAGTCGGGAGCCGTGAGGCTCCCGACCCAAGCTGCAGGCTTGACCGTAATGGCTGATCATAACTCTGAACTCTGAATGATCTCTTTTCAGAACGTTCTTTGCACAGCCTAATCATATTATTTGGACACATTTTTACTCTATCTCTCTTTAGTGCTCCATTCTCTCATCTCTGTGAAGAGAACTCCAGCTCCTGCAGGTCTGGCCTGAGAGTTTTACTCCTGGCATGGTTCCATTTCTACTCTCCTTCCCTGTGATAAATCCATGCGATATATATATTCTGTTTGAGTAAAGTGCAGAATCCATTGGAAATCTGCCATTATGAACAGTAACTTCAGTCCTGTGTGGTCTAGCCCCCCCCCCCCCCCCCCAATGTCTTTCTGCCCAGATAAAACCAAACCAGTTGTTGTTTTCTGATATGCCACAATAGATGTGAAATATTCTCTCTCTCTCTGCACACATTGTGTAACCATGTATAGCCATGTCCATGTTTGCATGCTCTCCATGTGATGGAGTGTGTGTGGATGTATGTCTAGTCTACTGTATATATATAGGCTCTGAGGAGCAGGAACTGACTGTATATATACACTAGGCTCCATGCAGCTGCACAGGGGGGGAAGACTCACATCAAAGACATCAGTGCCACAACAACCCTGGGGACTTGGTCATGAATTCATCCACTGGACTGTCTGACATAAACATAACAGAGGGCAGGCACCAGGGGAACATGCCCCCAAACACATTCTAAATATGATATCGCCAAGGAACCATCCATGTTCAATGTGGCCAGCATGTTCCTAGAGATGTTTTAAGCTATGTGTGTTGTCTGTGCGCGTGTTTAGTTAGTTGAAACACGTATGTTGTTGGTGTTGGATGAATCGATTCATGTAAGAATCGTGATTCTTATTTATAAACGATTCAAAATCGCTTCACAATTCAATTTTTATGCGCGCTGTGTCACTGTCCAGCTGATGCTCGTTGACACTGATTGTCACTTCATCAAGGTAATTGTAGGGCGCTTTCGGAAATAGCGCACTGAGCGCACTGTGCAATGCACACTAATAGGCGAGTGTGCTCCGGTGCTGTATTTCCGAACGTGCCCTATGTTGTGTTTCTGCATGAAATTGAACTACGCCTATTCTAAGATATCATCAATCAAAGTAAATCATTTTGACTCTCTGTTTTTAGTTTGAGCTGTTGGAAATGAATTAGGCTACACTTGGTTATTAAAGTCCAATGAAAACAATATTCTTGGATTCTTTTTTTTTAATCGTGACCCCAAGAATCGGAAATAAATTTTAATCGTGAGATAGCAGATGATTCACAGCCGTTTCTAAATCAGTTCTCAAACCCCATCATGTCAAGGACCCCCAACATCATATTTATTTGGCTGTCAACACCCATCTAAAAATATTTTGTTCCAGAAAAGCTATAGTCCAGCCATACAGAACGTCCCTGCCTGCACACTACAAACAGTAAACACAGGTCGCCTGTCCCTTTCCCTCTCTTCTTTATGACAACCTCAGCTCCAGGTAGTCTCGCTATCTTCTCCCATGCATGTGGAATGACCTCCTGTCATTCACCTCCAGTGCTGTTCCAATCCATCTCAGTCTGAAACATATTCCTCTTCAAACTTGACCTCATCTCCTATATCCACACTTTTCCTGGGCTGTGTGTGTGTGTGCTCCCGTTCCTGTCGATTTGATCCAATGAAAGCCAATGAAACTGGTCAGATGACCAATGATATCCAATGAAATCAACAGGAACTGGAGCACACACAGCCCAGGGAAAGTGTGGATAGCTATTATACTGCTTATCTTTGTCTCTGTGCACGTCCTGCTCGTTTATCTATGTGGACATCCCATAGATTCGATTCCAGGTTTCATGCCTACTTGTTTTCCTAGTTACAGCTCATTGCACCACAATAAGCACAAACTTACTTTCTTAGCACTTAGTATTCCTGCGGGACCACCTAATGTGTCGACTGGTTGACTTTAAAGGTTCATGGCAGTTATTCCGATCTTGTAATTTGTACTCTTTGGACAAGAATGCCTCAATTGTAAATATTGTCCAGTCATTGATTCGTTCAGCCATGCAGCCAACTAGTTCACCAGCCAAAAGAGCACCGAAGTCCTGACGTAACTCGCTCATCCCGACGATTCCCCCTGGTTCGCGGAAGGAATTTCTCTATGGAGAATAACATGGGGTGATCTTAATATCGTCTACTATAAGCGTTGTGGTCCAAAAATAAACAAGCTGTCTCTGCGTTATTGTTAGGGAGGTGTCTCTGTATCGTTTGTCAACAGTCAGTCACTCATATATGATACAGTCTGCTTCTAGCGAAAATCTAACTAATTCAGCAGCAGTAACATTAGCGTTTTCTCTCAGTCAGTTGATTCTTCATATCCATATGAGTGAAGCGGCCGGGGTGACACAGTTGTTATATGAGGCGATCTAAAATCGCCTCAATGGGGATTTCAATGCAACTAAACAAATACATGAACCTGGGGACTGACGCCCTCTACTGAAAGTGACGTCAGACTTCGGTGCTCTATGGTGTACTTCTTGTGGAGCAGAGCGCATGCAGTAATTCCATTAGCGCTATCGCAAGCCAGAGACCCACAATGCCAACCACCTCAAGTGCTGCCTGCAACATGTTCAAAGCATCGCAAAGTTCCTCCAAACTCATTTGTTCTCTCCATTCCCATCTCTCTTAATACCTTTTTTTCTTTTTTGGTATTCTCCCTTAGGGGTCTCTCTAGATGCCCCCTCGCTCAGTCTTCTTAACCCATTCTGACCTGAGATCATCAGATTCTAAAGATGTCTTCGAAATCCTGACAGTTTTCTGAAAAAGCCTATGTTTCTAATGTCAGTCGTTCTTCGATTTTTCAAAAATAGCAGACCTACAAGTTCGTAGCGCGCCACTCGGTGGCGCGCTATGAGCTTGTAGATCTGCTATTTTTCAATAGCTAAATTATAACATAATGCCAACACCAAAAAGAGGTTCCTGCCCAAAATGGGTTAATTTTCCTCCTCAGTACCTCTCTATGGTTAATCTATTTCATTTTTCTTTCTCTCCCATTTGTGTTTCTCAGCCCTATATGGCATTTCTTTCCCTCTTATCTCTCTCTCTCTCTCATTATACTTAATCTATCCCATCTCTCTCTCTCTCTCTCTCTCATATTCCCTGCTCATCTGTGGAAGCGTGGATTGCCATCTCTTTCTCTCTCTCCCCTGTTGTTCGGTGTGTTCACAACATCTGCTGCTGCTTCTGTCTGCCGTGTCTGCCAAAAGCCCTATAGGGACCCCGGATAACAGATAGTGTGTGTGTGTGTTTGCTGTGCATCATGGGCTTTCATCTGCGCACGGTGCTCTGTGGGGTTCTTGGTGGTTTTGTCAGTGCAAACTGTAATGGGCGTTGGGGGCGGAACTGGTTTCTGGTGCCGAGTGACAAAAGGAATGTTGCCGTTTTGAAGCCCATAAAAGTCAGAGATATAGTCCCTGCCAAGTCACGAGTGGAGCAAGACACCATATTCCCCAATAACCAGGCTCTGGGCTGGCTCACTGCCCAGGACCTGCAGGTTATTGTTTGACTTTTTCGTTCTCCTTTTTTTTACTCTTTCTCAGAAAGTCTTTTTTCTGTTCTTTCAGCTGTTTTTTTTTTTTCCTGCAGTTTTCTGGTTGTGTAAGCAGTTTTTTTTAGAAGTGCTATAAAAGTTTTACTTGGACGTTTGTTCAGGTGACGGTTGCCTCTAGGAGGACAGAGGTCTCCTCCGGCTCGGTCCCTGCTGCTCCTCAGGGCATTGTGTCAAAGAGTGAAAAAGCTATAGTCAATACAAATAGCAAAGGGTGAAAAATAGCAGCTCTACAAGCTCACATCCTGTCCAACGACACCGCCATACGTCTTTGTATGAAATAGGTCCTCGAGTGGTTATTACAGCGTCACACTGTCGGTGTGTACACCTGAAATGATGTACTTGCAAATTAATGTATTCCGCGTAGTTATACGGGGATGGGATTGCGTGGTCGTATATGCACACGCATACGTGCGCCTGCTATATACCTCTGTGTCTTAATTACTTTTGAGCCGAAGCAGTCCCCGTCCCTCCAGCACTGCACAGCAGGTGTTTTGAAAGAAACAGCTCTGCATGGGGAGAGAGACGCTTCGCTACCCTGACTGGATCGAGCGACAGGAAGGGAACACTTTTTCACAATGTCATTGCTCTATTCTTTCTTATAAAGAAGTGCCAATTCTGACAGCAAATGTTGCCGTCAGAATCCCCCAAAATCCCAACATATACTGTATAGGGATGTCAGGGTCAAAGTGGTTAACGGACCATGGTCCATGGACGAGTGTATTACTTCAGCCGTAGCCTGCAGGGATCAATACAATTTTCGATTTTCGAGGCGGCCGGCGGCCTGGAAGGAACCCACGACCGGAAAAACAAAGCGTGCCACTGTGCCGTGCACTTCCAAAACGATGCACTTCAAATGTGTTTACTTTGGTGTAATGGTTTGGTTTGGTTTGGTGTAATGTTCGTTTTGTGTCGTTTAGTCTATAACCTTTTTCTAAAATAGATCATATACGGCTCAGTTTTTAAAGGAAAACCAATCTTTCCTTTGTGGTGGAAATGTAAGCCTGGTGAACCTTCCTTCTGCCACTTGCTGAAATTAAATAGCATGAAAAAAGGTTCATAGAGACTGTAGAGGTAAAGTATAGTGTGCCGTAATGGCACTTGTTTAGCCAATTTAGACTCTAAATTCTCTAAATCTAAATTTAGACTCTAAGTTCAATTCTACAAAATGTCTTCTAAAACATGACAGCTTTTCTGAAAAACCTATGTTGTCAGTGGTGCTCAAACTATTTCATTTGAAGGACCCCAGATATCATTATGTAATTGGCTGCCGACCACTATCTGAAAATATGTTGTTCCAGGGACCCCCCCCCCCACAAAACCATGACCGTATTTTGAAAAGATATGACATAAGAGAAGATATTTACGGCTCATAGCCGTAAGCATCATTTTAAGGACAACCTGCAGTTTGACATGCATTAGGGCCCCGCACTCCCATTTAATGACATTTCTGTCTCTCATGGGGACCCCGATTGATATAGTCAAATCATTGTTCATTTAACTCTGAGTGCAATGGAACCAAATGCTGCTAATGCTTGGTTCTATACACACTCTCTGAGTTACAGACCTATTATTAGGGTCCATTTGGACTATAACTATCTATCAATTAGCATGGTGACCTCCCTGAAACTCCCTCAAGGACACCTGGGGGTCGCCGGACCCCGATTTGAGAACCGCTGGTTTAGACAAAACAGCATCCATTCACCAATGAGAGTATACTAAATGGCATGTCATTGTCCTCCATGCTGTGACCATGTGTCCTGCCTGTAAGTTGTACACACACACACTCATCTGTCCACACAGACACAGCAGTATAGCACAGCCCTCTGACAGTATAAGTGAGTGGCGAACGATTGCACAACAAAGCTCTCTCCACAAGACATCACTGGAGAGGAAGCAGAAGGGATTGTCTTGGTAAGATACACAATGACAGGTATAGAAGCACAAATCATAGAGCTAGGTGGGCACACACACACACACACACACACACACACACACACACACTATTACACACACACACACAAACACATACGCGCGCACATCTAGGCACATTGTTAATCACATATCGAGACAAAGTGGCACTCATTCATGCACACATACGTAGGCACGCACACTCACTCTCGCAAACGCACGCATGTATCCGCAACGCACACGCAGAGGGCTTGCACACTGTCATCATCAGTCATCGTAATTGCGTTTAAACAGACCGAGGTGTTTTGTCTTGTCCTGCTAAACGAGCGACAGTAGTGAACGCAAACACATCGTTCTTTACGATGGCGCACCTCTCTGTTTGGAGATGGATTAACCCATGTTGGGCGGGAACCCCTTTTGGTGTTATATAGCATTATGTTATGCTTTATAGCTATTGAAAAATAGCAGATCTACAAGCTCATAGCGCGGCACCGAGTGCCGCGCTATGAACTTGTATAGGTCTGCTATTTTTTGAAAAAAATCGAAGAACGACTGACATAGAAACATATAGCTTTTTCAGAAAACTGACAGGGTTTAGAAGACATTTTTTAGAATCTGATCTCAGGTCAGGATGCGTTAAAGAGAGGCGGAGCAGGGAGGAGGACGAGAGAGAGAGTGTGAGAGAATGGCACACAACGAGAGAAAAGGAGAGTATAGGCAGGGCTGGGCGGGAGAGTGTTGAGGAGAGATGACAGGAGAGAGAGAGAGAGAGAGAGAGAGAGAGAGAGAGAGAGAGAGAGAGAGAGAGAGAGGAGGGGGGGAGTGTGAGGCAGCAACAACATAGTGGCGGCATCATCTGCGTGTTTATATTATTTGAAGGTGTTTGCATTAGTGTCACAGGGAAGCGAGAGAATGAATGACACAGAGGAACAGGCAGAGTGCGATGACAGATGCAGAGGAACATGACGATAGATACGAGGGAATGGAGATCAGGGTATATATAGGTTGTGGAAAGCCTCCGCTGAATGGTCAATGAGATATGAATTTATATACGACACTGAAGGCAGACTCGGGAATGGGGATGCATTGGGACGTCGCGAATAGGTCAACGTTTATTCACAATGCTATATATACCCTCGACGCAGTGACTATAGAAATGGCAACGCCATGCCTGAGTGAATATCGGCTGCACACAACCACACGCTGCAGATACACGTTGTGTCGCGCTTATATCTCGCTCGACGCAAGTCTCGACTCGCGTCGAGTCGACAAAATGCAGCACATTGAGCAGTCTCACTGGGGTAGGGGGGTGAGCAATCTACTCACCACCATAAGACCATCACACATATATATACCATCATACATAGAGGTACATCTTTCAGTACTTTCCTATACATCCTTGTATGCATTACTAAAAAGCACCTGGAATTATTGTACACTGTACAAATACATGAACAGGTCTCAACCAATAACTATGTCCCCTTCGGTATACGATTGGTCAAAGTGACATCAGCAGTGACGTCACCAGTCATATATAGGTGGAGAAATGTCGGGCACCGCCCATCACATTTTTGGAAGTCAGGTTCATCTGTCTCCTCTTAAATTGGATATATTGTGCTTGTTGGAAACTGGCAAACAACGCTTAATACAAACACAGGATGAATGCATTCATGAAGTAAAAGGGAAAAAAATGAGTAAACGATCATGTAGTTGGAACCACATATTATGGAACAAAATGGTGAGACTATAGAGCCACTTTAGCAAAGAAAGAGGCAGATGAAATACAAAGGAACGGACAGAAGATGAACGGATAGAATGGATAATGATGATGATGATGATGATGATGATGATGGAATGGATACAGATGAAGAGATAGAGTGGATGGTCATTGATACAGATGAAGACATGGACTGGGTGGTGCTTCCAGAGGAATGCATGGACCGGATGCTCGTTCCCGAGGAAGATATGGAGTGGATGATAGCTCCAGAGGAATATATGGACTGGATGCTGGTTCCCGAGGAAGACATGGAGCGGATGGTAGTCCCAGAGGAATACATGGGCTGGATGCTGGTTCCCGAGGAAGATATGGAGTGGGTGATAGTTCCAGAAGAGCAGATCGAGTGGGTGATAGTTCCAGAGGAAGATATGGACTGGATGGTGGTTACAGAGCAACAAATACAGTGGGTGAAACTTCCAGACGGGCAAGAGTGGTTGATCGTTACAGAGGAGGAGCAGGTAATAGTGGAGGACAGGTACGGAACAAAGAGGAGATATGAGAACAGAAAGAGGCGGTGAGGAACACGGAGATGAGGATGAGATGAGGAGGTGAGGAAGACTGGGGACAACATGCAGCTATGACACAAATACATAGAGAGAGAGGGGGATAGGGGGAGAGAGAGAGAGGGGGAGAGGGGAGGGGTGTTATGAGGTGTGGGTTTGCAGCTGGTGCAGCACGTATAGAGCAGAGGACATTGCAAGGCCCTGCTTTGATCCAAGCCTCATTCACAACTGTCAACGGAGACACAAACAGAATTAAGGATCTCTCTTTTGTACTGGAAATCCTATTGGTCAGAGCCAACG
>NC_137864.1:5199722-5274722 GCF_963924005.1 Protomyctophum bolini | reverse complement strand
GTTAACAGGGCTTGGGCACTACTCTATACCATCTCTCTATATCATTTCATTTGATAAAGGCATATACAAAAAACATGACTTGTAGGCTACACCCAATGAAAATATAAACGTCACGGAATTTAGACCATTTGGAATTATAACAATCGTTTGAGAATTGGCTCGAGTATGGCACGAGGTGAATCTCAACTTTTTTGCAACCGGCCATCGCCGAGGACTTTGTGGTGGCAGTGTTTTGCCTATATTCTTGTGACTTGTGAGCTAGGACCTCTGCTTGGATTCATTGGATTCATGGCGCACCGACCATCTGCAAGCTCACAACGCGCTGCATGTGGACGCAACACTTGTAGATACATGGAATGACAATAAACATTTCACAGAATACATGCCACTTTGAAATTAAAACAATCGGCTGTGCATAGGCCGAGTATAGGCCTATATGGCACGAAAGATTATTTTGGGGATGTGGAGTGCTGTTGTGAGGTGGTGGTGAGGCCACCGTTTTGTAAATATGATTTTAGGCATACTTATATATCTACCAGGACTGCAAATATTCGCTCAAATGACCGCCGTCACCCTTTCTCCCTCGCCCCGCAAGCAGTGAAGATCACACCTCCCTCCTCGCTGGAGACGGGCATTGTTCAAGCTAATGGAACATTTGCACTCACAACATAGACTAAATGTTGTTTCAGAGGTTATATTTGTTATATGCGGTTTGCAGAAACAACAATGTCTGACTTTATTTTTCCAGAAACTGAAAACATATATGGTGAAATATGGTGTGTTGACTGACGGGCGTATTGTTTCCACCAATAGATATAAATAAATGTTGACTAGTATACACGACATCTTTATAGCATCATTTTTGTTTGACCCGACCGACATTTCCTTTCCTTAAGAGCGAGAATGCTTGCCGATGCGATTCCAAATAAAAATGACAGTGTTTGGAAATCATTCCACCCCGATGGACCTCTCCCGAACCTCTAAATGTTTTGTCAGTCCGTCCTTCTTTGTCTGTAAACTTTTCTGCAAGCGACCAGTGGAACTGATTTGCACGCACGCACGGCTCTCTCCTTTTTTTCTTCTCCTTTCTCTCTCTCCCTCTCTCACAATCAATCAAATATAGCCTATATTAATTACATCCGCTTACCCATACACGTGTAGCCTATAATGTTTCCCCCTCTATATAAAAATGACAATATATATAACTCTAATGTCGTATTTCGTCTGACTGAGCAATGCGCCTGCAGGCCCTGGCTGTTACAAATTACAATAACGTGTGGTATTTCGTTGGCTCAAAACAAAGTCGGACAGTGTTTTATCCATTGCCAAACTGTGTTGGTGCACCCCCTGTTACGTCCTGACCGAGCTGACGCACCCCCAACGCCCAGTATTGTATTTGTTATTTGGTCTAAAAGGAATATATATATATAATCCTCAAAGACCAAAAAATGTGCAGGCAGTTGGCGTTAATTACCTCGCGCTGCGCAAGGGTATTCAATATAGCGCTCACACCGTCACTATAATTATAGTTTGGTAAACTGGAAAGAAAAAGAAAACAATTACTTCAGTTGTCGAGTTTGAAACGCTGCCTTGAATTAGTTGGAATGTGATCATTTAGAAGACAATGGCAAGTCGTCAACCCCCCCCGCCATGGGTGGGAGAGGTGTGAAGAGCATTAGAAGAGATGCAGGGAGAGAGAGTGAGGCCAATGGAATTGCACGGAAAACACAGTCATCGTGACCGTTAGCCGTCAGAGTAGTAGGTGAGTTGAGTTCAGACATGCTAGTGTTAACAAGGCAAACATCGGGCCCTATAGAGCGTCGCAGTCCCTCCCCCTTTCAGAACGGCGAGTGGCCCAGGAAATGAAACCCAATGCATTTTTCCCATAGGCATTTCTTAAAGTATTTATTTAAAGACGGTTATACGCCGCGGACAAAGCCAACTCGGATCGTGACAAATCATGACAATGAACACAGTGTTTTGGGGCCGATCAAATCATTTTTAAGAAGAAAAACAAAACAAATAGTGTTGTCTCCTGCCTTTATTTTCTTCTTTCTAATGATTTGATCGGCCCAAAAACCGTCTTTGGAAGAAAGAAATGCCTATGAGGAAAATGAACGGCGATTTCTTTTCCGGGTCTCTCGAGGGGGGCGGGACTGCGACGCTCTATACCGATTGTCGGCCAATGCACCCCTAATATATATATACTGCTACGTATATATATATATATATATATATATACTTATATAACAATGTTATATAAGGGCACTTGGCCTTTGAAATGAAACAAGATTGTAATGTAATATGTAGACTATCTGCCGTGAAATAAATACATGATGGTATTTACAATCTGATCCGCATGCTCAGCCCTGCACCAATCAAAGTCACGGGATTGGTTTAACCCATTTTGGTGTTAGCATTACGTCATGCTTTAGCTATATCGGTGGCGTGCTATGAGCTTGTAGATCTGCTATTAGCAGACCTATACAGAGGTCTGCTATTTTTGAAAAATTGAAGAACGACCGTCATAGAAACATAGCTTTTTCAGAAAACTGTCAGGATGTAGAAGTCATTTTTTATAGAATCTGATCTCAGGTCAAAATGGTTTAAAGACAGTTAAGAATTAAGGGAGTTAAGAATTCAGAATGTCAACAAAAGACGCTGGTGTCTGCGTATTAACAAGAAAGAGACACTGGTGTCTGCATATTAACAAGAAAGAGACACTGGTGTCTGCGTATTAACAAGAAAGAGACAGAGGAGGAGAACGTGGTATATACAGTCAGTCAGCTGGGGCATTAAGGCCACTATAGTGGCCTGCAGGGCATGCCATCGTTTCGAGGGTCACGAGGCCAAACTGAGGGGCAGCGACGGCCATGAGGCCTCCGTGGCCTCCCTGAAATTGCTGCCCTTCAACACCGCCGTTGCACTGCTTGCTGTGGCTGCAGGCAGCATTGTGTGTACAGAGCAGAGGAACACATTCATCGCATCACTGCTGTTTATTTTCATCCACGTCAAGCGTGCGCTATCTATCTCTCTCTCTCTCTCTCTCGCTCGTTAATTAATTGCCATCTGGTTGTCTCTTTATTGCGTTGTGAGAGAGGGCGGTCCAATACATAACATTTTTGTGCAGGGGCCTTGACATGAAATTGGTTTTGAGAACCACTCGTATTTAGATTTGTTTTTTTCCTCTCTTTCTAATACATTTACAGTGCAGTATAGACTGTTGTTCATTTCTGACGACGGTGACAATGTGAAAACAGCAATGAAGGACAGCATGTGTATACGGAGGTGGATTACGCCTGGAAATGAAAATAATATCACCAATGTCAGAACACTCACACATATTTATAATATTAATACTACTACTACTACTAATAATAATACTAATAAGACGCCCTATAAAGGGTGAGGTACACGCATCCGCCTTGTTGACGGCAGATTGCTGGGCGAGCACTGGCGCTTTGGCATGGGATCAACATGGAATGAATTCTGTACTGGCCATATATGGAGCGTGTCTTGAGTGTACAGGGTTTGATGAGGTCAGATCAACATGATGGAATGTCAGAACAGGTCAGCGCCATATATGGAGATCTAAGGGTGGCAGCGGGGACATTCTCTTGAGTGTACAGGGTTTGATGAGGGCCCAGTTAGGGCCGGGCCTTAATTGTCGGGCCTGTTGAGATTTCTAGTTTTCGCCGGCTGCCGGGCGCGGCTGCACTAATAACTTTGGGGCAGGCCCGTCTAGAGTTTAAATGGACAGGTATCAGTCAAAAGGGAGACATCGAAGAGGGAGGATGGATGGGGAAGGATCAACATTATGGAATGTCAGAACAGCTTCTGACATATATTCATATATATGGAGATCTATGGGTTTGAGGTGAGATGTAGAGTTGCTGGCCAATATTGATGACATCAGGGATCTCCATAATATATGGGCTTAATTGCGACATCGTCATCGTCAGGGAATAGATCCCTGATGATGTCACGTGACGTCACCTGAGACCTGGGCACCATATATGTGGGGGCATTCCCATGCATATGGGGATATTGAGTGACTGACGGGAAATGTACGATTTCATATAGTAAATGCGAGCTGCAGTCATACTATAACTATAAAGTCTCTCTGTGTGTGTGTGTGTGTGTGTTCGTTCGTACGTGTGTATGTCTGAAATCCATGCACGTAACTCGTTCGAACCGTTCGCCCTACCGACTTCAAATTTGACACACACACGTTCCACACGGACCCACGTGTCGGTCCGACCCACGGCTGTTCAGAACAAAAGGCCTCTGCCTATGGGCTCTGGACCTTCTTTCTTTTTTTTTTATCATTCTCTCAAAGTACTGGCAAAAATCCTGCTATATACTCTGCTGCTGCCTGCCTCACGCCAAATTGTCTGTCCAACAATGAGGGGATTTTATTTTATTTGAAAGACATTTGAAACAAAGGCAGGAATCAACAATATGTGCCTGAACTATACCACATGAGTCTCTCTCTCTCTCTCTCTCTCTCTCTCTCTCTCTCTCTGATTGACAGGACGTATGCTGAGAGCATTCATGCTCCCTGAACTGTGTGCATCATGGCCGTGTGGTTATAAGGCCATGGACTACAAATCCATTGGGGTTTTTCCCCACACAGGTTTGAATGGTAAAAAAGCATGTATTTAATATTTATGGTAGCATTAACCCATTCTGACCTGAGATCAGATTCATACGAGGTTTCCACTGGACACACACTGGTCTGATGAACCCATTCTGACCTGAGATCAGATTCTAAAAATGTCACTCGTTCTTCGATTTTTCAAAAACAGCAGACCTATACAAGCTCGTAGCGCGCCACTCGGTGGCGCGCTATGAGCTTGTAGATCTGCTATTTTTCAATAGCTAAAGCATAACATGATGCTAACACCCAAAATGGGTTCCCCGTAAAGAATGGGATAAAAGTTATCACAAGAGTCAATGCGAGAACAAGACCCAATCTACATAGCGCATGCCGACACCGCACCCATGCGTATAAAACAAGCACTTAACCATGAAAACTGCGCTATAGATGTGAAGTAATGATCTCATTCAGGTCACAGCCGAGGCCTGTATATGGCTTCACACGCCAACAGCATGTAACTGCCACGCTTAGCACACAGCTGCATTGCATTGAATTGTCACATCTAACTCATGTTTATTTCAAGTGTTACGTATGTGTGTGCGTGTGTGTGTGTGTGTGTGTGTGTGTGTGTGTGTGTGTGTGTGTGTGTGTGCGTGCGTGTGTGTGTTTTCATCTCCCAGCCATGTGTGAACAGCAACATCAACACCGCTTTGCATTGCTTACCCTGGACTTCATGAATATGGAAAATAAATGTCTGTGTTGCTTAATGCATATGTTGTATATGCATTACTTACGTGTGTGTGTGTGTGTGTGTGTGTGTGTGTGTGTGTGTGCGCTAGGCATGTCTGCGTCTTTGTGTGCTGCATGCGACGTGATGCACATTAGCATTATGGAGTTGACATTTGCATGTAAAAGTTTAATGAGATGCGTTTGTCCTAAAGAGACCTATAATGTATTGTGTGAGCAACCCAAACACTGCACACACATTTACATTTTGAGACCAAATCATATACAGGTCAGATGGGTGCAATCTCAATTAAACTGCACTTAACCTATTCCATGCTACTGTATATTAATTTAAATCACTATCCAGGGAACCGTCACCAACACCTGGGGGACAACACAGCTTCCCTCCTCCTATACCTTGATCTGGTCTCTCTCAAGCAGAAACCGAAGAACCGGAAGCAGCGGGACAAAAAACCGGATATCTCCATAATCATTTTGAGTCGTGTATAGTCTTGCTATAGCTTGCGTTTACATTTGCGCTGTGGTGGCACAGCTATACGACACGTCGCCAGTCTCGCGTCGATCCCGCCTCTCTAGCGGCCGCATATTTATTTATTTATCGCATCCGATCAGATTTTGTTTCGGAGTGCATCGTCGTCTCTGCCCCGAGAGAGAGAGACCAGATGGGAGCAGGAGGAGGAGGAGGAACTCACTGCTGCCTCCAGCTGGCGGCGGAGTCCGGGTTAGCCAGAGGGTATATTATGCTATAACCTGGGAGTTGTGTTGTCTGGAGCTTATTGGTGCTTCTGACAGCATATCTCCCGCAAGGCAAATTGGTCTCAGGCGAGGAGCCAGACTATATACACCAATGTTTCAAGAAGACCCCAAGTTAATAAGTAATAGCTGCATGTCCTGCTTGGAGGAATAAGCCTGAGGGGCTCCTGTCTGGAGCCTGGCCTATAGAAGAAAAGGGCCCGTCAGCAACCAGCCTGAAGCAACAACGTGGACACTTGTCCATCGCCCATACGGGAACCCCTTATGAATGTACAGTTATTTGTTTCCTTTTGTCTCAATTGCGCGGCTTTAGCAGACACAAAAGCTTGCACAGTCCTTTTGTTAATTTGTACAGTATCTCAGTGTTTAAATGCACAAAGACGCTTTTATATTAGACGGTGCACAGCGATATTCTCTTTATTACTTCATTTTTCTTGTCAGTTTTTGCCCGTACTGTAGATCATATTTAACAACATCCACTGTGGATGTTATGCTATATATACAAGGACAGCCATATCAGCACAGCAATGCAGTTTGTTAGACTAAATGCACAGTCCTTTTTGTTCAAGCAAGCTATTACAATTTCTAGAGAACAGCTCAAACTTTTACACTACTCCTACTCCATACTCGGTTCACTATGAATACCAGACACATGCCTGAGGCTACCCTAATGCTATTTCCCCTCTTCCTTTCCAGGCTTTTTCACATTTTATTTTCAAGTCTGTGGGTTAGTTTTTCCTAGTATTTTCTCAACAGTGTCCTTATTCACAAGATTGTAGCATAAAGTACTGCTTCTTCATTTACATGTTTATGTTATATACATACACGATAATAATGTACAGAAAACTGCTTCCCCTTTCAGATGACAGTTATAGATGATGGGACTTCAGCGCCATATCTGTACACTATATACAGTACAGTGGTTGTGTGATTGTCACAAACAAACCCACGAGTGCAGAATCCAGAATATACACTTTACATATACCCACGGCCAATCTCCACGTTCCGATATTATGGAGAAAGCAATCTTTATAGCCTCCGTGTTTTGGCGATGAGTGCCTTCTAGGGTGCAAGAGGGCCTTTAAGTATCTGTACCCCATGATGGACACATTTTATATACTGTATGAGGTCCAAGGCATCGCCCAGGAATATCATCATACTTCATGTATATGGCTATATATCATTATATGCTCCCTATGCTTGCACCATATAGGCTGCTGCAGATACTGCAAGAATGACACTCTTCAAAGGAATATGTACATGCATCCATCACTTATACATACTGCGTGTGCTGTGATAACGCATACTAGGCAAACACATTATATGAACTGTACTCGCACACGAACGACGCACATTGCACGCGCGTTCATGTTCGCAACGCACATGCACATGCACGCACGCTCGCGCACAAGATTCCACTCATATTCCCTGGAGCGCTGACTGCATCAACAGACGGAGCAGTCACAGGTGTTACATTTAACCCATTCTGAACGGGAACCCGTTTTGGTGATTAGCGTCACGTTATGCTTTAGCTATTGAAAAATAGCAGATCTACAAGCTCATAGCGCGCCACTCGGTGGCGCACTATGAGCTTGTAGGTCTGCTATTTTTGAAAAATCGAAGAACGACTGACATTTTTTTAGAATCTGATCTCGGGTCAGAATGGGTTATTCAGACCAGTGTGTGTCCGGTGGAAACCTCGTATGAATCTGATCTCAGGTCAGAATGGGTTAATCCATGGAGCATGAAATCCTCTTAAAGGACCCGTTAGTGGAAGTAGTGTATAGGTGTGCCCGTGAAGATGTGCCAACCGCCTACGGCAACAGGTGGAAAAAAGTTCCAAATCCATCTAATGAATAGGATAATTATTACATTTATAAATGGCCATGGAACCAACTCAGCGCTTAATTGGATGAAATTGGCAACCCACCTGAAAAAAAAAAAATATATATATATATATATATATATCCGTTTATTACATTAAAGACCTGCAGAGACTCTGAATGTAGAAATTAAAATTTTGTTTTAACCAACCAATATCACTTATAATGACCTTTACATAATGCTCTGAGGGTGCGTACAAATGGAACCAAAATGGATCCATTTCTACACTCTCAGAGTGCAGCCCTGTTTAAGGTCCATTTGGTACCTAACTATCATTCATTCAGCCGGGGACCCCCTGGAGCCTCCTCAAGGACATCTGGCCCACGTTGCGAGCCAATGCTTAACCCATTCTGACCTGAGATCAGGTTCATACGAGGTTTCCACTGGACACACACTGGTCTGATGAACCCATTCTGACCCGAGATCAGATTCTATAAAAATGTCAGTCGTTCTTCGATTTCTTCAAAAAAAATAGCAGACCTATACAAGCTCGTAGGGCGCCACTCGGTGGCGCGCTATTTTCCAATAGCTATAAAGCATAACATGATGCTAACACCAAAAGGGGTTCCCGTTCAGAATGGGTTAAGTAGGACTTCGGGGGGGAGAGGAAACACTTTGCTCATGTGTCTACATAAATTCAGTCATTCATTATAACGCTGCAGCCGTTTGAGGCTGTCAACCTACCCCATATAGCAACAGAAATACAGTCAATCAATAATCCAAAACACAGGAGGGGACCGCCGGCCACGTTGCATATTCATGCGTGTGGCCTTGATGTTGGCCTAATGCATATATGCAAAAAGCAAAAAAAAAAAAACATAAAGCACGCATAGCTCCATCATTAGCAGGTCCTGGAATCATATAACCGTGCCACATCATTCAAAGCACAAAGATCCAACGATATACGACTGGGGGGAACTGACACATATCGGAAGTAAAGCCAACTTAAAAAATTCATGATTTTACTAGTTGGCAGCTGTCCTTTTTTTTTTTTTTAACTCATCTGTGGCATAACATACTTAACACGGCTCTCTGGAAACAGCCCCCCCTGTCAAACGGCACATCATCTGTATGTATATTAGGGCCAAAGGGAGCGCAGGCAGACAAGTCAATATGTAAATTGAAAGTCAAACGCATCCAGAGTTGAAGCTGTCATTGTCATATTGCAAGTTTTGTATAGAATAAAAACCAGAAACGTAGCACCCTCTTCTCCAAAATCCCTGAAGCTATACGATGAGCAAGAGAGAGAGAGAGAGAGAGAGAGAGAGAGAGAGAGAGAGGTGAACTGAATAGGTTTGAGACAGAGACAGAAACAAAGGGAGGAGAAGCATGAGTGATAAGTGTCTGTGAGAGAAAGTGAGTCCTGGAGGCACAGGGGAAGGACAGATGCCAGTGGGAAACGTCTCTGTCTTGGGGGTTTCTGTACAGTATACCTCAGGGGTTCACAACCTTTCTGTTATACCACGGATCATAACATGCTCATGGACCGGCATGGTTTGCGGCGGGTTGGGGGCTTGCGACTGCTATATAGAGCAGTCGCAGTCCCACCCCCTTTCATGACGACGCCAGGCCCAGGAAATGATTCCCAATGCATTTTTTTCCCGTAGACATTTCAAAAGGTATTTATTTAAAGACGGTTACGCCGCGGACAAAGCCAACTCGAGTCGTGACAACTCATGACAACAAACACACTATTTTGGACCAAACAAAAATCACAAAGAAGAAAAACAACAAAAAAAAGTGTTGTAACCTGCCATTTTTTTCTTCTTTCTACTTTGTTTTGTTTGTTGTCATGATTTGTCATGACATGAACGGAGAAAAAAATCCTGGGCCCTGATATAGGCCTATTTATATATTAATAATCACTAGTTACATAATGTTATATCATTGACCTAAATGGTGGTATTATATCAACAAGGATAGGGTGGGAAAAAAGGCTATGTCTTATAATCCCGTTTAGTGTTTCATTAGCGCAATCATGACAAGATAGGCTACAGCTTGTTGTTACGCTGCAGCATGCCCACTGATCATGAACACGCGGCTACGATAAAGATGCCAAGGATTCGACAGTGATGTCACTGCCATCGCGTAGCAGTGGTGCCCAAATGGTAGATCGTGATCTAACAGTAGATCACAAAGGCATTATATACTATTATTTACATTATATATTTTAAGGGCATGTCATGTGGTCTACCAGCACAGGTATAGTATAGACCACATGACATGCCCTTAAAATATATAATCTATCACTTGAAGTAAGGTGACTGAAGTAAGGTGAAAAAGGAAAGGGTCTGTCAGCTCAAACCCACAATAGAATACCTTATTTGGCATACACAAGAGAGTGTGGGAACTGCCCATAGATCCGATGTCCCGTTAGTCCGAACATGCATTAAGGTTGGCGAACATGCACTGCTCCTGTGCTTGCGGTTATGTTTAGGTTAGGGTTAGAGGGAGGGATAGTAATTTCTAAAAAACACTAAGTTATTTGCAAGAGAACCTACCAATTTCATTCACCCCTCTATCTCCCGTACCAAGTGTGTCTTTTGTAACTTTAACCCTGTGAGACCCAGCGTTGCTTTTCGGTATTTTTTTTAATTTTAATTAATTACTTAATTATTATTATTATTATTATTTTCTGATCTTTTTTCACCTAAACGTCATCATTGATGTTCATTGCAATGCCATTGGGTCATGATATACAATTTTCAGCAAAGGAATAATATTTTAATATTCATTTTTGGTCAGTAGATCTTGTTGAACCGGTCATTTTGAATTAAATAACTCTCAAGTCAGCCTGAGCTAACGTGTTAAGTTTCTGGTCTATAGGGGTGGGTCGCGGCTGAGATTTTCGCACGCCCTGATTGGATCTCACCGATCTGTCCGTCAGCCCTGGCCACTCCTCTCCCACCTAGTGAAGCACTACGTCACATAATTTGGAGCCACACCCACCCGGAAGCGTTGACTCCCACTTCTAGACCAAGGCAGCCAATGCGTTCCTCCAGGCTTTCAATTTTCGCGCAGACGAAATGAAAGCCTGGGTATCGAGGCTACTCTCAAGTCAAAGAAGTGTGAGCAGTGCATCCCTGGGCGTACAGGCTCTCCCCGTCTTATAACAAGATGAACAACGTTCGATGGAGAGGGGCCAGGCTGTGCTTGAACCCACCGTCGGTTGGATAGAATGTGGAACGGACAGAAAGTTATTGCATCAGCTATCAAAAGCAGCTCACCCCTAATGGATAAAGAGATATCAGAGATACAGACGTTTGGGGGAAATTGCAGCATTTCTCAGAGTCAGAACCTAATAAAGGCCTTATAGGGCAGACCTGTTTTTTTATTATTTCTTTACCTATTGCAGTCTGAAGTTACCTTAAACAAAGCAAAAGCAATGAGAGCAATATTTTCTTCTCCGATGTTGCATGATACAGTATGTCACTCAGCAGCTATACAAGACAAGTCTTCGGACACTTGCCAAGTTGTCAACATTTGCAAGACAGCTTCAAAAATGTCCCAGCGGACAACTTGTCACCAGATCAGTTCTCCCTCATGAGACAGCTCCAGACTGCATTCTGTCTCATGACAAGTTAACAAACTTATCAGGACACTCGCTCATAAACTGTCTGAACACATGAGTATTCATAACAAATATTTTTTAACGCACTCACGTTATTAGAATGATGACACTTTATGAACCAGATTATTGTTATCAATGTTGAATTATAGGCAGAGCCAGCCATTGCACACATAGCATTCAGTACCATTACTTTCTTTAGTAAAAACACCAAAACTAGATGACACATTCCTGACAAACCGTCACCCCCACCGTGTTGATATAAGTGCCAGTAAGTGCTTACTTACTGTAATAAGTGCACTTATTACAGTATATATTACAGTATATTTTCTGTGTTCCCATATAGTGTCTACAGCTGTCGCACAACCACGTTGTCATGACCAAGTGCAAGTATAGCTCAAATGGCTCTTCCATCTTTTATAATATTAGGCTATACCCTGGCATGCATGGTTCAATTAGTGTCTACGGGATCGAATAACAGAATCATGACGCCTGCAGCAGCGTCGATAGAAATTGAGATACGTATACTGCAGTTGAGAAACTATAAGTAAGTAAACTAAAAGCCTGATTCATACTTAGTTGCGGCATTGCGCGCCGGGAAAAATAGCCTATAGCTATACAAGTTTGTTTAAAAAAAAAAAAAAAGGCCAAATGATACCAGCATGCAAATATGAATTAAGCATGGGGAGCGAGCTTTTTTAAAAGCTTTGTCTGAGGGGAGGCCCAAAGTCTAAGACTTTGAACCCCCCCCCCCCCCCCCCCCGTACATTCATGATGAAAAGAGAAAGAGACACAGAAAAAGGCCAATTGTGAAGAATTATGCTTGAAAGGGGAAACACGACTGGAGGTTGAGAATAATAGATTGCAGGCAAAATGTGGAAGACACATTGAGCCAAAACATTTTATGCAAAGTATAGTCAGAAGACACGCTGTGACAATCCCACACACTGACAGCTCGGTCCAATTGGATTGTCGGAAAATATAAAGTATAATCCTGCATTCAGAATTCACTTTCAGTTGCTGTTGACAGTGAATTTTGGATCAAAGTGGAGGACTGTCAATTGTCAACTTTAAAGGGATATGTTCACCATTTTTTAACTTAAGTTGTACTTGCCACTATAATATAGTGGTTGCAAAGGTATTCATTGATTGCCTTAGTCCCGTGGTGGGTGTTTTTGTGAATATTAAGTATAGTTCCGGTCATTTTGTGGCAGCATTAAAAGTAGATTAATCCACAAAACTAGCATCATTTGTATAGTTGAACTATTTCTATATTAGCACCACTTTCCTTCAACTTTGACCCCTCTGTCACATGCAACACATTTTTGGGCGTAGTGATACGGACACAAAAAACATAGTTCCGCGTGATAGAGGGGTAAAAAATGAACGAAAGTTGCACTATATGGTAATTGTTGGTATGCTAATAATTGTTCTTGTAAAAAAAACCTTCCCATCGATGGCCCTGGTATAGGCAGGTTTCTGAACCTCCGACAGCCCTCCTCTGAGACACAGACTGTTGTAATGAGCATATAAGTGAGGACCAATAATATATAAAAAATGGGTGTTCCTAAGTGGTTAATGATCAGTGGTTCTCAACCAGTGGCACGGGGACCATCCGTGGTCCTTGGGGGGGGATTTCCATGGGTGGTATACCCAGCTAAATGATCTATACAATCACAATACCACACAGTTGACAACAGTATGGTATACTGTATGATTTCATTTCAGTTCAACTTTTACTTTCATATAATTGCACCCAGCCCTTCATTTATAAACTTCCGCAACTCAACTTAAGCTGTCAATTTGCGAGCTTTCAAACTCGGATCTCGGCCATGTGCTAAGTGGACACGCTTGCATTATCAAGCCTCTATAAAAAGCTGATGCAAAAAAAAAAAAAAAGCTGTGCATTGAAGCACGTTTTTTTTTTTCAAAGCTTTTCTTTTCATCCCTCTTACTTTTCTTCTTTTTTCTTCTGTCTTTCAGATACATCCCAGAGCCTTGTGCACACTAATTAGGGAGTAAAGTGTCGTTTTGATTTGGCCATCAAGCTAATTAGGACGAAAACCTCCTCAGGAACAAGCGAGCACACATCAACATCTCGCTGGCCAATTACCAACTGGAGGGGGAGGAGTAAGTGTATGTGTACCGTGTGTACTGTGTGTATGCGTGCGTGCGTGCATGCGTGTGTGTACTGTATATGCATCGTTGCATGTGTTTGTGATAACTTGTTTTCTCAATCCCTCCCTCGAGTCCCTCCTTCTCCCTCTCTCTCTCTTCCTTAACCCATTCTGACCTGAGATCAGATTCATACGAGGTTTTCCACTGGACACACACTGGTCGGATTAACCCATTCTGACCTGAGATCAGATTCTAAAAATGTCAGTCGTTCTTCGATTTTTCAAAAATAGCAGACCTACAAGCTCGTCGCGCGCCACTCGGTGGCGCGCGACGAGCTTGTAGATCTGCTATTTTTCAATAGCTAAAGCATAACATGATGCTAACACCAAAATGGGTTCCCGGTCAGAATGGGTTAAAGGTGCGCACATGAAAACACAGCATTCAGTTGTCATGCACATGGGCCCGAAAATCTGATCTCCAAATAAATAATATTGCACTCATTAGACAAATTATATATACAGTACACGGAATTATTGTAGCGTGAGGAGGGGGGTGTTAACTGACAAGGCACAATTTGTGCTGAACATTGAAAGGATGACATAGCACCAAAAACCTGTTTTTCCTGAGTCAGTATAATTAGGAGAAACGGCAAAGTGTAGCCCTCAGTTTGACCCCGTTTTAACACTGCTGAGTACAGGTGTATGACAAAACCCAGACCGGACAATGTGTCACGCTATCTGAAGTGACCACAAGGTTGACTTTTTGACCAAATACTGACCCTAACAAGGAGACTCTCTGCCACATGCATGGCACATGCAACTATAGCACGAACACCAACAGACACGCACGCTGAGTGTGGATTTGATGCACATCACACACCACTGATAAATGTGTTATTCAGCAGATGAAAAGTGTAATGTTCTTATTGTTGATTGCTGATCCTATTTTTCATTTTCTAACCACTGATTTGTGACGTGGAAAATTGCGTGTGCATTGTGTGTGTGTGTGTGTATGTGCGCGTGTGTGTGTGCGCGACGCGCGCATCTGTGTTAGCACTCAGAGGAGTGTAAGGCGAGATGGTCAACGGAGATAAGAATGAATAATGACCACAGGATGTTTTTCCCGTGTGGTAAAAACTGTTAATGAAGAACTGCTAACTATTTTCTTTAAGTCAGCAGCTTAAGAACCAGTTTAAACCAGTTTTGGGAAAGACAGAATAGAGTCAGACCCCCTTTTTCAATATAATGTGGTGTCAACTAAGACACGGCTCTTTCACGGCGATAGCTCTGCTGAGTGGTCGCATCAACGCACGGCTGGCCCGAGCACATGCAGTCGGCTGCCGATCCAAACAGAACAGCTGCCTATGCGCGCTTTTACGCAGCAGGCCTAGCTCTCCGGAGCGGCCGCCTCAAATCATGCAGGCAGCACCCCAGCTGGGCAACGGCGCAACGCAGACAGGCAGTCGGCCTGAGGACAACCGCCTATAGTCTAAACGGTGTTTAGGACTTTAAGAGCAGTCCTTGTTAATATACCAGTTTAATGCGAGTTTTACTCTGAGACAGTGATGACTTGTTATACTTTAACTAAAGAGGAAAAGTAAATTCTCGCACGCTGCATCTGGACCAAGTGAACTTTTCCTGGCAATGCAGAACGCGTGAGGACCTCCGTGGAAAGGCTGATATTTACAATCAGGTGGGTCGGACTGATTGAACATCTAGCCTCAAAACGACATTTGGTTCGATAGGGATCTTAGGTGTATAATGTAGTCTAGTTATAAAGAAGAGCTATCTTTAATTAGACTATGATACACTGAGGCCTTCAGCCACTCTATGCCCACCAAGACCTACACGCCCTCTCTCTCTCTTTGCGAGGCGTTACTCTCCTCCTCCTACCCTCTTTTCCATTCTTGTGCTGCGTATACTGTAGCCTTCTTTCATTCATGCAACATGTTTTAAAAGCGAACCTATTCCAATCTCATGACGTGTTCGCTCATTGCTATGTGGTTTTTATGCCATTGTAACTAGTAATCGATATTAATAAACACTCCTTTTGATAGTACAATCTATTTTGTTGGAGCAGTTTATTTGGTTCATGATTTACTGTATATCTGTATGTTATTATGCAAAAGGGAATTCTATTACATTTCATTTATTCAAGCGGTCCAACAACTCACGTCCGACAGACAGACGTTTTTGATGTGATGCGCTGAAATAGCTTGAATATTCCAGAGTCATTTTATTATGATTTTAGAATATCATTGCTGATTAATCATATCGGATTAATCCACTATTTCACGGACTACATTATCATACCCGGAAGTTATGCGGGAACGCCTACTGAGCAAATAACTACTTTCTGGCCTTGACAGCCCATACATCCAAACAGTGAAGTCCTATATCTGAGTGCATTAAACAACGTTAAACGACGTTAACCTCACTTTGCCAATCGATTTGCCACTCATTTTATGCATGCACATACCTTCTATACGAGCATATATGAACTTTCATTTATTACATTTTTAGAATCTGATCTCAGGTCAGAATGGAAAACTGTCAGGATGTAGAAGACATTTTTAGAATCTGAAATCAGATGTATTGACTGACTGACTGACTGACTGACTGACTGACTGACTGACGGACTGACGGACGGACTGACTGACTGACTGACGGACTGACTGATTGCTTTGCAAAAAAAAAAACAGGTGTACAGTTGTACAATAAAAATAACACAACGAGGGCTTCTTTTCTTTACATTGTGGGGAAAGAGAGGGAGAGAGAGAGAGAGAGAGAGAGAGAGAGAGATAATGACCGAAAGTATAGAGACAGACAGAGAGAGACAGCAGACACAGAATGAAAGATGCCGAGAAAAGCAGAGACAGAGAAAGGAAAGACAAACAGAGAGAGAGAGAGAGAGAGACAGAGAGAGAGAGAGAGATGATTTCCCCTGAGGTTTCTCTCTGGTCACTCTTCATTCTCTGCACTCCTCGGCTGCCATCCATGCTCCCCTTCAACACCCATCTCTTTATCTTCCCCTCTGCCTCTGCCATTTCCCTCTCTGCCTCGCATTCTTCCTCTCTCTCTCTCTCTCTCGCTCTCTCCCTGCATTTATACCGTCCTCCATATCTATCTTATCGGCCGTCGTGCTTTCACTTCGACTCCCTCTCTGCTCTGCTGCCCATTTGGAGAGCCCTTCTGTCCAATCTGCCGCAGCTGTTCGCTGCCCTTCCCGTTCCAATCAACGGTGGTGGATAGACTTCAGAAAGCCTTCAATCTTCATCCCCCGTATGCCTTTCATCCTGGTCCCACTTTCACCCTGTCTGTCTGTCTGTCTGTCTGTCTCCTCATCCTTTTAAAGCAAAGCCATATGTGATTCCGTCATCTCTCTCTCTCTCTCTCTCTCTCTCTCTCTCTCTCTCTCTCTCTCTCTCTCTCTCTCTCTCTCTCTCTCTCTCTCTCTCTCTCATCTTCAAGTGCTCATGCATCTAAAAGTCAAACCTGAAACCAGCTCAAATATAAAAATTATTATAGATATTTTTCCGACCAAGTGATTTGATTGGACGGGAGGGAATTCCATGAGTTCAGATATAAATATATAAACTACAGCAATGGGATGTACACATCACTCCACTCCAGGTGTTCTAATAGCCGCTGATGAACCACATTGTCAGCCACAGACAGACAGACAGACAGACAGACAGACAGACAGACAGACAGACAGACAGACAGACAGACAAAACATCATTTGTGGCCTCTGCCTTCTGCCTTCATATTTCTACTAAGCCGCCCCTGTGTGGGAAAAGAAGAAGAAACCTGCTCCTCAGAACTGTACTTGTGTTGTTTGTACTGTCATACTGCTTTTGGATCCCTCCGAACACACATTATATAGTCATCACTCACTTATCTACCAGTCCATTCATCTGGTTATCCGTTCCTGCAGTGAGCTAAACAGCTGTTTATCCACCCATTTCAGAAGCCTATAAATTTCCCAACGGCTTTTCTCATTTTTATAATCCATGGCTCACGCGTCCCTCCATCCTTCAGTCCCCCCAACCACATGTACCCACGCACAATCAATCAGAAACACGCACGCACGCACGCACTCACGCACGCACGCACGCACGCACGCACGCACGCACGCACGCACGCACGCACGCACGCACGCACGCAACATCTCCGATTCCAATCTCTCTCCAGAGAAGTGTTTATTCGTCCAACTACCGTGCAACCTAGAGGGCGTGTCTCGCACGGACCGTAGAGCATTATCGGTGCACATAAATCAAGTGTATCTGTATATGACAGAGACCGATGACAGGAAAACAGACAAGGGCTCCATATCACATCACTGCTGTGTGTCGGAAACCTCCTGAAGCCAGAATTGGTACACTTTTCACAAGAGGAAAAAAAAAACTGCCGATCTACAAGCTCAAAACGCGTCACAATGTGAGGTGTTTTTCGAACTTGTATATAGATCGACTATATTTGTGCTATTTTTGCGTGAAACTGTGGTGTGGCAAAGTAGGACCTTCGTTTATAAGGTAAAACATACAATATGGAGATAAGAGCTTTCGAGGTTTCTGCGGCCGACAGCAGACAACATTATATCACACGCTATATCACCGCAAGCGCTATCGTGACTGTGGTAATAGACTACTGGTGGACAGGTGCTCACACACAGATAAGGAAAGACAGGGAAAGTCCCTCGGTTGCACGGGGACGCACACATGCACGTGTTCATTGTGTATGCTACAGCGATTCTGCCTGAGCCTGCACACATATTGTATACGTGCGCACACAATCACAAGTACATGCCGATGCAAGTCTCAATGCAGCATGCAGCTGATTAACACAAGGGTTGGGTAGTTCTACTAGTGAGAATAATGTTGGATTTTGGGCCATGTCATTAAATGCCACTCAGGTGGGTATAGTATTGCAGAGTCATAATGTGACCCATAGGGGCAGGAGCCTTTCTCCTGTTTCTGTATAGCATGAGGCAGCTTGGTGTCCGTCCCCCAGCCATGACGTATACAAGTATACACCCCCTGGATATGACACTAATATGTCGAAGGGGCTTATCCCCCAATCCAACCCTTGATGCGGGAAGCAGGGAGGCATTCCCCCGTTTCCAGACCCAAGCGGAAAACCGTTTTGCACTGCGGACAGAAGAAGCCAACCAGCCAATCTCAGGGCGGACACTTTAACAACGAGGTCACTGAACGTGGGATGCCTGAATTAAAATGTAGGCCTGACGTAGGGAAAAAAAACGTTCGCTCTGAAAGAATATATATTCAAAGATTTGTGCCGCATTTTTTACGATTTTTCGAAAATAGCTGATAGCTGAAGTATAACATAATCTAATCCTTAAAACACCAAAAGGGGTTCCCGTCCAGAATGGGTTAAGTCATTCTGGGAACTCCAGTGTGCAAACCCTTTTCTATCCCTTTGATGGAGGCGAACATTTTGAAACGTCTTCTAAAGATTCCAAAAGATGTCGTAAATATAAATTACTAAACAATTTAAGAAGCAAAAAAAGGATCACAACGTACATCACAATGTGCAGCTTGCATACGTAGATCGGCTATTTCTCTATTTCTTGTTCTTCTACGTATAAAAGTTACTGAAGTGAGCTAGAGTCCTGCAGACATTACAGCTGTCAGAAATATTAAAAACCAAGACTTGTGAATAAATGGTTTAATATGGGAATAGGACATTCCCTTTCATGTTCTGAAATGAGGCAACCCACCTCCAGAAGTGCTGAAAGTTTGTCAGATAACCCTGCTGTAAGACAATTCCAGTCAAATTCCCCACTGAAATAAGCTTGTAATAGAAAATGCCCCACAACGGTCGCAGTGAAATTGATTCTTAAACCATCGCGACAACAAGATTCAATCATGTTCAGTCCAATCACGTTAGACAACCTGATTATTGTTATACTGTACCAATGCCAATCAAGGCTAATCAGATATCAGATAACTGGATTGTATACACACACTTTGATTTACTAGGCTAAAACAAAATGATACAGTATTATATGGAAATGAGCCTGTGCTGTCGGCGATAATCCGAGACGTTGCTATATATTTTGAAAGTAAGAGCCACTATGCAGATGTTGCTTCGCGTGTCCTGCCATTGTCAATTCAGTAGATTGTCAGTGCATTAATTGTCAGAAAACAGAACATCGTCAGTGAGAATGGAGGGCATTTTGCCCAGGTGTTATACTGTATGTTAATTCTATTAGGATTCCATTCCTCTGCTGGACACTTCCTTTCAGTAGCAAAGCAGTAGAATTATCAAGGCTAATCAGTGTGAATAAAACCTGCAGGGAAAACCTGCATTTTCAGAAATCCTTCAGGAAAAGATCAGGAAAGCGTGAAGAGTTGGAACGGCACATCTGTATATAGAAATATATGTGGCAAGGAAAGGTTTTGGAACCCCTTGTATGAGCTACTGACTTCTAAAAATGTCTTCTACATCCCGACAGTTTTTTGAAAAAGCTATGTTTCTATATGTCAGTCAAAAATAGCAGACCTACAAGCTCGTAGCGCGCGCTATGAGCTTGTAGGTCTGCTATTTTTCAATAGCTAAAGCATAACATAATGCTAACGCCAAAAGGGGTTCCCGCCCCAAAATGGGCTAATATCCCTTGCGAGTGAATGAACGCGTATCTCTGTCAGTGCACAGCAATAACTCTATGCTGTACGTGTTGATTTAACTACAACTATACGTTAGTTTAGTTTAGTTTATTTCGACCCAGCATCACACAAAACATTACAATCCAAAAATGTTTTTTTTATAGGTTCAAAGTAATGTGTGCATGAATGTGCAGCCGCAGTCATGCACACGCATGCACGGACGCACGCATTTTTTTGGCTCAGGGTCCGTTGTTTTTACGAACTTGTTAAAGTAAAACTTTTTAAAACATGTCAGGACTATATTCTTTCACCACTGGTACCCCACCTTCACCCGTTTCCTCAAAATAGGGCCATGGGAATCTGCTATAGCGGACAAAAAGAAGGAAAAAAGGATGGAGAAAAAAAAGCAGTTTCACGGCATTCTGCACATTTGGAATGTAGATATTTCATGTGCGAATTGCCGCTGTACAGTGGAAAGGCAAATGCTTATATAGGGTTCCATCCTCTGGAGAATGACGTTTGATGGCAAACCTCCCATTATAGATTTTGATATGTGTGTGCAATGGAAACGTTGGCCTTATATGTGTATTGGTGGGAATCCCAGAGGGACCACCCACTTGGGACCACCCACTGCATATTTCATATCTGCCTCTGCTTGTTATTATTTTATTTATTTATGTATTTATTGATGGCACAACAAGGCTATGTATATTTGATATTGTTTTGGCATGTAACAATTTCCTTTTTTTCCCCCTCTCTACTCAATTCATTCTGTTTTATGACTTATTTAATTAGATTACACACATGTCTTTATATTTATTAATTTAAGGAAACATAATTCTTTATTTTTTTTGCTTTGAGAAGGAAAACAAAGCAACCTTGAATCTGACTTGACTCATAATGTGACAATGAACTTGAATTTTAAGCGTTGACTTTCTGGTCTCTCCAGACGCGCATCTGCAGTCTCTCCTGTGCGCAGCTGAACCGTCTATCGCCGTTAGGAATGACCGAATCCGGTCCTGATCATTATTATGCATGATGCACGTTGCACAAGTCTGTGTGTCGCTCGCCAATCATCTAGGATTGCAAAACCCATTTTGAGCGGGAACCCCTTTTGGTATGGTTACATGACATTATGTTATAATTTAGCTATTGAGAAACAGCAGATCCACAAGCTTGTATAGGTCTGCTATTTTTTTTTTTATCGTTAAAATGTGCCTCAAATCTTTCAGAAAATTGTCATGATTTAGAAAACATTTTTTTTTAATTTCGACGTCAGGCCTGAATGGGTTAAACCCTTCTATTAATACAGACAGCTTCACAACAGCAATGCTGCAACATCTTACTGGTGTTTAACACACCACTAAGATGCCCTGAGGGCGAGAATTAAGCATGAATTAATTAATGAATGAATGAATTAATTAATTAATTAAGTGCACGCATACTAGGGGTGGGACGATATGGGTACCTCACGATACGATATACATCGCGATATTAGGCTCACCATTATCACTGGTATCATCATAATACCTCACAAACACCACCAACTGACCATTATCACTGGTGTCATCATAATACCTCACAAACACCACCAACTGACCATTATCACTGGTGTCATCATAATACCTCACAAACACCACCAACTGACCATTATCACTGTCTATGGGAATTCAGAATAGGGGGAAAATGCAACCCAGGTAGGATGTGTAAATGACCTCAGACTCGACTCCCGTGCTCTATGTTGACTTCACGGATTAGTAAAAAACAGAGAAAGTACATAAATCGTGGCATCTACAAGGTCTCGACATGCCACCTACGATGCAATTAGCTATTTT
Organism: Protomyctophum bolini; assembly: GCF_963924005.1. Classification (NCBI taxonomy): domain Eukaryota; kingdom Metazoa; phylum Chordata; class Actinopteri; order Myctophiformes; family Myctophidae; genus Protomyctophum; species Protomyctophum bolini. The sequence goes on along the minus strand of NC_137864.1, from coordinate 5,252,589 downwards.
CATGTTTTTTTTTAAACATTGGCATTTTTTTAACACTACAAATTTGTTTTTATGATTCAAAAATGTATTGCTTTTTCAGTTTAGGCACAACGGAATAACTGAGAATGTACATAAAAGAATCATACAAAAAAACAGCCCCCATCGACCTGTTTATTTAGGGGCGCATGACATGGAAATGTTTGAGAACCACTTAAGTTTAAAAGTACTAATAGTGGTCAATGTATGTTTTCGTAATAATAATACAAAATAAAAAAAAGTAACTCAAGTTTTCAAATAATTGCAGTTGTCTAAAAGTACAATATTAGCCTCTTTATGCAGTGGAGTAGAAAAAGTATGCCTTTACTGAAAATGTAAAAAAAAAAAAGAAAAGGGTATTTAAGTACCGTACTTGAGTAAATGTACCTATAGTTACTCTTACACCACTGCCCGCAAAGCTCCTCTCACAACACACTTACAGACAGGAGCCCAAGGGATAGATTGGCGGATAGACCAAACCGCCTGTCGATGGGCGGACGGGAAGTGTTTGCAGCGCGCAGCGTGTAGGCGGCAGCTTAGAGGCTAGCAGAGCACGAGTACGAGTCAGTAAATACTATTAGCCCATTCTGGGCGGGGGCACCCCTTTTGGTGTTTTCAAGCGCTATTAGCTATTGAAAACTACTATAGCACAAGCTAGTAGTATAGGTCTGCTATTTTTGAAAAGTCCTGGAAATGTGGCACAAATCTTTTAATATATATCTTTCAGAGCGAACGTTTTTTAAACTCAAAAATCTTTGCTATACTGGTGGGTCCCTGAAGCAACATATTTCCAGATGGGGGGGGGGGGTCGGCGGCCAAATACATATATTTTTGGGGTTCCTTGACGTGAAAATGTTTGCGCACCACTGACATAGAAACATGAGGTTTTTTTTTCAGAAAACTGTCAGGATTTAGAAGGCATTTGTAGAATCGTCCTCAGGTCCAAATGGGTTAGGACTTAGGAGACAGTAGGTTGCTGAGATTGCAATCTGTCCCGGTGCATGGAGCGCAGAGCACTGGCTTTTGACCCATTAAGACCATGACGACGATTCTACTTAATGTCTAAATACGAACAGGTTTCTGGAAAAAAAATAATGTGGTCTGTGGTGCTTCAATCAATGACACGGAACCTCAGCATTGTTATTGCGTTTGGCCGCAGGTATTCCGTTCCAGGGACTCTCTGCGTCCCTTTATTCCTGTATGGAGTTCTGTGTCAGGCATGCCCAAAATCTGGAGTGATGTGACGTCAGAACAGGCCAGCTCCATATATGGAGATATAGGGGGTGATCGGGTCCAGAGCCCGGGCATATTTGTAATGTCAGAGAACAGGCCAGCTCCATATACAGTATACATACTGTAAATGGCAGGGGCCCTGTCCAGAGCCTGGGCAGAGGCCTTTTGTGGCGGTTCTGGACAACCGTGGGTCAGACCGATTCGACATCCGGGCACTGTCGAACGCTTGTGTCGAATTTGAAGTCGGTGGGGGTGAACGGTTCTCAACATACATGGATTACAGTACTACACACGTACAGTACAGAGACGTGCATTTATAGATAGATGAATAAATAGCTGATCTATACTAGCTCGCAGCACGGCACAAAGTGGCGTGCAAAGTTCACGCTATAATGGCTATGTTGTGAATTATCTCATGCTGTCTGAATGGCAGTGCACTGGTGCACATTCCCCATTCCCTGCATCCATAATGACACACCTGTTTGCCATCACACCACTCAACTCATTAGCCAATCACGGTCCGGTTTTGACATATATAACCACCAGCAACTCACTCCATAGCCCTCACTCAGTTTCCAGCCTTCTCTCAGGCCACATGCAGCACCTGCAGATCTCCCCGAGTCTACCCACTACTCCAGCCATGCAGGTGAGCGGAGAAACCGTCTCTTTAACTGGAGAACCTTGGGTGGTCCGCTCAGCCCACAAACACACAACAAACCACAGATTATTTAATAGCTTAAGAAGCTTAAATGTCAAATCAAACAGATGCTTTTCCTGGTTTTAATGGGTTAAGGCCGGAACTTTATGTTTAGCATTCCTCAAACTTAACCCATGAAGACCTGTGGCCGATTCCACATTGCCTTAATAAGTAGTACATTATATCTATTTGTAAAAAATCCAAACACTCTTTTCAAAAATAGAAGATGTATAAGCGAGGGGCAAAGTCAGAACCACTGTTCTAAACCACAAGTTCTAAATCCTTTGACACAGAATTAAGCGTTTTAACGGGTTAAGGACATAGCTCTTATAGAACTCCTATACCGTATACTCCACGCCCTGGTATCTCTGCCAACATGGGAGTGAGTCAATCGCGGATGAGTCTACGTGTGTATGCATACATTACATACCGTATCATGCAAGTGAGTGCGTTCGTGCGTGCATGCGTGTGTGTGTGTATGCTTGTGCTGTGAGTGGGCAGAGTTGTATGCAATGCAGTTTGTGCGTGCGTGCGTGCGTGCGTGGGACTGATTGGTTCTCTGGCCTGAACACCACGAAAATACGCTGTAATGGTGCCAGGGTGATTTATGCCCAGCTTAAAATGGCTGCTTCATGAAAAGCACACACAACACCCTCCCCCTCATCTCTCTCTCTCTCTCTCTCTCTCTCTCTCTCTCATCATAGAGGAATAGTAGAGGTGATGTTGCCCCCACCCCCCCCCCCTCCCTTCCTGACATTTACTTCCCATCTCAAGTCAATTAAATTCCTTTCACACACTGCAGTCACCCCTTCATTCATGTGGGTTTCTATTTATTTAGTTGTATTTAAGTTGCCAAGTCATTCTCCTTTCATCAGCACCCCCCCCTTCCTCCTCCTCTACCTTTCTCACCTTCTCTTCTCTGAAAAGTCTCCCTTGGTGTTTCACAGACAGGGGGTTGACATTTCCAGACATCCTGCTTTCTCTGACTGACTGCCTGACTGACTGACTGACTGCCTGACTGACTGAATGACTGCCCCTCTCTTTTCACACCCTTTGCTTCAGGCCTCCACGCGTCTTCCTCTTTTACATTTTTGCTTCATCGTTTGACTTCTCTTGTAGGTTTCGATAGGCCCTTTTCCTTCCCGCTGGGGTTGCCATTTCAATGTGTTTGGTCCCAATTACTCCGTATGTCCTGAAGGGACCACTTCACCACTTTTCAACCTATCTTCATATAATTGGTCCTCACTAATAATCATGAAACAAATGGCGCAATTATTTTCCTACTTGGTCTGTGTCTGATAGGAGGGCTGTGGGCAGTTCATAAACAGTCTCCCAATGACCATGATCATCGATGCGGGGAATACAAGCTAATAGAAACTGCAGGCTTTCTAGTCCTGAAAAGTTGCAATGCGAAAATGGAAGCATCGTTCTCACGATAATCTAAACACTTTTGTAAAAAAAAAAAAAAATGGTTTAAAAATAATCTGCCTAATGATGATGTCACTGGAAGACGGTTTCTAAACTGATTTTTTAACTGAAATTAACGTTCACTCTGAAAGAATATATATTCAAAGATTTGTGCCGCAATCTTTATGAGTTTTCAAAAATAGCAGACCTACAAGCTCGGCGCGCTATATGAGCATGTAGATCTGCTATTTTTCAAAAGCTAAAGTATAACATAATGCTTAGTTAAAACACCAAAAGGGGTTCCCGCCCAGAATGGGTTAAATAGCAGATATGCAAGCGTATAACACACCTCAAAGGCTTCTAGTGACGTTCATGAACGGTCACTAGAGATTCCAGAGGTGTTAGTTGGTGTACCTCATGGAAGTTAGCTCATGTCTCTTCCCAACCGCCGTTGACTCCATCACTGCTGACGGAATGAACTATATATAGAAGCTAGCTGGGCTGAATTAATGTGTCAAAAAAAAAAAGATGCTCACTCGATTTACCAAGCAGAAAGCTGAGCAGACTGCGTGGCATGCATGAAGAGTTGTCACAAAACGAGTTTAACCTTTGAGCCATAGAGAGTCTGAGCTATATAGAAACGGTGGTGGAGACAAAGCTTTGCCAGCAGCAGCGACGGCAGCAGCAGCGGGCTGAGGCAGCATTCTGAAGCAGGGATCAGTGTTTTAAATAAATGGTAGATTTTCTTTTTTGCTTTTAGTCCTCTTGTCCTGTTTTACTGCTCACTTCTGTGGGGCTGACCTACACGTGCATTACACTGCATTTTAAAGATACTACTTTTTTTAAATAGGTATGTGACAAATAATGATTGATTGATTGAGTGTGGGAGGGAGGGAGCCATGTTTAAATGCTCCGCATTGTGGTGATATTGGGGCTGTGAATGTGCAGAAATGCGTGGCTGATTAGAAACGCTGATTCAATTAGCAGGTGGACAGCACATTATAACGCAATGCTTCACTTTGTTTGTTACCCCCATTAAGACCTGAGGCCGGTTCTAAAACATTAGACATGCAGGCTGATTCTATAAGGATAATCCTCTGAATAATCCAGTTGCTTCAGAACCGTGGACAGCAGCTACAGTTGCTTCAGGACCATGAACAGCAGCTACAGTTACTTCAGGACCATGGACAGCAGCTACAGTTACTTCAGGACCGTGGACAGCAGCTACAGTTACTTCAGGACCGTGGACAGCAGCTACAGTTACTTCAGGACCGTGGACAGCAGCTACAGTTACTTCAGGACCATGGACAGCAGCTACAGTTACTTCAGGACCGTGGACAGCAGCTACAGTTACTTCAGGACCATGGACAGCAGCTACAGTTACTTCAGGACCATGGACAGCAGCTACAGTTACTTCAGGACCGTGGACAGCAGCTACAGTTGCTTCAGGACCGTGGACAGCAGCTACAGTTATTTCAGAACCATGGACAGCATAGCTATGTTGCTATAGTGGCGCAGATCGCATCTCAAATTATATTTTGTTCCCGGGGACCGCGGAAACATTTTCACAATAAAATAATATATACTGTATATAGTCCAAAAGTGCACTCTCTTCTTATATCACGACCTCTTGTACATGTCCGTACATATATGTGACAGGTGCCAGCAAAAAGTGCCTCAACTCGATTTTTACATTTTACATATTATTACAGATTATTAAAGTACAGAATGTAAGCTTTCATATGATGTATCATTCAATGAAATTGGACAATAATTGAAGGAGATATAACCATTTTAAAATGATTGGGGCCTTTCACCCAAAGCTGAGAAAAGTCCCTTTCAATATTCACAACATTTTTAACACCTTAGAGCTGGACAGAAGTGGGTGTGACAATGGGAGGGACAATAGGTACTTAACTCCACCCACAATGACCACCTTAGAACGTTTTAGCTGTCAACAGTGCAATATAGAAACACTGATATGTTTAAACAAACAATGCAATTTGTAAGGTGCCCCAATAAACCCTTTTGTAAGTACTAAGTATTAAATACTAAGTATAAGTATTCAAGTATTAAATACTAATTTAAGTGTTCAATTTCATTTATACACTACCTGGTTGTAAATAGCTGCAGTAGGCTACACCATTTTATGCAGGTCTATACTATTTCTATTTAGTGTACATTTAGTGGATGTGGCTTACATCCGGTCTAAAGCCCACCCACTGTATGCGCTGATTTCCATACACAATCCGTATCCTCCCCTCACCGGATGTTGAATTAACAGTACTAACGGCCATATATTTGACGATCTTTTACACAAAACGACATTTCCTTTTCACTTGATACCGTTTCGAAGAGACGGCCTACACAAACGATCTATATACAAAATGAAAGCCCGAATTTCGTAGTTTATATAGTATTTTGAATTTTTTTAAATGAGCAAAAAATGAGCGAGTTATGATTTAAAGAAAAGACGAGTTATTTTGGCTCTTTGCGGCTGGAGGAAAAGAACAAGAATAAGCAGCAACACTCTTCCATGGATGAAGCAATATAGCACTAACGGGCAACGTTTCACATGTATTATTAGTTTTATACATTTTAGGAGTGAAAACATGTGTTTAGATGCTTATGACAACATCTCAGCAGTTAAGACAATGTCCCTCTGTTAACACACGACACACAGACAGCTAGCTAACTAGGCTAGCTAGCTTTTAGCCTGTTGTTGTGTGATGGTGGAAGTCTATTCTCCAGGCTGGGAAGCGTATTTGAGCGTGTAGCTACGTGGTTTTGTTTATTTTCCTGTAAAGTATAACCCAAAAGCTCCTCCATACTATAGCCATGTAGAATAATTCTGTGTTTATAAACACACAAGCACGCTAATGGGCGGTGACCAGAGCGTGAAACCTCAGAACAAAGAGATCTCAGGACCAATCGAAAACAACATGCAAATCTCAGAACTGCGCTTCTCCGGCCCCAAAACATTGTTAAAAAACAAGCCTACTTTGACATATAAATGTATACGTTTAATTTGCCCAAATGAACAATCTGTTGGAATAAAAACCTTCTTCAACATTGAAACTGTCTTAATATGAAAAAAAAAGAAAATCACATAAAAAAAAAAACGGTTTTATTTTGACCATTTAGACCATTTCATTCTGGCGAGTTGAGGCACTTTCAGCTGGCACCTGTCACATATATATATACATATATACATGTATATATATATATATATATATATATATACAGTAAGCTCATAGCAAGGCACGAAAGCAACCCTATAGGTGGTTGTGTGTTGGTGACTGACTATACACTTATCGACATGGGTGTCGTTTTCCCACTCACTGTGTGGAAAAGCTTTTACGGTATAAATACATTAGCAGTTTACTACCCAGTCCTATAGTGGGGCATGTCATTAACGTAAGCTATACAGATGTGCCATTCCAACACTTCAGGCTTTCCTGTACTTTTTCTGCAAGTTTTTTTTGTTACCGAAAAGTGTCCCTTTTTGATACTTCTTTTCATTGTAAAAAAGGAGTCTGATGACAACACCTTTGCAAATGCCCTCCTATATCTCACTGACAATGTTCCGACAATGTACTCTGTCTTTTTTGCCAATGGCGTGACGTGTGAAGTTCTCAAATCTGTATGTTCGTTACAATTAATTCTTCCTCCACATTGCTTGAGTCAGACAGACATGACAGGCAGGTGTAAACACTTGTTTCCCCCACTTTTGATTTACTGTAATTTCAACCAATTAAGCTGAGTTTTCACCACCTCGAGTCTATGGAGATTGGAAATAACAAATTGTATCTCACCTCACATCCTTATTCGTTTCCGTTTTTTCTCACTTCATTCTGTATCTCCTCGTTATATTCTATAGCACTTGGGCTTCAGATTTAATTGTGCGCGGCGCACAAGCGAGTGAACTGAGCCACTGCGAGATGCACCGCACCGTAAAGTCTGCCGGATGGCAGGGCATGTTGAAACAGAAACAGAAGGAATCGTTACAGGGATCCTGCCGGTGTGTGGCAAACTGTAGAAGACTGTAGATTAGATTCCAGCTGCCCGTCTGTTCAAGCGCACGCTATATGCCCAGTGGAATGCCAACTGGTCCGCAACGCCCCACCCCACCCCATGAACACCCCCTCCCCTCCCCTCCTGGGCCAGGGCCTGTTGTTCTCGGCAGCGTGGGGGAGCGGGGTCAGAGCCTCAACATTCTGTGACTTGTTAGTATAGGAGTGAGAAGTGAGAACTAGGGCAGTGTGTGTCTGCAGGCGACGGGCGAGCAGCCAGCAGAGGAGAAACAAATGATGGGAGAGCAGAGAGGGGAAATGATGAAGTGACTTGAGAACACAGGGAAGGAATAGAAAGGTAAATGCTGTAGTGTAGAGTGAGGGGGGCCATTGTAGCAAACTCCTTATGCTCTCAAGAGTGGGGGAGAGAGAGTATATCCCAGTTTAGGGTTGTGTTTAGTTCACAGGATCGTCAATGATTCAGTATACAGACATTTAGGCAACTATACTTTTTCTAATGTATAGTTGGTCTACTCTAAAAGGTACCAAACAGGTATAGTCTGGAACTCACCTATGCTTTCTATGGCATAGGCAGCTCCCGCCGGCAGAAACAGTGCGCAGCTGCTGGACATGAGACTAATTAATTAGCGCGACAGAGAGAGAGAGAGGAGTGTGTGTGTGTGTGTGTACGGGTGTGCGTCAATTTAACAAAGGTGCAGACGATCAGAAATCAGGCAGAGAGTGATCGACGTTCGCGCTATACTCTATGCCGTATTGAAGTGGACTCGGACCCAGACTTTTTTTTTGACTCCCTGGAAATAAAAAGGTCTGGGTTTTCCGAGGCTATACCAAACAGGTGGTGCTTATCGAGCTGACTGGTACCCATGGGAAGAGAGGATGGAGGGGGAAGCGTACGAGCGCAAGCTCAAGAAATATCAAGCCCTCATCCTCGAGAGCCAGCTAAAACGGACGGAAGGCCTGGAATCTACTACTACTACTGAAGGAACTAAAGACATAGAGTTAGGTGGTGTTCAGCAGGGGGTATAGAGCCAGGACGCTGGATCTGCCGTTGAGCCCCATCCGAAGTGTCATTGGCTTAAATCAACGAAACACCAGTGAAGGGGGGGGGGGGGGGACAGCAGCTACAGTTGCTTCAGAACCATGGACAGCAGCTACAGTAATGTCAGAACCATGGACAGCAGCTACAGTTATTTCAGGACCCTGGACAGCAGCTACAGTTCTTTCAGAACCATGGACAGCAGCTACAGTTATTTCAGGACCCTGGACAGCAGCTACAGTTCTTTCAGAACCATGGACAGCAGCTACAGTTATTTCAGGACCCTGGACAGCAGCTACAGTTCTTTCAGGACCCTGGACAGCAGCTACAGTAATTTCAGGACCATGGACAGCAGCTACAGTTGCTTCAGAACCATTGACAGCAGCTACAGTTGCTTCAGAACCATGGACAGCAGCTACAGTTATTTCAGGTCCGTGGACAGTAGCTGCAGAACATCTCTTCGGCTATGTATGCTGTTTTTAAGCATATACTCTTAACACATTGACTCCCATGGTAATTGATAATAAACATCGTTTCCCCGACGCAGTTTTTCACGAACCTTTGAAGAATCACCCCGTCGCGATTGTACCTCCATTTCATGAAAATCTGCCTGAAACTAGTCGAATGGTTTGTTATCGAATCGAAACATATTCCACCGCCACAATCCCTAAACAACAACAGAGAACAGAGCAAATGCACGCGGCCATTACGCACCATAAAGACTTTGTGCCTCCATTTCCCATGAGCCCTGAGAATCGAGTGTCAGTGCTTGTTCCGGTCATGTGATCCAAATGTGTGATGTCACCGCCCGGGTTGTCCGAGGGAAACACTTGGTGAGCTTGTAGATCGACAACTTTCACTATTTATTTTTCCCCCTAATTAAGCAATTTAAGGATTCATGGACTTCTTGACATTGTATGGAATTCAAAAATGCTTGAAATAGTACACAAGATGTAACAAGAATGTACAACCTTGAACCTTGAACCCTTGTTGATTTGTAAAAAAATATATATTTTTTTAAGGAAAAATGAATAATGTGTTGCCTGCCACACATGTAAAAATGCTTCCCTTCACACAGTCTGGGAAGCACGGAAGCACTGATCACGAACAACAAGCGATAATAAGCGGATGTCAAGCCTCCTTCCCCACTCCCGTTTTGTCTTTAATTAATAATGTAATTCAAATGTTTGTCTCAGAGTGTATAAACACACCCTTGGGCTGCTTCGGCTGTCTTGGGGCTCCATGACTGGGGAGACAGCACAGTATGGATGTCAAATTAACCCCTGGGCCTCGTATAGGGACTCAAAGGGACGGTTTTGCTGCTGCTTTTTATGACACAGATCTGGTCGTTTTATTAGTCCAATTTGACCCCCCGCAGCAAATCAATTACACAAGAGGCTTACTATAAGAACCAACAAACGAATCTGAGAATCTTGACATTCCAAATTAACTATAGGGCACAAGTACATGAACAGGATATGAGACAAATAATAAATGACTGCTGCAATGTGGAGACAATATTCACTGTTACACTACGCAGAGAATATAAGCTCATTAAAAAGAGCAAATCAACCCATGCCCCCCGCAAGGCAATTTTACAGTAAATCTAACCATGCGATACCAAAATGATTAAAAACATACACAAACAAACCAAAGTGTCGATTTGTAAGATTAGACTAGGGCGATGCCTATATTTGCGAATGTACGCCCCTCTGGTAATGCAAAGCATCTCATAACGGACGGCTGGGATTTACGGATACATAGATATCTCTTGACGCCCGCTCAGTCAAATGACGTCCCACTCGGAAACATATCTCCCTCTATAGTCCTCGGCGATATATATACACATATAGAAGAATCCATGCGTCTTTAGATAAACACACGTGCAAAATCTCTGTCCGTGTGTGTGTGTGTGTCTGACTGTATATTGACTGTATACTGTATATGTCGAGTGTGTATAGGTGGTGGTTCCCCGTGCACCGTGAACGCTTACATATTCCAATTCAACACGGTGGGAGCACAAAGGCAATCCCAGCAGCCACGCCGAGCCATCACGGTCACCCCCCCCCCACGCCATGAGATCGATGGGCCAGCAGCAGCAGCAGCTCTCTGGATGCATGGAGTCTGAAACAGACCCACTGGAGACTATACTGGAGCTATATACGTGAAACAGCAGCATGCTACCATACCATACCGCGTGCTGCTGGGGGCTCTATAAATAGAAGCAATCTGCAACCCCACCTAATGAGAGAGCTCACTGTCAACAAGCTGCTGCTGCTGGCTGGCTGCTGCATGTGTGTGTGCGTGTGTGTGTGTGTGTGTGCGAGTGTGTGTGTGTGTGTGTGTGTGTGTGCGAGTGTGTGTGTGTGTGTGCGTAAAACAGCTGACCATGCTGTTTAAAGTCACAGCTCCGCAAATCACTGCCCTGCCAAGAAGTAAGTATGTGCGTGCGTGCGTGCGTGCGTGCGTGTGCGTGCGAGCGTGTGTGTGTGTGTGTGTCTCTGTGTGCGTCTCCGTATGTCTCCGAGTCTCTGTGTGTGTGTCTGTGTGCGTGTGAATGTCTGTGTGGGTGCGAGAGAGAGTCAGGGTGGATGGGTGTGACTGTGTGTAACGTGTGTGTGTGTGTGTGTGTGTGTGTGTGCGTGTGTGTGTTGCTAAGAATAGAATCAGTCGTCTTCCAAGTTACCTTGGCAGGATGACGGCAGCATGAGAAGAAGAAAGAGCTACCCTCCCCCCCCCCTCTCTCTCTCTCTCTCTCTCTCTCTCTGTGTTTCTTATCTCATTCTTTACTTAGTCTTTACTCTCCACGTACCTTATCCATTCCCCCCCCCCCCCTCTCTCTCTTCTTCCACTTTGTCTCGTTGCTGCTTTTGCTTTTACTCAAATCTCTCTGGGCTGTCAGTATGTAGGAAAGTCTGGCTGTGTGCATGAGGCTCAAGGCTGCTGTGTGCGTGCGTGCGTGCGTATGTGCGTGCGTGCGTGCGTTGCGTGGCGTGCGTGAGCTTGCCATGGGTTGAATGTAGAATAATTGCCATTGTTTATTTCCTGACACCTGGCTGTCTCTTTTCCCTTTCTTTCCTTTCCCCCGCTGCTCTCCCACACAAAGCCACATAACGTACTGATTGAGCTCCCGTCGGCTGACAGCTGAAAGTGAGCTCGGCGGCTCCAAAACTTTTGCCTCCGCCGCCGTCATCGCTCTCTCTCTCTCTCGCTCTCGGAGAGAGAGAGAGAGAGAGAGAGAGAGACGGGGGGGGGGTGCGCCTGTCAGTGGCGTTTCGAGCAGGCACTCCAATTAGCATGATTGCGGCTCGATGGCGTGTAGATCAATGGCGCTCAGCCACCTATAAACAGAGCCCAGGCCACAGCGCGCTATATAAGGGGACAGGATCTGAACAGCTGGCACACACACACACACACACACACACACACACACACACACACACACACACACACACGGGAGGACCACAACAGAAGGTCTGACAACTCAGGTGACAAAATGCTGTCACGACGCCAAAGCGAAAGAGATAATGGAGGAATATACGATGGCAAACGATTCCGTTGTACCAGTGTGATATGTGTACGTTTCCATTGTGTATACTCTGTGTGTGAGTATACCTTACTATACGGTATAAATCATTAGGGGGTTCCCAGACGCAGAATCACTGTTGTACAGTGTATCAACTATACCTCAAGTTGTTCATTTAGCCAGAATGGGTTCCCAAAGTGGGGTCCGGGGACCACCCAGGGGTCCTTGAGGGGAGTTCCAGGGGGGTCCCCATGCAGCTAAATGATAGTTGGGAACAAAATGGACCCTCATATGGATCTGTAAACTACTGAGAGTGTACACAATGGTTTACAATATAAATTGGGGGTCTCAGAGATAGAAATGCCATTAAATGAGGGACCATATGTTATAACTATTTGGAATATATAGTTATTCATATTTCACATTTAATTTCATAATGTTTATAAAGATGTTTATTTCATATTATTATTATTATTATTATTTACAGTTTAAAAATAACCAGTTGGGAGTTAAAAAGATTGATTTCAGTTAGAATAACTGTTTCTGTTATAGTATTCATTTACTATGCGTTTGCTGGAACTGCATTTCCCATAATGCTTTATGCTATAGCGCCGGATATCCAGGTCCAGGAGCCGCTCTTTTCTTTGGGTTTGTTGTTAAATGTGAGTCAGATACGAGCTAACTATAGCAGACTATAGCCGAGAGAAACCTCTTATGCAGTGATACTATACGATTCATTCAATATTTGTGCCTTTTCTTGTAACGCTTTTTTTTCCTTACATAAACTGGAACGTGAAACTTCATCCACAACATCCTGTCAAGTCTTTTCGACTATATTACCATAGCCTAAAAAAAAATGCATGTAAAACTGGGGGTCCTTGGAATGAAACGGGTTGAGAATCACTGCTATTAGAGCTATAAAAAAAATCTCTCATGGGGGTCCCGGTCCCCGCGGTATATCTTTTTTTATCTAATGGGGGGTCCCGCGGGCTCATTAGTGGCAATCCGGGGGCCCCTTTGACATGAAAAAGTTTCACAAGAGCCTTTGTTTCTGTCATCGTCAGGTTGTCCTTGTTTACGTATTCACGTATTTTTTGTATTGTTCCGTCTATTGTCTACTCTATACAGTGTATTTTTGTACCCCCTCGATTTTCTCAAACAAGAACTGAGGTGCTTTTAAATGTCTGCAAGAGTGTCCCTGTGTTGTCATGATTGAGCTCAAACTATTGAGAATTCAATCGAATGTGGTTTGCCACCGTTTCTACATGGCATATTATCCCATTCAGACCGGGAACCCATTCTGGTGTTAGCATCATGTTATGCTTTATCTATTGAAAAACAGCAGATCTACAAGCTCATAGCGCGCCACCGAGTGGCGCGCTACGAGCTTGTAGGTCTGCTATTTTTGAAAAATTCGAAGAACGACTGACATTTCTTTAATCTGATCTCAGGTCAGAATGGGTTCATCAGACCAGTGTGTGTCCAGTGGAAACCTCGTATGAATCTGATCTCAGGTCAGAATGGGTTAAGCACAATGAATAGAAAGAAGAAGAAGAAAGGAGCGTAGCGTTGATGAATAGCAGCAGTGCACTCCATCTCCCACACGCAAGCATTCATTTCAGCTCCGCCGCGTCGATCTATTGATCTCCTTCTGCGTGAAGCCACTAGTTGTTGACTGATCAGTCCACTTCACTGCTTTTGTATCGTTTACTTTAAATCACTCCAGACGGGAACCCCCTTTTGGTGTTTTAAAACTAAGCATTATTTAGCTATTGAAAAATAGCAGATCTACAAGCTCAGAGCTTGTCTGTCTGCAATTTTTTTTTAAATCGTGAAAATGCGGCACAGACTTTTTTTTATAATTTTGACGTCAGGCCTAAATGGGTTAAATCACTCTTTCTGAGAGCAAATGTCCCCGACAATTATGATGTTTCGATCAACATTATCTTAACATCTGTTGATCGAAAGCGTTGTTGAGAGCCCAATAAAACACATTGAAGTGTTTATAACAGGAGGTGTGCGGTATTGTTTTCGGCTATGAACAGTGAGAGAGGGAAACGAGGAAAGACAGGAGAGAGGCGGGCGGGGGAGGGGGAGGCAGCGAGGCACATGCCATAAACTGTTTCATGTCAAGGGAGCCCCAAATGGACACTAATTAGCCCCGCGGACCCCCGTTTGAAGAGATATTATGTCAGGGACCCCCATAAGAGAAGGTTTTTACGGCTCTAGCAGTGATTCTCCTCTAGTTTAATTTCAAGGACCCCCAGTTTGACATGCATTAGTCTAACGGACACCCCATTTAATGGCATTTCTATCTCTGGGACCCCCGATTCATATTGTAAAATCGATGTTATTTTAACTCTGAGAGTGTACAAATGGAACCAAACGGACCCGTTAGGGTTCGTTTGGTTCCATTTGTACACTCTCAGAGTTAAAATAACATTGATTTTACAATAAGCGTTTGGTCGATTATTCGAGGGCCCCACTAGCAATATCCTTACGGCCCGCCCACCAGTGGGGCTCCCCGGCACACAGGTCTGGAATGGCTGGTTAAATAAACAAACGCAACAACTGCTACAGTGGCGACCGAGCTGACATGCTCAGAATTGAAAAGGGATCATTTTTTTGCTGCCTGTCGCTATTTTGTTGGCACAGTGCAGCAGATCAAATCTCATCACTTTATATAGACTGCAGCTCTGAAGAACTAACCGGGGAGATATAGAGAAGAAACCGTCGTGGCATTCTTTACAAAACATGAGCTCAAGACAGGAGATGTCAAGAGAAGGAGGGTTGGAAGTATTATAGGACTGAAGCGGAGGAGATGTTTTGAATGGGAGTTTCACTGAAGGAGTATTTCTTTCAGATCTGTCGGCAGTGGAGCTCTGTAAAGGACGACGATGTATCGGTCTGTCCATACACGCGTCCAGCGTTTTGGACAAAAGTGGACTGGACTAATTTTTTTTCAACCTAAGCTGATTTGTTACGGAGGTTTTCAAATGTAAATGTCTCTGCTTTCATGACTATACTTTGGGAATTTCTTTCGAATTAGAGGTTATTGTCTGTGCTTTTTCTGTAATTAGGGTATTTCTATTTGTTTTAAAGGTAAAATACCTGTTGAAATCAAACCTAAGCGGCAAACGCTATTTTGTTATGGAGGTTTTCAAATGTAAATGTCTTTGCCGCTTTCATGACTATAATTTGGGAATTTCTTTCAAATTAGAGGTTATTCTCTGTGCTTTCTGTAATTAGGGTATTTCTATTTGTTTTAAAGGTAAAATACCTGTTGAAATCAAACCTAAGCGGCAAACGCTATTTTGTTATGGAGGTTTTCAAATGTAAATGTCTTTGCCGCTTTCATGACTATAATTTGGGAATTTCTTTCAAATTAGAGGTTATTCTCTGTGCTTTCTGTAATTAGGGTATTTGTTTTAAAGGTAAAACACCTGTTGAAATGAAACCTAAGCAGCAAACGCTATTTTGTTATGGAGGTTTTCAAATGTAAATGTCTTTGCTTTCATGACTATACTTTCTTTAAATTAGAGGTTATTGTCTGTGCTTGCTGTAATTAGGGTATTTGTTTTAACTATGTACAGTATAGATATTTGTATAGAAAGGCCTAGCCGGGGGCAAGGGTCGCAAATTACAGAAGCCTTGGATAGAACCCCCCTCCCCCTCATACAATCAGTATTGCATTACTCATTGCATGCAGTATCACAGCATATACGGCTGTAGATTTTCTATGAGCACTTAAAGAGAAATATTAATGTCAGAGAGAAGGCTCACGGCAGGTGTTATCTTCAGCCATTTAAAGATGTCACAATCATGTTGATTTGACATTGACAATTGAATAACTAAATCAAATCCAAAATGATTAAAAACAAGAATAAAGCCACCTTTCCACATCTGGCTTTTTGTCTTTAGTGGGGAAGGTTATAACCGCCATTCATTTTTATGACAAATTCCTCTTCAGTGGGTATTTATTGGCTCCAAATCCGATCCACAGTGATAGAAACAAACCTGCATGGCACCCATGGGGTATACACACTACACAGTGTTGTGAGCGTTTATCCGGGTTGCGGGGGGGGGAGGGTATTTCATCATTTCACTCACTTCATTTGCTCATAACAATAGATATGTTCCGAACTGGAAAAGGAAAAGATATGTTTGGATTGCGTATTGCCTGCAGTGGACAGGCATGCGTCGTCCAAGAGTGGGACATGGCACATGAGTGAGTGAGTGAGTCCCCATGGGCACACATATGAGCCGACAGCCGTGGACAGAAGAAGCTGCGTTTTACGTCATTTCCGAGTTTTTAGACGCTCTCCTCCGCGTCAGTCAGCCGCGGGGGGGGGGGGGTACGTGGAGCTTCTTTTCCATCCACCAGCTGTCTAAAAACTCGGAAATGACATAAAGCGTAAGCTTCTATCTGTCTGCGGCTGTCGGCTCATAATATGTGCCCATGGGGACAGAGTGAGTGAGTGAGCAGTGTTGGGCAAGTTACTTTTAAAAAGTAAAAGAATTATAGTTATCGTTACTTATCTAAAAAAGTAATTTGTTACTTTACTTTACATTAACAGTTTGACTGGTTTAAACGCGTAACCCGCATTTTAATCAACCCCCCTTCACTGCCGAGATTGTTGTATTACCTTTCGAGCATACGCTGAATTATTTGGGCTTTTAATCCGCGGAAATCCAGCGAAAAAAGGTCCCTCGGTTTGTTATGATCCGATCGTACCATCCGCCATCTTGGTGCACCCGGAAGACGCACACAACACCCGTCTCCATGAGGCGTTGTACCCCATTCATTTGCATTGGCCTCAATTTCCCAGAAGCCCTAGCAGCCCACAGCATGTGACGATTTCCGGTTTCGTCATCAAAACGAAACCATCTAGTCTCTTTCTCCGCGGCGAAGACAGAGTTTATTTTTATTTATTACAATACGGCGGATTAAACACATAAAACAAAAGGCGGGTAGGTACGTCGTATATCGCAGCGACAGTAACCTGGAGTATACCATTCCTGGCAGTAAAACTTAAATTATGAAAGTAACTACTTTACTTTACTTAAAAAAATTATTAATATAAAAAAATAAATTAAAAGAAGGTTTTTTGTGCTGTCGCACAGTAAGAGAAAAGACAATTCCCTCTTAACATTATATGAAATGTAGTGGAACAGTAAAACATGTTCAGGAATTTTGACAGGCATCTTTATTGTAGCCTCAAGTTGCCTTCATTTTTTTTTTTTAATAATAATCAAATAAAGAATTAGTCCATTTATCTGCAGTGATATAGAGATATTCTAATTCAGCTCATCTTCCATTTTAGAAGAGGGGAAGCATTTCCTCAACAACATAGGCTACCTATAGCAATCATTTTGTCAAGTTGACTCTTGGTGACATGCTACTGTGGCGATTTAAAATCGATATTTCCAACCCACAAACCATCCGATTTCGCTGGCATGACCCGCATTTGCCATTTTAGAGCGTGTGGTACTGTATTATAATTTCCGTTCAACCGGCGATTTCTGTCCGTGTATAGTTGTCTAGTGTGTATGCGTTACAAGGGTTTGTTGTGCGTCTGTGACTGAATGTGTTATACTGTTTACCGCAGCAAGGAAGCCCGCCTATACTCTGTAGACTGTCTCCGATTGGCTTACCCTGAAAATCTGGCCCTACGTTAGCCAATCAATGACCTCTCTTCTGACGCGACGTGCTTTTATCATGTTAGGGTGTGAAGCCAATCAAGCCATGTGGGCTCAGTAGGCTATAGTATGACTGCACAAACGAAACTGTCAACACAGGGAGCGCTCTCTCTGCACTGCAGTCAGCAGCACAGAGACGCCTGTATGATAGCCTCGCGGT
This sequence comes from Protomyctophum bolini, assembly GCF_963924005.1. Classification (NCBI taxonomy): domain Eukaryota; kingdom Metazoa; phylum Chordata; class Actinopteri; order Myctophiformes; family Myctophidae; genus Protomyctophum; species Protomyctophum bolini. Next base: position 5,234,781 of record NC_137864.1, on the reverse strand, counting down.
CGGAGCTGCATGGCGAGACTTTTCACTGATCACATGAGACATAATAACGCCTGGCATGGGAAATGTAAAGCGTTAGGTTGCAAATTATTAAGCATGAGTTAAGTCCGTTGCTCTCCCCAGGTTGGCAGAGCCCAGGATCACATTAGATGATTGACACAGGGGTGAAAAATGGGTTACAAAATCGTGGGATAAAATTTTTAAAAAAATAAAGGTTACACATTATTGCAAATAGTAGTTTCGTTATGTAACGTAACGCGATGTAAGGGCGTTAGTTACAACACTGTGAGCGAGTGAGTGTATGGGGGGGCAGAGAGAGAGAGAGAGAGAGAGAGAGAGAGACATAATATGACACATGCACAATACTGTACAATCACAGAGGCACCGATTTACCTTTAGGTTGACGTCTTCAAAGATCACCTGCCGCTCGTCAGTGATGCAATTCTGCAACAAAAAAAGGAAAACTCGCTGAAAATCACATCCTTCGACAAAAGCACCCCGAGTACATAATAGAGCTTCGGCGCCATGAGGGACGAACGATCCCCCTGATTGGTGCATTTGTCTTAATTCAAAGGGAGGTAATAAGGAAGGCAGACAGCTGGCAGGGATCACACAGAGAGAGAGAGACCTATAAAGCAGGAGATGGTGAGGGGAAATCACCCCGGTCTGATTAGGAATCCACTTTAAGCCATTTTGGGGACGGGAACCCCTCTTTGGTTTTCAAAGCATTATGTGTTATACTTTAGCTATTGAAAAAATAGCAGATCTACAAGCTCGTATAGCGCGCCACCGAGTGGCGCGCTATACGAGCTTGTAGGTCTGCTATTTTTTTGAAAAGTCGTGAAAATGTGGCGCAAATCTTTGAATATATATATATTTCAGAGCGGACTTTAAATATTGGCTTCTGGGGGGGGGGGGGGGGTCCCTGGAACTACATATTTTCAGATGGGGGGTCCGTGGCCCAATAGAGATAATTCTGGGGGTCCTTGACATGAAAAAGGTTGAGCAACACTGACATAGAAACATGGGTTTTTCAGATTTTTTTTCTTTTTGATTTAGAAGCCTTTTTTTAATCGATCTCAGTCCGAAATGGGTTAATCACCATGTGCTACACACAGTGGTTCCCAACCTGTGTGCCGCGGCACTTTAGTGTGCCGTTTGATATGTCCAGGTGTGCCGTCTGATTTGACAGAAAGTAACACTATAACCCTCGCCCCGAAAGCAATATTACAGCTACTGGGCTGCAGGCTATCCTATTGTTGCATCGTTGTTGTTGCCACACGTCTAACCCAGGGGGGCAGTCAGACAGATATTTTGTGAAGCCACTAAGTAAAATCGGGATTTCCTGAAAGTTCATATAATGGCCTTGTTGTTGTGGCGCTGTCATTGGGCCCAAAAAAACCCCATAGCCCCATAGAGGTCCATGTATTTGGGCCCAACTTCACCTAGACTGTCACGGTGTGTATCAGAATGGAACCCAAGTGCAGGCAACACAGGCAGAGCAAGTTCAATAGTTTAATAGCGACCAAAACCAAGGGAAAAGGCTTACATCGAAGAACATCAGGCATAGGTCAAAACCAAGAAAGCAGTCCAAAAACAGGCAAACAAATCCACAGGGGCAGGCAGAATATCAGAGTCCAAAAACAGGCAGGAGGTCAAAATCCAAACTAGTAAATAATCTCAGAACACTAGGAAAATACAGAGAACAGGAATGTAACACATGTAACAATGGTTATCTTCTAGCAAGGAATGAGGCGGAATGAGTCCAGTTTTATAGGCGGTGGCTTGATTGCAGAAGTAGGCACAGGTGTGTAATGAGAAGGGAACTGTTGGGCTGATGAGGCAGTGGGAGACAGGTGTATAGGTCTGCAGTGTGGTGGAATAGAATGTGGGAGTGGCTGAAGTGGAAATACAGACAGGGGAAGACTCAAACCATGACATATAGACTGTATTACCTTAATAAACATGGTCATGAATACTTTCTGCTTCCAGTCACTATAGTTTAAAGTCTCATTTCATAATATTCTTTTTTAGAAAATGATGGTCCCATTTATTAAAAAAATTACCATAAAGTCGCGTATGTTCTGAGGGGCGTGGCTACCGTTACAGTATATGATCGGGATCCCCCATCACCACTCGAGTCAAAATAAAAACCAACTAAGAAGAAGGGGGGGAAGTCCCGCCTCGTTGTCTGGGCCAGACAATGGCTCAGCTGGGCCAAAACGGATCTATAGAAAGATGGCGATTTACAATTCAAGGACTGACAGGCTTCATTTTACGTCGATATCAGACCCGGAGAACGCTTTGTCCATATTTTTTTTTACAGTCTATGATATAATTATGAATATAGGCCTATATAAAGCACTGGTTCCCAAACCTTTTCATGTCAAGGACCCCCAAATTGACACCAATTAGCCCGCGGACCCCCATTAGAAAAGATATGCCTGCAGGGACCCCCATGAGGGACAATTTTTACGGCTCTATAGCAGTGATTCTCTGAACCAAGGACCCCCAGTCTGACATGCATTAGTCTACGGACCCCCATTTAAGAGGTATTATTTTTAAATCTCTGGGACTCTAATTTATTTATTACAGACCCATTTGGTTCCAAACTATCATTTAGCTGCAGGGACCCTCTGGAACTCCCTCAAGGACCCCTGAGGGGGGTCCCCGGACCCCACTTTGGGAACCACTGCTATAAAGGGGTATATATGCTGGCATCGCTGCGCGTTTCGCTAAATATTTGAACCACTTCGTTGTGCCGCGAAAATGGCGGATCTAGAAGCTCATTATCCTGTTATCCTACAAAAACAGCCGGTCCGTCTTGATCCACGTGATCTTAACCCATTCTGACTTGAGATCAGATTCATACGAGGTTTCCACTGGACACACACTGGTCTGATTAACCCGTTCTGACCCGAGATCAGATTCTAAAAATGTCAGTCGTTCTTTCGATTTTTCAAAAATAGCAGACCTACAAGCTCGTAGCGCGCCACTCGGTGGCGCGCTATGAGCTTGTAGATCTGCTATTTTTCAATAGCTAAAGCATAACAAAGCTTAAAACACCAAAATGGGTTCCCGTTCAGAATGGGTTAACTTGCACATGTGCAGGGAGTGAGAAAGTCCGTTTTAAAGTGTCCCCAAGAATGAATAAATTAGCTTGTCTTCTTTTTTTTTTACTTTCCTTTACACGACATATTCAGATTTGTGTTCAACTCAACCACAACATATTGTATAATCATACATATTGACACAATATGCTGTCTTGTAGGTCGACAAAACGACGCTTTGTTTTCAGAATTCATTGCACTAATAATCCTCTTTAAAAGCCTTTTAAGGGTATAAGTACTAAAAAAGTATAACAGACTGCATTTCCACACGTCCTGATATCCCTTTAAAATGCAAACCATAGCAACAACCCTTAAGTGATCCCCCATTCTAAGTGATGGCATGACTCGGGCCAACCACATATCTGAGGGAGCCTATACTGGAAAAAGGCAACACCGATTAACCATCAATCAGCACAGGTTTCAGCTTCCACGTCATTTGTCTTCAGTGGACTAGATGTGGATTTGTCATATAGGCGATTTAACCAGACACCAGATGAGTGCAGGCACACACACACACACACACACACACGCACGCATGTTCATGTATCGGCTACCTAGTACACACAAAAACATACTGTGTACACAAGCTGTCTGGCCACTTGATCAGGTTGTCAGACCATGCATCACACTGTGTGAGTTATGGCCTGACACACACACACACACACACACACACACACACACACACACACACACACCGTGGTGATTCCACTAACCTCCGAGGTGATGGGAGGCACCACTGCAAGCACAATGTGGCCATTAAGATCACATCACCAGCAGCATAGCAGGAAAAAAAAGAGACCTTGTTCTCCGCAGGCGGGGATTCAGTGTCTGACCGCCTCAGACTCCCGCTGAGGTCTTGAGAACTTTGCTTTTCTTCCAGGCGAAGAAGATGGGACACCCCACTGCCATCAACACACCAAAAAACCACACTTGCAGCCTTTTCCAATTGAAAGTGATGGTTTCCTCAAAGAACTGCAGTCTGATCATCAGTTGAAAAACTTTCTCTATATGAAACCCCCGCTGGACTGAGTGCCTGTCCTCCTGCAGTTTTGCCAATCGACCACTTGTTGGTGGATTGAGCCGGCACTCACTAAGCCTGAGTTGAACTCTTCTGACTTATATACGTCTGAGTCAAGACCTGGAAATTGTAAGCAAGCCAACAGTCAGTTTCACTCAGATTGCCAGCCACGCATCCTAGGCGTGGGACGATTCACTTATCTCCCAATTCGATAGGATCGCGATGCCTATAGGATGCCAATTCGACTTATATTGCAATTCTTAATTATATTGCGATTCTGCGATTCAATGATCGTTGCGATTTTATATAACCTTATGTGATTCCCCCCCCGAAATTATAATTTATCTACTTACTACTTAATTATAAACAATATAAACCCTGAAACGTTGAATTATACACGTCAATGCAGCCAGATAACGTCTATCTGACATGGAAAAATCGACTGAACAATCGATTAAAAAAATCGTGGCAAAAAAATCATGATATTTAGATTTTTGTAAAAAAAAACTGGCTCATCTGTGTTGAAGCCAAGGCCCTCTGTTTTCAACCGGAGGAATCCTCGGCCCATTGTTCCCCTCTAACACCGTGTGTAACAACACATATCACAGACACTCTCAGATACTCTTCATCTACGTTTATCAAGGTTATATTTGTTTGGCCACAAGGAGAACCACCGTATTGAACATTTTCAACAGAAGCTGCTTTGCAGGCTAAATGCCTGACGGTTTAATTGGTCGTGAAAAATGGAACAAGGCAATTCCACGAGGCTTTATTGCTGAATCACACAATAACGTCAAAATAATTATTTGAGATGAAATGAAACAATTAGATGCAATATCATAATATCATGATGATATTATGAAAGAGCTTTTCTCTTACATAGCAATTTGAGCTGAAGTTGCTTCAAAACAAAGACACACGCACACGCGCGCACACACACACACACACACGCACGCTAGGCTACACACACACACACTTAAAATGATCAGATTGAAACTCCTGAGTGTGAGGTTGTTGAGGGTTTGTAACACACACCCACAAACGCTCTCAAGGTTTAAGGTTATAATGTTTAACCTTTAGTCTCCGCCCCTCCATCACCACCCCACCAATTCGTTTTCCCACAATGCTAATTAGCTTTTGGAGATGTGATGTGGATTTAATGTTCAGATTTACCACGCCGTGATGCCATAACTATACTCGATTCAACGGTCATACCGTGTAGAATAATACAATCATACTTTTCTCCATTTGACCCCGAGCCTTTGCAAAAATTCAGACCCTGACGTATTTGTTAAAGATGGAGTGCCACAATTTGTGTAGTTTTCCAGTTTTTCCTCATGTGTCTATGAGGTGACGGTACTTCATTAGACACCCTGGAGTCGTTTTTATGTGCAATGGTGTATTGCCTTTGTATTCAGGGTTTCTTCCTGGAGGCTGAACCCTTGACAGTCAAACGGGCCAATGAAATAAACAGTAATATAGTGACATCACAGCCCCTCCCCCTTTATCATACAACTACAGCTGTGCAGGGTGCGGCTTCAGTTCAGGTGGATCACCACCCATCACCACCCACCAGGCAAACCAGGCATACTTAAAGGGACACTTCACCCTTTTTGCAAAAAAATATATGTTAATGACGTTTAGGAGCTTTAGAACACTTTCCTGGGGGTCTTTATGTGTGTAATATGTGGTTTGAGATATTTTAGATTGTAGCAGTGAGCCTGTTGTCTCTGATGTCATGGACACTGGGCTCACTTCCTTCCTGGACTACATGTTGTCTCAGTAAGACAGCTCTCCCCCTTTCCACAAGGAGGAGCAGTGCACCAAAGAATTATGGGAATGGTAGTCCAGGAAGGTAGTGAGACCAGTGTCCATGACATCAGAGACAACAGGCTCACTGCTACAATCTAAAATATCTAAAACCACATATTACACACATAAATACCCCCAGGAAAGTGATCTAAAGCTTCTAAACGTCATTAACATATATCTTTTTGCGAAAAGGGTGAAGTGTCCCTTTAAAGAACTGTTGGACGTGTCCACATAAAAGCATGACTTCAACAAATACTGTATACACTTTTTGGAAAAAAAAGCTCTTCCTCCTTATATTATAATAATACCTGATGATCAATGTTTTAGGGTGGGATAAAAAAACGTGGCACTCCATCTTTAACAAACATTGAAGAGACCCACAAACTGAGAATCAAAATAAAATCCTCCGGGTATAATGTCCACGCGATGTCCCCGAAGCCAGGTGCTGTATCCGTGCAGCTCACGACGAGGGATGACTCACGGCATCGCCGAACGGCACCGATAGCGGCCGCTGCCATGTGTCACGGCGCCTGAGGAGCTGATGTCGAACGCCTCTCTGATTCCACTTGAAACGCAGATGAGAGGGGATCGACTGTAAAGGACAGCCATGAGCATGAACCTCTCACTGTGACAGGTCTGCCTGTGCGCGGCGCTGGTCACTCTCCATCGAACAGGACTATAGGTCTGTTCCCCACTGTGTCGGGGCACATGGACGACATCCAGGGAGGGACCACCACGCTTTGTTTCATTTTCCATTGAGACATAATAAGAGCCTTATACACATCCCTGTGTGTGTACCTTCGTCGGAGCGCATGAGTCACGGTCAGCACCAGCATAGCCTCAAGGTTCTCCAGCCAAGGTTCTCAAGTCTCCAGCTGGTCCTACTGCCCCCCACCTTCCCCAGCCAAAACCGTCCATACAGCCCTCTCTCTGCTGGGGCAGTATATATCTTCAGGTCCAAGTCCAAGTCAGTGCAGTTGGTGTCGAGTTATCGTAGGCTCGATATACTTTGCATGGCAGTTTGTCATGTCAGTATGCGAAACAGAATCGCACCAGGTGAGGCCCAGGATGTGCTGTATAGAGCGTTGCAGTCCCGCCCCACTTTCATGACGACGCCAGGCCCAGGAAATAGTTTCCAATGCATTCTTCGTATGCATTTTATGCATGCAAAACGTATTTATTTATTTATAGACCTCATAAGCGTCGTACGAAGCCAACACTTACAACAAACTCAATATTTTGGACCAAACATAATTACAAAGAAGAAAAACAACAACAAAAAGTGTTTAAGTTTTCTTCTTCTTTCTAATTATTTGTTCAACCCGAAAAATTGTGTTTGTCGTCATGATTCGTCACGACAAGAGTTGGCTTTGTCCGCGGCGTATAAACGTCTTTAAATAAAGACTTTCTGAAAAGTCTATGAGGGAAATGAACAGGGATTTATTTTCCGGGTCTCTCGAGGGGGCGGGACTGCGACGCTCTATAGGCAATGGCATCCAATATGGAAGTGACATTGATTCCCTTTTGATATTTTCTTTTCTTATGAATTTCATGTTTTTTCAGGTTTCAGGAGAAGAAAAACCAAAAAACACCACCAAAACCCACATCTTCTGCCATCATTCGGTTGTGTGTGTAACGTCCAGACCACCAAGCATCACATTTTCCTCTTGTTGGATTACACAGGGCTTCCTGACATTTTAAAGCAATCAATACATATGTGCCTTTAGAATTCTGTGTCTAGAAAAAATGCTTTGTTGCATTTCGAAGGTTAAAAGGGATCGACTGCCTGTCCAGTGGGAACCGCTCTTCCACCGAACTGGGTTTTTTTTTTCTCTCCGGATTTAAAATGGATATAAAGTGCAGTTCCGAGCTGCCCTCCTGGCAGTGCGAGAGCTTAAGATATATCTGTTTTGTGGGAAAAGATCACTGCACATAAAAGAGTCAGCGACAGTGAGTGGTATAGCCACAACACACACTTCGACCTCACACCTCAAAGCCCCCAACATTTAAGAATATTTCATTCACAACTATAAGGAAATGATAGTCCAACTGGGATTTCCAGACAGTGTGCATGGTCAGGGCACTATAGCTTAAAGCAGCACATGCGGACGGACGGTCGGCCAAGGCCTTATGCATGCCATTTGATTTTGATTTGATTTGATTTATATTATTCATGATACAATTCATAGAAGAGCAGTATACAGAATTATCAGGATTGCACAAAAAGTCAGAGGACTTAATTCCATTGTGATCCAAATACATAGTTACAGCATTATGATAAGAAGAACATGTGCACTAATGTTACAATACTAACGACATTCACAACTGGCCATCATACTGTAGTGTAGATCAATAAACAAAAAGACAATAAATAGATATAAATAGATAAATACAGCACTATACTATACTAACTCGCCCATCAGCCACTTTTTCCAAACATATCTTTTAAAAATGTTCAAAGACTGGGCAAATTGAATTTCCCTTGGGATTTTGTTCCAAAGGGATTTTGATCCTCCATTCCGTGTGTATGTGAACCGTAGAAGGTTATTCGTCTCACTGCATTTGCTATACGTGCAGATTCACAATCTCTTCAGCCATGAATCTGAATTTTGGATCCAGATTTGGGTTGGGAACTATGCACTGATGGGAACCACTGATCCGGCACACACTCGTGTTTGGTGGGCCGAGTTTTCATAAAAAAAGTGCAGAGTTCCGATGGCAGCAACGTTGCTCGCAGCTTGACAGTGACAGACAATTCATGTTATATAATAGCACACAGTGACATTTTAGCTGCTGTCAAACCAACCAGCACAGCTTTTCATCCTCTCTTTGGTCCATTATTATATACTGGCCATGGTGTTCCTGACCTCTCAAATAGACAAGAAGAGAGGCTAAAGAGAGTGAGAGATGGGGGGGGGGGGGGGGGGGGGGGGGGGGGGGGAGCGTCAGAGGCAAGCAGAATGAGAGTCGGCGAAGCAGAGAGAATGAGGCACCAAGAGTGAGTGGGCGAGAGTGAGTGTGTCATCCACAGAAGAGATGCAGTGACTATAACAGCAATTGAATGGCTGTAATTCAACCTTGTCTCTGCAGGTAAGTGTGTGTGTGTGTGTGTGTGTGTGTGTGTGTGTGTGTGTGTGTGTGTGTGTGTGTGTGTGTGTGTGTGTGTGTGTGTGTGTGTGTGCGTGCGTGCGTGCCGTGCGTGCGTGCGTGTGTGCGTGCGACAGAGGGACACAGAGTGAGGGAGAGAAATATAGATTAAGAGAGAAGAGAGGGAGAGAGAAAGGGCCAATGGGTTTTAAACATAAATCAATGGAATGGATGAGAAGAGAGCGAAGAAGCCATAGAGTATAGCTGAGCTATAGCAGAGGATGAGCAGTGAGGAGGAGGCATATAGGACAATTATTCAAAATGACCAACATGAAGCAGGGGAAGCAAAGAGAGAGAAGAATGGACGACTGTGAGCGAGGGACGGAGGAAGGGGAGGTACAGAGGAGAGAGAGAGAGAGAGAGAGAGAGAGAGAGAGAGAGAGAGAGAGAGAGAGAGAGAGAGAGAGAGAGAGAGAGAGAGAAACAGAAAACAAGAGAAGAACCAACCAAATACTACAGTAGTAGTAGTAGTAGTACAGAGTACAGAAAAGTACTACTAAGCTACTGTACTGTAGATATAGGATAGATCTATGCAATCAGCTACCTCTTAATGCCGTCACTCTCTCGCCCTGCATGTCCTTGTCTTTTTTCTATACTACTACTACTACTACTATCCTGGTCTTTCTCCGAACCACTCAGCGCCTAATAGCCTCTTCAGCTGAGTTTATTTTCTCTTGTTTTGTCTCCCCGTTCTCCCCTCTTTATCCCAGCTCTTCATTGTACTTTTTTACTTTAGCCACCCCCCCCCCCCCCCCCTGATGAAATAACATTCTACCAAGTGATCCAACCATTAACCTTGTTCTGCTCTTCCTCTCTTCTCATCTCGTCTCGTCTCCTCTTCTCCTCTCCTTCACTCCCCTCTTCTGTCCCCTCTCTGCAGTCCTTGACAACTATAGTCCTCTCCTCACTTTAATCACAGCGTCCTCATCTCACCAAAGCACAGCTTATTCCAATTAATGCGCCGGCATGTTGATTACTATACACCAGTAAGACGCACGAGGGGCGAGAAGGGGCGAGGGCGCGTGCCTGGCTGCACGCATCCACCTCGTTGACGGAAGACTGCTGGGAGAGCGCTGGCGCTTTGGCATGGGCGGGGGGGTCAGATCAACATGGAATGATCTTTGTATACTGGCCATATAAGGAGCATGTCTTGAGTGTATACAGGGTTTGATGAGGTCAGATCAACATAATGTCAGAACAGGTCAGCTCCATTAATAGCCAATAATGGTTCAACTTTCTTGCTCTCTCACTGTGTCAATTTATTCATAATTATAATACCTGGAATGTATATACCGGTATAGTGCTTTTCTAAGTATACTCAAACAACACCAACCATGCAGTGCCCCACCCTTCAAAGTCCATAGACCCCCCCCCCCAGGGGTCCTTGAGGGGGTTCCCCATGCTAAATGATTGAAACCAAATGGACCCATAGTTCTGAGTGTATACGCATGCAGAGTTATGGGGGTCCGTAGTCTAATGCGTACAGTAGAAAATGTAAAACGTTGGAGAACCACTGTCCTATATACTCAACTGGACGGTGATTGGCTCCTATACTTGACCAACTGCAGGTGACAGCCCTGCAGTGCCTGTGAGGTCCGACAACAGCCAAAAATATTCAGAAGCCTGTGTTCAGCTGATGTCAGCTTTGGTGTATTTTAGGATTACACCCAGGGGGGCAGTCAGACAGATATTTTGTTAAGCTACTAAGTTCATATAATGGCCTGTTGTGGTGCCGTCATTGGGCCAAAAAAAAACCCATAGCCCCATAGAAAGTCCATGTATTTGGGCCCAACTTCACCTAGACTGTATTACCTTACCTTACCAGTCACTAGTTTAAAGTCTCATTTCTAATGTCATAATATTCTTTTTGGAAAATGATGGTCCCATTTATAAAATAAATGACCATAAAGTCAATAAAATGTTCTGAGGGGCGTGGCTACCGTTACAGTCTATGATCGGGATCCCCCACCCACTCGAGTCAAAATAAAAACCAACGGAGAAGAAGGGGGGGGGAAGTCCCGCCTCGTTGTCTGGGCCAGCCAATGGCTCAGCTGGGCCCAAACGGATCTAGAAAGATGGCGATGTACAATTCAAGGACTGACAGGCTTCATTTTACGTTCATGTTAGACCCGGGGAACGCTTTGTCCATATTTTTTTACAGTCTACTGTATGATTACACCACAAATGCAAAATCATGTACCGTGGTCCTTCATAGCAAACAGTGGAACACACACACACAGTAGGCAACAAGACAGCAAGTCTATTTGCACAACACATTTCAACCACAAGGAAATGCAATATGCTTCACACAAGACATTAAGTCTGTGCAAAATAAACACAGTATAAGCAACGAGTAACACTTTTCTAATGAGAAACAGCATGCGTTTTAAGCAAACTTGGCGGTTTTGTCCTGAGCCTTTTTCATCCAAAAGAACACGGCAGCCTCAGTTTCCTCCTTTATATCAGCCAGACAGCACACTTCCCTCGCCCCTGATCTCGTGCCAGATGCTTCCTAATGCTGTTTACTAGTCATTTTTTAAGGTGAACAAATCCAGGTGATAAATCATGCTCTGGCAGCATACTGCACCCGTTACCATGGTGTACGGTTATTTGTTTGCACAGTGGTGGAACAAGTACTCAGACTGATTCTACAAATGCCTTCTAAATCCTGACAGTTTTCTGAAAAAAAACCCCATGTTTCTATGTCAGTCGTTCTCAAACATTTTCATGTCAAGGACCACGACTTTTCAAAAATAGCAGACCTACAAGCTCTTAGCGCGCTCGCTATGAGCTTGTAGATCTTTGTGTCTTTTGTGCAACACGGTGTCACAGAACAGTGTATTCAAATGTGTCCAGATGTGTCAAACGTTTAAAAAAAAATGCTGAATACGCTATGCTCACTAGTCACTATACACGTGTTTTGACCTTGGGTATTATGCTGTTTTCGAAAAATCAAGTGAAAAATAACTTCTGCACACCCAGGTGTGTAGGCAACAAACAGCAGATTTACCGTACATTCAAGAGAAGGTATATTTAACACTTATGATACCTATAGGACATCCACACATATCCTATCAAATATACCCGTGGGGTGCCTGGGACGTGTTGGACACGTCTTACGGTATTTCTTTTTGGTTCTGCAGGCTCCACCTGGGCAACAGTATAGCACTGCAGGCTCCAATTGCGGCTCGAATGGCCCTCCTAAAGGCGTCATCGAAGGTTTTTGGGCTTCCTCCTCACGGAGGATGCATGCAGGCTGGGGCGCCTACCCGTACTGCTCACCCGGGTGCCGTCTACATATGCGGCTGTCACCCGTCTCTCTGGTGGTCACCATGACTATACCTGGTTGTCACATATAGTCTATTCCTATGAGTCACTATGAATAGAATACCTCAGAACGAAAATACATCATACATGGATGCAACTGGGACGTATCCTCAGTGATATAGTAGTATAAAACCACATTTTAATAGTCAAGTAATCTGCAAGTGAACCTCAAAGTTGTAATTGAGTACTCTAGTATGTACTTTGCACAAAAACACACATTTCAAAGGTGAGTCTATAAGAGCTCAATGGGTTTGCCGCTGTCGCCCGCATGGAGTGTTTCTACACCTCCTGAGAGGAACAGAAATAGCTCAAACTAAATCACTGCCTGCCGAAATAACAATTGTATTCATATTAGACGGGGGGGGGGGGGGGGGGGAAGAAAAACAAGTGACACCTCTAATTATGGTTGTATTGTTAACACACTGACTGTAATTGTGTGATTAAACATGAGAAGTATGTGGACTTTAACAGTCAAAGAGCTCAGACGTTTAAATGAAACAACAATCAGAATGTCTTAATTAGAACGAATGAATTCACCGACTGTGATGAATTGCTTAATATGTCCTGCGAATGTCTGTGCGCGCGTGCGTGGGTATGCGTGCGTGCGTGCGTGTGTGCGTGCGTGTGTGCGTGCGTGCGTGTGTGTGGGTGTGTGTGTGTGTGTGCGTGCGTGTGCAAGCCAATGCTGGCCTGCCTGGGCACCTAAACCAGAGCACACTGATCGTTGTGAGAATATCCATGGCAACGCCGGACACGCCGATTCTGCTTGGATATACTGTACCGTAGAGAAGCACTTTATTGTCATTGTTTTGACACAAACAACAACAAAATGACGTTGCTGAGCTCCACGGGCATAACGGACAATAAATAAACCCCAAAAGAAAGAAAACCCCACAGATAAATAATAATAATAATAATAATATACCCCAAAGTGCAATGTGCTGTGTGCAACAATGTGCAAAGTCCACTTCTTGTAGCCATTTAGGGAAGTGGGTGTGGGTAATGAGTGGCTGGGGCATCGTTTAAAAGCCTGACAGCCTGTGGATAGAGGCTGTTGGTCAGTCTGCTGGTCCTGGACCTAATGGTCCGGTACACCTCCTACCAGAGGGCGGTATAGCATGAAGAGATGGTGGATGCAGGGTGGAACTGGTCCTGGAGGATGTCACTCGTGCGTCGCAGGCAGCAGGAGGTATAAAGACACGAGTGGAGAGCGCCGGGAGACTAATTCCGATGATCCTCCCTGCAGCCTTAACCCATTCTGACCTGAGATCAGATTCATACGAGGTTTCCACTGTGGACACACACACTGGTCTGATTAACCCATTCTGACCCGAGATCAGATTCTAAAAATGTCAGTCGTTCTTCGATTTTTCTGTTAATATATTTCAAATAAAACCATAGCACCACCATTATGTCTTTTCATGTCGCGCACCCCCCCTTGAAGGAGCTCGCCGCTCGCGCACCACAAGGGGTGCAACGCACGCACCACAGTTTGGGAACCACTGCTGTACAGTGTATCACTGCCTAAATTAAGCATTTCCAACAGCGCCAAACAGTGATCATTCAATTATGTGAATGGCAATGGTATGACCCCCTAACCCATTCTGAACAGGAACCCATTTTGATGTTATAGCATCATGTTATGCTTTAGCTATTGAAAAATAGCAGATCTACAAGCTCGTAGCGCGCCACCGAGTGGCACGCTACGAGCTTGTAGGTCTGCTATTTTTGAAAAATCGAAGAACGACTGACATTTTTAGAATCTGATCTCAGGTCAGAATGGGTTAATCAGACCAGTGTGTGTCCAGTGGGAAACCTCGTATGAATCTGATCTCAGGTCAGAATGGGCTAATATACTAACCAAGGGGTCATCAATGTGTCCATACAAATGGACAAATGTGGACAAAGACTTGTCCATGTCCATGCAGCACATGCATGCCTAATGACGGGGCCTTGATAAATCTGTCTGAGCAGAAAAGCTTAGATAATATAATGAATTATTTCCGCTGTCTCTGATTATCTCTAAAGACGGGTTGCAATGGCTTTGGAGGAATTCCATACTTTGAAAGTCAGAGCGTGGCGTCCCTCCAGGCTATGGGTCGTAGCTCTGCGACGCTTCAACAACAGTCGTTTGTTGACAAAACGTTACAAGTCAGATACAGAGCATGCAGCTATACTATGTGGCTCAATGGGGTTACAAATTGCTCCAAATGCACCTTCACTCTCAGCTTAACACTTAATGAAATGAAAGAAATGAAATGAAAGTACAAAGGGATGAGGCCAAACCACGCTCCCTATTTAAAAACACAGCCTGTGGTTCTCCATTGTGTCTATACTAGACTACAGTATATATATTAGTGTTCATGGTAATATTATTGAATCTTGACCGCTCATTTTGTACGTCCGTGGCAATAGTTTAGTTTGAGGAACGTGTGCATCACAAGTGTTGACGACGACCCCTGTACTAACCGAAAGTCATGAAACTAATTTGTTACAACTACACAATGACCCCGGAAAGGGAACCTGTGATGCTTATACTATTGAATTAGAAAGTTCCTCGTGTTCACTTGAAGTCTTAACCCATTCTGACCTGAGATCAGATTCATACGAGGTTTCCACTGGAAAAACACTGGTCTGATTAACCCATTCTGACCTGAGATCAGATTCTAAAAATGTCAGTCGTTCTTTGATTTTTCAAAAATAGCAGACCTACAAGCTCGTAGCGCGCCACTCGGTGGCGCGCTATGAGCTTGTAGATCTGCTATTTTTCAATAGCTAAAGCATAACATGATGCTAACACCAAAATGGGTTCCCGGTCAGAATGCGTTAAACAATGAGGTTGCCACAGGGGGGCGACTGTGCCTCAAGAGGTAGAGCAGGTCGTCCAATGATCCATGGGTCGACGGTTCGAATCCCGGCTCCTCCTCCTGTCTACATGTCGAAAGTGTCCTTGGGCAAGACACTGAACCCCTAATTGCTCCCCATGTGCTGGTTGGTACCTTGGTACCAAGGTTGGTACCTTGGTACCAAGGTTGGTACCTTGGTACCTTCCGCCGCAATCGGTGTATGAATGTGTGTGTGTGTGAATGAACGGGTGAATGTAATGCACAATCTATGTAAAGCGCCTTGGATGAAGGCGCCATATAAATGCACCGTTTAACCATTCATCAAACGCAAAGCAGGGCATTAGCATAATTGCAGTGCATCTCATTCTATCCGTCTTACTCTATACTCTGACACACACGTGTGCACACACACACACACACACACACACAGCGCCGGGACCCGGGTTTGGGACGACCCTGGAGGAGTCATCATTACACTGAATTTACACTCTCTACCCCGGGCCGGGGCGGGCCACGGAGCGGCCTCGCTCCGTCCGACTCCACGTCGTTGACATTCATGAGCTGCAGCTGCAGCTGATGAAATTCTTTTGCAGGGACCATCCCCTAACCTCCAAACTAATTAACTGACACCTCGTTTTGCGTTCAACCCCCCCCGCCCGCCGCCGCTGCTGCCTCATTAAGGTTTCACTTTGTCTACTGTACTTCCATTTCTTCTGGCCCACTTTACCCCCTGCCTGCACACGACCTGAGGCGGCGTTTTGACCATAATATGCAGCACTGGCTGCATGCAGTGTTGATTTCGTCGACTAAAACATTTCAGATGACTATAATAAGTCATTGCATTTACTTTTTATTCAAATGACAAAAAAACTGCTATCAAAATCATGCATCACTGACTGGCTGGTGACATGTCCGGAGAGTGTCATCAGCACAGATGTCAGCCAGCTATACCAGTGTTCTCTGTGCATATTTAAGTAGCTTTGTGTGTGGCTGGCTGGCTGGGTGGCTATAGGTGGCTGGCTGGCTACCTGTGTCCGAGCACGGAAATTGCATTTGGTTGGTTTCCAAAACCATCAAGTGTCACTGTTGTGCAGTCTAACACACACACATACATATTAACGGCATCAGTCCAACACTATACCCCAAACCCTTACCCCGCAAGCATGTCGGACCAACGCACTGCCACGGAAAGCGAGCGGCAGTCGGGTGTCATAACCCCCCCCCCCAATGTCTGTTAACCGGCAGTTATATACCGGCAGTTTACCGGCAGTGCCGAACGGACCGGGATGGAGCGGCAGTGGAGTGACATAATCCCCCAGCAGATGCCAGTTATCGTTGCCGTCGCTGCTTCTGAGAAAATAAGTGTTCATGAGGCATCTCAAATCTCAGCACAAAGCTTGGGTATAGCTATAGAGACATAGCCAGGCAGACATGCCTCTCTTCCACCTGCATGACCTATACACTCAGCAGACAGCTCACATACTGCCTATACATCACTGCGTCAGACAGGTGGTACACCTCAGGACAACCCACAGCGTGACCTCGTGTGTGGACTCGCTCACGCTCCGAGGCTGTGCAGCAGCACACTCGTCTCGTCTGTGGGTTGTTGTTACCATGCTGCTATTGCTTCAGTGGAGTTGAACTGTGGTTCAGGGCACAGCAGAGGTATACAGGTTTAACCCATTTTGAGCTGGGAACGATTCTGCAAAATGTCTTCTATAAATCCCTGACCGTTTTCTTGAAAAAGCTATACGTTTTTCTATGTCAGTCGTTCTCAAGCGCTTTCATGTCACTTTTCACGATTCTTAAAAAAAAATAGCAGACGTATACAAGCTCGAGTGGCGCGCTATGAGCTTGTAGATCTGCTATTTTTCAATAGCTAAAGCATGACATAATGCTAACGCCAAAAAGGGGTTCCGGCCCAAAATGGGTTAATCCATGCAGTAGCAGAGGTGGCCCGCCGTCGAATCGACTGTCTGTCTGTGACTTTCTCACAGTTGGCACGATGGTCCCCGTTTTCAACGACAGGTGCTTTAATCAACAGGACTACAGTATATCCTTCCACCCTGCTGGTTCCTCTCCAGCAGAATATCCCAGTGGTGTAGAGTAACTAAGTATACTCAAGTACTGTACTTAAGTACAATTTCATGGTATACTTTCACTTTACTGGGTATTTCCAATGTTCAATATACTTGTACTTCTACTCCACTATACATGTACATATCAGAGGCAACTTCTTCTCTTTTTTTTACTACACTACACTACAATTATTGGAACAATTTGGTTATTTTGTATGATCTTGATTAGTATTAGGTTGTGGTATTGATGCTTTTGCTGAAGCCCAAAAAAAAGCACTTCTTCCACCATAATCTCACATAGACAACAGCAGAATCCCCCACCCCCACCCCTCCCCTCCCCTCCCCTCCCCCGGCATCCCTGTGGTCAGGGACAAGCTGTAACAAAAAGATACAGGGCTGTGCCAAGCGACCTAGCTCACTCTCATCTTTCTCGTCGTTCTTCGGGGCGCATAATTATTATTTTTTTCCTTTTAATCTTCTAAGTTCCATGTAATACTTTCCCGGACACCGTGACCAGAAATTGCGTCTCCGATAGAAACGTGGGGTACTTAATTAGTTCCAGGAATATGGCTAGTGTCTAAGCTGGGCAATTTACTCATTCAAGCAATTACTCACAGCTTTAGTCGGCAGGCCCAGACAAAATAACTTCCATACACACATATGACTCTGCCCTGTTAGAGATTGTCACTAGCTTAAAGGAGTTTGAGCTGAACCAAAATAATCAGTTTTATAAACTTAAACCCTCATGGACTGCTTTGTGAGCTATACGGTAAATAGCATGCATTTAAAACGATGTCCTGCTAATGAATCTCCCATCTACAGTACAAGGGAAAAAATGTCTGTGCCAAGGAGAATGTAATGCTTTACTTAATACAATCTCACGTCCAAAGCCAGGCTTGTATAGTGCATGGCACAATAGTATCCCAATAATTGGTTGAGAAATCCAGGTACTTTTTTTATTGTACTTCAAGATGAGAGTGTCTTCTGCGCAATACTGTGCCCAGCCTGGAGCCATGTCAAGAATGTATATTCGGCCATCAACAATGATCTCTGAAACATAACTGGCTCACTGAAGCCCACCTGCTCCTATGTCCCACCTGCCAGTCCTAGCGGGAATTGCCCAGGCTGGTCACGTCTAGACCTATCTGCAGCATTCGACACAGTGAACCACCAGCTGCTCCTAGACACCTAGCTGATCTAGGGACGGGACGGCACTGAAGTGGTTCTCCTTCTATACCTAACCTACCGGACCTACCAGGTTTCTTGGAAAGGTTTGCTTTCATCCCCCCTGAACCCTCCTAACTGGGATCCCACAGGGATCTGTAATTGGTCCTCTCCTGTTCTCCCTGTACACTAAATCCCTTCGGCACTATCATCTCTGCTCTCAATCTATCTCGTCACTGCTATGCCGATGACACTCAACTGTTACTACCCTCCCCCCCCCCCCCCCCCCCCCCTCTGCTCCTCAGGTGGAAGAGCGCACTCACAGTGGATGGTCTTCTCACCACCTCAAGCTGAACCCCCAGACAGGACTGAGATTATTTTCTTCCAGTCCTAGCCCCATGGATGAGCTATAACAATTTCCGCAGACAATGCCTTGGTATAACTTATTCGGTTCCAACGACCAAGAACCTTGGTGTTGTCCTGGACTAACCTGACGCTGCCAGATCCAAAAAGCTTGCTACACAAATTTGTTTCACAGCTTATTGGGATCTGGGATCGCGGAAGCAAATTCGATGACGGGGCTGTTCCTTTTTTTCAAGATACATGGTAGATGATTGGATGGGAGCGTCTGTCTATCACCGTGTGGGCGTGCAAACACAACCAATCATATTGACGTGTCTATATAGCTTCACATCCGGTTTCGCACATATCCCGCCCTTAGCTCACGCTGATTGGTTCGGTACGAAGCAGATCTGACTCAGGGCTCAACTCCGTCAGAGATCCCAGATGAGTGTTGTGTTGGGGAATATGTTTTCCCAATACCGCCCTCATCTGGCAGCGTCAGGTTAGTCCTGGACAGTCAGCTCTCATCATTTTAAAGCATTTATTCCCTCCCAATTTTGCCAAATGACACACCCACACAGTCCTGTGTTGCCACCTTATTGCACCCTACTGACTAGGCCTGTCAAAAAAAATTCGAGTTAGAATCGCGATTCTAATGCCGTCCGATTCAGAATCGATTCTCATTTTCCAAAAATCGATGCAATGCATTGTGGCCTGGGTTTCTGCATAGTGCATTTACTTCCAGCTAAGCTAAGCCTGCCAATTGTATTTATTTTACACCTGTTTTAACACCTGTACTAATACTAATACTAAATATTGTTCTGGTATTGACTGAGTGAGAAGAGATTTTGTAACTTTTGTACTGGTTCAAATTTGTGCAAGCTAAATAAATGAGACATGTTCTTACTCTTGGATTTAACCTTTGTGTGTTTAAATCATTCAGTTGATAAAACCTTTACAATTATACAAGCTTTTTTACTAAATGTACTCTGCTTTCATGCCAGAAGACTGGAGTAGATCATGCTAAAATTATATTCAATTGTTTTTAATAAAAATAAAAATAAAACTGCTTTAGAATCGAAAAAAATCTTTTTTGAATCGAGAATCGTAAAAATCGAAAAGATCGTTTTTGAATTGAATCGTCACCCCAATAATCGGAATCGAATCGAATCGTGGGACACCTAAAGATTTGCAGCCTATACTACTCACTCACCTGCCATGGCAATTGTGGGAACTACATGTATTGCATATCAGTTACATTGCATTGCAGCGGTGTACCTGCCTGTTCCCATGCATGATTCTCCAGAACAATCTGAGCCTGCGTGGCGCAGACTCTGAGATCACACGATTATAGGATCATGGCTGTATGTGACTGCAGCAGCAATGCTGCATAATAGGCTATCTAACACTTTTATCCACATTGGCCACTCAGTTCACTTTCTCTTCGGGATATAGCCAGTGTATTTTCTGTAACCACGGTAATTGGTTTTTATTCGCACCAAAACCAAATGCCCCCATCTGCTTGTTAACCCATTCTGAACGGGAACCCATTTTCGTGTTAGCATCATGTTATGCTTTAGCTATTGAAAAATAGCAGACCTACAAGCTCGTAGCGCGCCACTCGGTGGCGCGCTATGAGCTTGTAGATCTGCTATTATTTTTGAAAAATCGACATTTTTAGAATCTGATCTCAGGTCAGAATGGGTTAATCAGACCAGTGTGTGTCCTAGTGGAAACCTCGTACGAATCTGATCTCAGGTCAGAATGGGTTAAAGCCATGCAGTCATTACCACCGCATCCTTCTTCTCTCCATTCAATTTGTCTTACATCTATCCAGTCTTATTTGCGCTCTCTCTCTCTCTCTCTCTCTTTTTATTGGCTTTATTGGCATGCGAAAACGTACGTTTACGTTGCCAAAGCAGAAGTGGAACAAATAAAACAATGTATTTACAAATAAATTATAGTTTTCTTATGATTTGGTTTGTTTTCCGTCTGGTGGTTGTGCTTGTGTTATAGTCCCAGAACTATAGCTGGCCGAGAGGAGGACATCTTTCCAGGGATTCACTGCATGTGTGTGAGCCGGGCCTTTTTTGAGGAGCGTGTCCGGTTCACTTTCCTTTAGGTGTTTATAGAATTTCGATGCTCTCTTTTGGGGTCTTGATAATTAATGGGTATCATCCTGATTCTGCTCTGCATGCGTTATTTTGTGTTTTCTGTCGGATGCGGAGAATGGAACCATATGAGGGGAAATGGGTTCTATAAAAGAGTCTAGTGTCTTTAACCAGATCTCTCTCTCTCTCTCTCTCTCTCTCTCTCTCTCTCTCTCTCTCTCTCTCTCTCTCTCTCTCTCTCTCTCTCTCTCTCTCTCACACACACACACACACACACACACACACACACAAAGGACGACGTGTGAGTTGAGAGGTGGCACTCATACAAAGACTCCTTCCTCAAAAGCAGACTTTTGTAACCACTACGCTAGGTCCCTCTAGATAACAGAGGCTATATATATGGTGCACTGTTTGCGAGCCGATATGATATTTGTGCATATTTTATGCCTGGCGCCGTTGCTTCGTTTAAGCCGGTCACGTAGTAGTGTATGGGATCCGGGGCGGATCAGGGCTAGGGGTAAATTGCATGAATATGTAACAGGGGTTGAATATGCTCCGAGCTGAGGTAATGACGCTTGGCAAGGCACGCCACGCGCACAACAACAGAATGCAAGGGAAAAACTCAACCTCATCTCAGCAGAGACAACATATTTGCCGCTAGTCGTAGAGACGACGTCTTCTCAGCCCTATAGACGATCGCTCCACCACCCCGGAGCGTTCCAGAGAGACTGATAAATGTAAAGAGATAGATTGTATACGTCTAAAAAAGGTAATCTAATACTATATACCCAGAAAGGTTATTTCTGTTTTCCCCACTAACCACCAAGGACACCCTGCATGGCTCAAGTGATGTAAAGACCTCCCCATTATAAGCCAGTATATCAATCTTGCTTTGTATTTCCGCAACGCCAAACGGATCCCTTCATGCAACACCTGCTTCAGACTAGCTTTGGGGCAAAGCATTTTTCCTCATTGGCCTCTGAGGAAATTATAGATAATTGTGTGGATAGTGTTTCTTTTTTTTTCTTTCTCTCAGTGATCGCCGTTGCCCAAAGGACTCTGAATGGCAAATGAACATCGATATAAACCACTGACTAAACTCTAATCACAGGCAGTTCAAATGTATATACCAGACACCTGGAATGTGCATATGGATGGATGAGTGTGCGTGTGTGTGTGTGTGTGTGGGGGAACGTCGTGTGTTTGTGGGAACGTGGGCATGTGCACGTGTGTGTGTGTCGACCCTGTGTGTGTGTGTACCACCAAGTACCAAATCCTATCTACCCACTAATCATGCGTTTCCCCCTTCCCGGCAATCAATGCGCGGTGATGAGGTTGGTATGGACGCATCTATCAGCTGCTATACCGCTGCACTCCATATCCATATTTCCTCATGCACTCCCCCTGCACTCCCACCCCCCCTCCCCCCCCCCCCCTCTGCCAGCACAGTGAGCACACACATCTCCTCTCCATCTCGTATATACCGTCACGTGGCTGTGTACAGTACACATGGGGGAAGCCATAAGCAGCAATTGGCAATGCAACAAAAAATACATAATCAACCCTGCACCGAAAGCTCGTTTAAAAAGGAAAGGATGGGCTCATCAGAGTGCTGTTGTTGTTGATGCCAGGTCGAGTCGCAGCAGGTGAGCATGACGACATGCCAGAGAGAGAGTGCAGGTTTTCTTAATTATTTTTCTCCTGGATAAAAAAGGCATACAATGTATATACGTATGATATAATTGGAACAAGAGAACCGGATAATGAAATAGAGAGGTCAGTACTTGGGTGGAGAAACAATAAGTCTACCAAAAACGAACACGAAGAAAAAAAAAAAAAACTAATCAGTATATATAGCGGTTTGTTGAGACGACCGAATGAGAATAAATGAACGGAGGCGCGGTGCGGAAGAGCTGGAGATTTATAACACAAACACAACATTTCTCTTGTAAATGCATGCAAGGTCTAATAATTGCGTATATATAACACCCTGGAGCCTATTAGCTGCACCGTCTGGACCGTCATGACTCATACCGGGACGTCGTTGAGTCACGCTTGACCCTCCAACCTGGAGCGTATAGTATAGACGCCACGTTCCCCCACACACACACACACACACACACAGATCAGAGATCTGCGTACATGGGCCGACTCTTAACCCGCAACCATTTACAAGCTGACTCTGGACCACGGCGCTTGAGAATGCGGGACGGAACGAGCAGATGGTATAATGGAAAAGATGGTCGTGTGACACTGCTGGGATCGCCAGAGGCAACTGGCCAATTGAGCAGGGAAGGCTTTGATGTCGCACACACACACACGCACATGCACGTCCATGGCCCTCTTGGTTGGCACAGATTTGTATACTTTCACATGAAGTAGTAGAGAGTGGAGAGAAGAGGACGGAACAGCCCAACGAAGCACACTACTGTATATAACTCTGCAGTTATTTAATAAAGCTTGTTAAACGATCCCAGTTGAATTCTGCCTCGTCACATCATGAGCTGTTTGAGTGCAGTCATGCGACGTTAACCAAAAATGACACGGACCAGTGCCAGAGTGTTTACACACGAACGCCACCATTTCAAGGCTATTAACCCATTCTGAACGGGAACCCATTTGGGTGTTAGCGTCATGTTATGCTTTAGCTATTGAAAAATAGCAGATCTACAAGCTCATAGCGCGCCACCGAGTGGCGCGCTACGAGCTTGTAGGTCTGCTATTTTTGAAAAGAAATTGAAGAACGACTGACATTTTTACAATCTGATCTCAGGTCAGAACGGGCTAATCGGACCAGTGTGTGTGTCCAGTGGAAACCTCGTATGAATCTGATCTCAGGTCAGAATGGGTTAAGCATTGTTTCGGCAGAAAGAGAGCAGTGATTTATTTCCCCACCATGATGAAAGCGGAACGATAGCCGATGATAGTTAAAGAGGCAAAAAGAGAGCGACTATAAAATAAACAGTGGAAAGAGGGGGGGAGCGTAATGGACGGCAAAAGTATGTCGATGGATGACGCAGATTGTCAAGCTCTCAGAGATCAGACTGCCGTGGCAAAGGATTAAAACGTGCCTTATTAGCTGCAACATCCATGAGCCCAAAGGGAGCGCTATACACAATAATTAACTATAACCTCGGGCACAGAAATGTGTTTGTGTGTGTGTGTGTGATAAGAATACTTTAGATGATGTAGTTACACCCGTGTGTGTGTGTGTGTGTGTGTGTGTGTGTGTGTGTGTGTGTGTGTGTGTGTGTGTGTGTGTGTGTGTGTGTGTGTGTGCGTGCGTGTGCGTGTGTGTCCCGGGACTGCAAACTGAACGTTCCAAGCATGGACTTTTCAAAAGAGAAAGCTCTTCTTCCACATAAATTATCAATCAAAGCAAAGAAAGAGAAAACATTAGCCTATATCTGTGTGCTTCGAAAGCTCTGCGCTCTGGACCCTGCATGAGGGCTGCATGGGCACAGCATCAGCACGGTGTCTGAGCAAACTGCCCAAGGCCAACGATGATGAGATGTCCAAGAGATTTGCAGCCAATGCTGCCCAGCTGACAGCCGGTGTTTAAGACATCAACTTGTTTTCTAGTTTCTCCCAGGGTACTTACTCTGAACCAGAGCAAGGGGACCGTCCATGCAGTTCCAGCAGGGCATGCATGGGCAATTAACTGAAAATAATCAAAACAATATTTAGATAACTGACTAAATCTTTCTCATGCAGGTTGACTGAATAACCTAGAAATAGGCTAATCAACCTTAATCAACATTAATTGTAATCAAGGCAAAGGTTTGAAAATAAGTGCAAACGAGAGTAGCTCTGAGGCCTTATTCACACGTATCAAACACCAATCAAGGAAATGTTTGGTCGTTTTTTTTGTTTGGGCCACCACAATGCTTTTCCAATGGGAGTCACATGGTTTGATCAAACATTTGTGTTTGATTGCTGATTGCTGGTGGTGTTCTGCCCCTCTCCCCCCTCATCAAACACAAATGTTTGATCAAACCATGTGACTCCCACTGGGAAAAGCATCGTGGTGGCCCAAAAAAAAACAACCAAACATTTCCTTGATTGGTGTTTGATACGTGTGAATGTGCTGTCATTTCTATCAGCATCCTTGTCTCTTGTCTCATCATTGGCAACACCAGCAGAAGAATCAAGGACGCAAAAGGGGTATAAGAAGAGAGGAAGCTACATGTTCGGAGAAAAAAAAAACAGCGCTTTAGTGTCAAAAGAAGATGGAGGGTATGGAAGGAAGGATCGAGAATAATGGCATTAGAAGTGACTGGGAGATTAGCCAGGCCTGTGATAAGAGCCCCTTAATTGGCATGTGTTTAACACATAGGGAGGGAATGTCCAGATGGGTGGGAGAGCACCATGATCAAGATTAAAGTAAAACAAAAGAAAAAAGAAAATAATACAGTATAAAGATGTAGTGTGCTAGAGGTGCAGCATGGGATTGGCATACTCAACCACTATAGAGGGTAATAACTAATAAGTATACTGTAAATTAAAAGAGTAATCTTAAAAAAAAATACAAATACAAATATAAGCAGAGCGTCACAGTCCCTCCCCTTTTCAGAACGACGAGTGGCCCAGGAAATGATTCTCCATTCATTTTCTCCATAGGCTTTTCAAAAAGTATTCATTTGAAGACGGTTACGCCGCGGACAAAGCCAACTCGGATCGTGACGAATCATGACAATGAACACAATGTTTTGGGCCGATCAAATAATTTACAAGAAGAAAAACAAAAGAAATAGTGTCGTCGCCTTGCCTTCATTTTCTTCTTTCTAATTATTTGATCGGCCCAAAATATTGTGTTTGTTGTCATGATTTGTCACGCTCCGAGTTGGCTCTGTCCGCCGCGTATAACAGTCTTTATATAAATACTTTTCGAAAAGCCTATGGAGAAAATGAATGGAGAATCATTTCCTGGGCCACTCGTCGTTCTGAAAGGGGGCGGGACTGCGACGCTCTATTGGGGCCGGACCAGGTATATATGAGCCGTCAGCAGTGTGAACGGCATTTAGTGTAACAGAATTATTGTGATGATTAACCACATAAACTCTGTTTTTATTCTGGGGTTCACATTTGGCGGAAGTAGATAGTACAACTGCTGCTATTTTCTGTGAAGATATTCAGTGTGGTGTGACAACAGGAGGGGGTAAATATCGGGCCCTGAGGGATTCCGTTCAAGTCACGTACGTGTCATCTAGTACAGAGCCTTTTGAAATAGAGCAATAATAATATTGCACAGGTTATGGCACATTGTAGATATTGCACAGACGAGACACGGCAACGTGTACTACTGTACAAAGACATTGCACTTTTCACAGGTGCATGGGATTAACCCATTTAGACCTGACGTCGACTCTTATACAAATGCCTTCTAAATCCTCACAGTTTTCTGGGAAAAAAAACCCCACGTTTCTGTGTCAGCGTGTTCTCAAACATTTTCATGTCAAGGACCCCCAGAAGCAAAGATTTGAGTTAAAAACTCTCATTCTGAAAGAATATATATATTCAAATTTTTGCGCCGCATTTTTTGCGATTTTTCAAAAATAGCAGACCTATACGAGCTTAAGTTGTAGCGCGGCACTTGGCGCTATGTGCTTGTAGATCTGCTATATATATTTTTTTTTTCAATAGCTAAATGATAACATAATCCTTAAAACACCAAAAGGCGTTCCCCCGCCCAGAATGGATTAAACAACAGCGCTGAATGTGTGTCAGTCTAGAATATAATCCAGTTATGGCAGCACAGTGTGTTTGGTCGAGGCGTTGTCGTCGTGAGATGATGCTGTGTACTACATTGTAGACAGAATATGAGACGGAGGCAGAGGAAGATAAATGGTGGTGGAGCAATGGTAGCCAGAGAGGGAGGGGGAGAGAGAGAGAGAGAGAGAGAGAGAGAGAGAGAGAAGAATAAGGGAATGTCTGACAAGAGGTGTAAATAACTATAATGATACCAGCACAGAGACAGAGAGAGAGAGAGACACGGCAGACATTATGTGAGACGGAAAGTTAACAAAGGAGAATAATGTGATGGAAGGAGAGAGGGGAGGGGGTGGGCGTGCATATGGGGGGGGAAATGAACAGAGGTGAGGAAAGGGAGGGAACGATAGCGAGAGAGAGAGAGAGAGGAAACAATGAGGTATTGAGAGAAGCTGTATGGTTGACAGAGAGGTGGAGGTGTGAATAATGCCGTCTCCACTGTCGTCCCACTAATGAGACTCAGGTTTGTTTTATGGATGCATCCTGCATCCGGCAGGAACTTCTGTGTGTTCGTCTCTCAGGCTGCATATATGCATTGCATGCACGCACGCACTCACGCACAAATGCATGACACACGCACACACACACGCACACACCTCGCATGAGGCTACACAGCCTTGTGTATACTGTATATCATATAGTACGGTATGATGCCCGAGACGGTGAATGATTTAAAAAAAAAAGTCCCCCCCCCCCCCCCCCCTGTTTAGCCGACGACAACGTAAATCTTAAAGCGTTAATAACTCGCGATCTGAATCACCCCGCCTAATGATGTGTTAATTAGTTAGACCTGCTGTCCATGTAGTCGCTATAGTCGCGTTAGATTGAATCTTATACCTTCTGTCGTTGTCGATCACATCGATAGTGTTTTGGCTATTCACTTAGCTGCTATATTACAGCCACATCGGAACAACATCCGGTCCGTCGGTAAAAGTGCTTCCGGGCGCTATAAAATGCTGGGCACATTTTTATTAATGGATTAAATAACCCCGGGGGCAATAAATGTGAGATAGTTGTGCGGGGAAATGGCCAACGTACTATAGCCCGTTCAGTGCTGTACGTATAATGCCCATTGCTCAGCACAACCAGAGCTGCTAAAGTGTCTAGTTATGAATATTTGCTATAGTTGAATGATTGGAAATGCAACGCGCTATACAACGTACTCTGTCTCAGTGGAAGTGGCAGGAACAGAAAACAAACCAGCACAATATGTTGTTCCGCCGTGTCAACACAGATTTTACGGATTTGCACCAAACCTTGGATTAAAAGTTTCACACACGCACGCGCGCACACACACACACACACACACACACACACACACACACACACACACACACACACACACACACACACTAATGCTAACTCTCTTTCACTGCCCAACTCTCAAAGCCTTATAAGCTTGTTAAACCCGTTTAGCACCACTGTGTTGTGGGAACAGACGGAAGTGATATAGAAGCAGAGGCCTCCACTTTCAACTATACTGTAACTCCATTAATTGGTATAACCTGTGGCGGCCCGATCTGCGGTGTATTGTTTTCCCCCTTGTTTGTCTTGCTCGTCCCTGGTGGGCAGGGGGATTAATCACTGCAACCATGGGAGCACCTGCTGGCCATTCTCCCAGGGGCATTTAACCACTTAAGCATCACTGATATATGCCAGTGTTGCGCTGTGTGGAAAAGATAGTTGATCTACAAGCTCTATATTAAATAATAATAATAATAATAATTAATTTATAGGGAAACAATGTTGTCTATGAGCTCCTGCCTGATTACCTATAAAGGCTGCAGCCTACAGAGAATTCCCCTAAGTGGATAAGATGCTTGCTTATAGTCTGTTTGGTCATTGGATTGGCTGGTGTAATGGGCTCATATAGGAAGGTGTGAATGGGTTTATATGGAGCTACAGCATGTCGTTTTTTTTTTTTTTTTAATTGGAAGCCTTGAATGTTTTGTTTTAATAGGCTACGCACTACTAAACCGGAAGTCTTGAATGGTTTGTTTTAATGGGCTATTCCCCGGTAGTGTTACTGGGCGAAAACACAAGTTACTGATTCGTTGCATTTTTGTGATTTCAGCGCTGATGCGTTCAGTAAGTGTCTACTGGTGCTCAGAGTTAGTTTTTTGGCAGCATAATTTATAGTCAAGTATAGCTTTTGGGGTTTCAAATTGTAGCTTTTTCTCCAGTGTGGCAGTAGACAATAGCAATTGCTCACAAAGCCATAGCCTCGGGAAGGTTGCCAGTTGTTTAGTCACCTTTTCTGTGACAATAATAATAATAATAACAACAGATCTACAAGCTCCTAACTCATCATATTGTGTTTCTGTGTGAGCTTATCATGTTTTGAATGATTTTGCTGGGGACCCCATGGAACCGACTGGGGGCATACCCAGACACCACTTTGAGAACCACGTGGGTTCTCAAAGTGGTGTCTGGGTATGCCGTATGACGTATTGAAGTCCGACATCATGTTGTAGTCCTATACGTTACGTCCGGGTCCAAGTGGCACCATGGGGGCCTGTTTCACGAAACTTGGATTAGACGTTAAACCTGGATTTAACAGATATCCTGGTTTAATATATCCTGGATCCAGTGATTAACCGGTTTCATGAAAACTGGTTCATCTTGCCAGATTAATTCAGCCAGTTAACCTGGACATGTTAAAGGTAGAGTAAGTGATTTCACTCAATTCAAATATCACTTATTTTTTTTGTTTGGTTGTGATAATCCTCCCTACTATAGCGTGTGCTGACCATATAATGAGTTCCTCCCTGTCCCCAGTTAGCCCCTGGGGGGGGGTCAAAAAACCTTAGGTTTCGTTTTTGGTTCTCTATCCTGATTGGATGAAAGGCTGGGTCCCAAGGCAAAAACGAAACCTAAGGTTTTTTGAGTGAAATCACTTACTCTACCTTTAAGGCTTAATTTGGTTTCATGAAAGCAATGCCAGACTGCCATGGAAACTAATGCTGTAGACTTAGCTTGCTCCGACTCCAGACCAGATGGCTAACAGCCAGGTTTAAAGATGGAGTGCCGTGATTTTTTCCCCACCCTAAAACATGATCATCAGGTCTTATTGTTATATACGGAGGTATAATTTCAAAAAGTGTACAGTATTTGTTAAAATGTTGTTTTTATGTGGGCATGCCCACCAGTTCCTGGTGGGTGCATGGTGATCCACCTGAACTGAAGCCGCGCTGTAGTTGTATGATAAAGGGGGAGGGGTTAGGGGAGGGGCTGATGGTGTGATGTCACTAACTCACTATATTACTGTTTATTTCATTGGCCCGTTTGACTGTCAAGGGTTCATCCTCCAGGAAGAAACCCTAAATACAAAGTCAATGCACGCACCATTGCACATAAAAACGACTCCAGGGTGTCTAATGAAGTACTGTCACCTCATAGACACATGAAAAACTGTAAAAATACAAAAAATGTGGCACGCCCTCTTTAACCTGATGTCTTTACTGTTCATTGAGCAGTCAATCTGATCACAAATCAATAATTTCTTCCACACTTCAATTATTATGGGTTTGAATTATTAATGTTCTGTACAAGTGTCCATGACAAAGAAAATATATGACAATAAAGACTATTATTACCATTATTATTGAAGTGACAGTCCATTTGCTCAGTCCAATATCTCGGGAGCATATTTAGAATGCGTGCAGGGTTGAGTATGTTGAATCTAGATTGCATTGCATGAGGATTTATAGTTGACACAATGAAATAAAATGGCGATAGTATTCAGTGTGGGGCCAGACGGCCTGTCACAGCCAGATGAGCAGCAGCTTTGTTGTTGCGAGGAAAGCGGTGAAATTAGACTTTCGTGGTTGTTTTCGTCTCAGATTTAGTCCGACGGAGGGACACAGTATAACTCTATGGGGACACAAAAGCGACACAAAAGTAGGACCCGGAAGTATCTCTGGAGGGGGGCGCTCACGTCACAGCTGAAATACTGTATGCAATTCCCAGCAAGGAACTGATGGCTGACATCCAACAGTATGGAATAGAAGCACACTGTAACTTAACAGACTGTAAAATCGAAACATTAGTTTAGGACGTATAGCAAAGGATAAACAATATTATTTGGCAGTGGTAGTGGAATATGGAAGGAAAAAGAAGAATTTGACTGAATATAATTAAGGTATAGTATAGGCCTACTGGTTCAGTAAGACGCTTTGAGGAAGAAATAAGTGGTGGGATTTAAAACTGAGGTCAAAAAGGGAATCAGTGCCGTAATATTATAGACTACTGTATATACCAAATGTTGCACTTTAAATAAAAGAAGCCTGCTGGCTGCCTGTGTTACAAAATTGTAGGATGGAATGTTAAAATTTTTAGAATGAAGGCTGATGTTCTAGCGGCTAGCTGTAACGGAAGCGCACCGTCGTCTGTATGCAGGAGATCCACCTGGGTTAGACGAACAACCGGCCAACGCTGTACCGGGGATGAAACTGCCACTGGTGTAGCTGAGATCACGGCCAAAATACAAAAATGCAATCACATTCATACTTGTTTCTGTATGCTCTTTCCTCTCGACTCTTTCTCGCGCCGGATTACACAATCTGTGTATGCCAGCTGCAGAGTATTTGGAGAGGTGCATAACTTATCATGTCAAGTTTTGTCCACAATCTCTATATTTTTGCTCACCATTATCATTTTTGCTTAACTTAAATAAACTTAACCCTAAGCCTATAGCCATTTTGCATACAGATAAGACCCTTGATACACATTATGGGCCCTTGGCAGTTGCTTTCTCCCATGTTATTTGAGATTGTTAATGTTTTCCGGAAATAATTGGATTTTTTTGTTAAGGCTATATTAGACATTTTCGGAAAGGTGCACAAAAGAGCAGCTATTAAGGATATAGTGGAGCATTATGAATTCCTGATAAGCGGTTGATGGATGGGACATTTTAAGACCTGGCTGTTCAAGTATGATTCCGCTCTCCATTCTCCCAGCACCTTTTGTCTGTTTGGTTGGCTCCTGCAAGGTTATTAATTTAGGTTTTACATTATACACACAACCATCCATCTGCGGACACACTGATAATAGTAATTGACAGTGACACATCTCACACTTTGGTTATTATAATGTTAAACAATGAACTTGTACACTTTTTGTGTTTAACAACCATGTTTCTTTCGCCTGTTCTCTTTCGATATATTTCCCCTTCAAATGCTCCATAACGAAACACAAGTGGTGCTTGAAGGACGTGAATAATTTGGATACAATTGGAGGGATCCGTTTTAACATATACGTACATTATACAATCCATATAATATATTTTAGCTTTAATTGTTCCGTTTCAAAGTAATCCTCGACCGTTTAAGGTCGACACGGAGACTTTGGCTGGACATTTTGGCAGACATGCACAAGGACAGCCTTCCTCCTCCTCTGTCGACTTGGCTCTCTCCAACAGGACATTTCACTGCATGGAGCCACTCAACGCGCTGCTCAACAAAGACTGTGATTGCAACATGCGGGGCTGCTTCGCAGTTGGATGGAAATTATTTGAAGTCGTATCCTCTTCAAAAAGGCAAAAAAAAAAAGAGCACCATCCCTGATCAGCGTCAGGGATGGTGTGGTCTTCTCCGAGCGAGATAAAATGATTAGACGCGTCACACAACACACATCGTATAAGACTATAAGTCACATGATCCGGTTCCAGTTTTTGGATTCTACAAAACGACGGTTGCACGGGAAAGATGCTGGCTGGCGCGGGTGAATGAAGCGTGACTTGGAACCCCCACCGCAGCTCCAGGAAACCCTGTTGTGATTGGCCGGTATACAGTCGCTGGAATTGACAGTTCTCGTTTTTTTGCAACTATGCATAAACTTAACCCTAAGCCTTTCTGTGTGGAGTTTGCATGTTCTCCCTGTGTCCCCTAGGGGTAGGTATACCCTCACAAAAACATGCAGTAATCCTGGTCTCTAAACTACCTCCCCCCTGGCCAGCCGGGGCGCCTTGATGGAGGGGAAAGGAACTGGTTGGAATAACGTGTTCCTTCCACGCGCTACGTCTAACCAGGGAAACTCCCCCCTGTCAGGTGTAAAGGAGCAACTTGGACACTCAGGCACGAAGGAAGCATGAGTTAAAGTCCGTTGCTCTCCCCAGGTTGGCGGAGGGTGTGTATAGAGCCCAGGATCACATTAGATGATTGACACAGGGGTGAAAAATGGGTTACAAAATCGTGGGATAAAAAATATATTAAAAACCCTAAGCCTAAACCTAACCTCAATAAAACTATGCCTAACCTAACACTCACAGTAAAACTATGCCTGCCCGGGAGCCAATCAGACACAAGGTAAGGCGGGTCCTGGATCCTCGAATGGCGGTGGGAGCCTGAGCGTGAGGTGGGATTCCAAATCACGTGTGAATAAATGCTGGCAGGAAAAGAATAAGACATTAGGGTTCAAGTAATCTAAACAGAAGAACCGATGAGTGTTTGAGACTGTGAGATTGTATCGCTGACTTTTCAGGGAACGCGAAGCAGAACCCGTGTTCCAGTGGATCCAATGTTATTATTTAGTCGAGAACTAAAATTGTTAAAACTTTTCATTGGATAAATATTCATAAGATCCACAGATAAGACGTGACCATTTTCAAACTGGTCGAACACTTTTCACTTAAAAAAAAAATATTCAGAAATTGGGGAAAACAGCAGGTCTAAATGATGAAAAAAATAGAATATGGAGATAATGACTATAATGAGTGAGATGTCTCAATGATTTCTCAACGGCTATAACGATATATGCAGTAAATGTATACGTGAATGAGAAGTGCGCAAGCAGATGATAAAGCGACATCCCGGGTGGATGGATGGACAGTGGAAATAAACCCTGGCTGGGCAGGATAGAGACATAACATGCGGATTGGATGCTAACATATGCAGCAGTGGGGTGGGAGGGACGGGTTACCGGGGATTGGGAAGTAAAGTAAATTGAGATGGAGCTTTGCTATTATGCTGGGCAAAAGCAACATGCTGGAAGCCAGGATGGAGCGAGAGACAGAGAACAACATCAGAGAGAGAGAGCGAGAGAGAGCGAGAGAGAGAAGGGGGAGAGAGACAGAGAGACGGACAGAGATGAAATGAAACTCAGTGTTTGTTTGTTTTCTCTTTTTTTGGGGTAGTAATGTTTTAGTTTTTTTGACTCTGGTGATGTTGATGTAGCATCAGTCATTAACCCATTCTGAACGGGAACCCATTTTGGTATTAGCATCATGTTATGCTTTAGCTATTGAAAAATAGCAGATCTACAAGCTCATAGCGCGCCACCGAGTGGCGCGCTACGAGCTTGTAGGTCTGCTATTTTTGAAAAATTGAAGAACGACTGACATTTTTAGAATCTGATCTCAGCTCAGAATGGGTTAATCAGACCAGTGTGTGTCCAGTGGAAACCTCGTATGAATCTGATCTCAGGTCAGAATGGGTTAAAACTGGGCGAGCACGTCCCCCCAACATGATGTGGAGTCCCATTATACCATACCAGATTGGCTTGGCTTGTGGTGAGAGACAGTGCTCATTTCAGCCTAACTAATGTTGCCAATTCTCTCTCTCTCTCTCTCTCTCTCTCTCT
This sequence comes from Protomyctophum bolini, assembly GCF_963924005.1. Taxonomy (NCBI): domain Eukaryota; kingdom Metazoa; phylum Chordata; class Actinopteri; order Myctophiformes; family Myctophidae; genus Protomyctophum; species Protomyctophum bolini. The sequence goes on along the minus strand of NC_137864.1, from coordinate 5,200,482 downwards.
CTCTCTCTCTCTCTCTCTCTCTGTAGAAATGGTCCCACATGAAATAGTTTATCTGCAGTCTAGACCAGTGGTAACCAACCTTTTCAAGCCCAAGAGCCCATTTTATTCCCAATTGTAAGCCAAGATCTACCACTAAAACGTGTTAGAAAAAACACTTGTTTTTTTTGCTATTTCTGACAGGCTCAATGCATGTGCACACATCCACACAAAGACTAAAGCTTAAATTAGAATAAATACTTATAGTAAGTTATATTATCAATGTCAAATAATGTTAAGACAAATTAGAAATAATTAGTATTAGAAATATTTTGTTTCTCATTTCAATGAATATTCACATTGGCAGATGTTCAAATGACATAGGCATAACATGACCATATATATTTGCACAGATATGGTGACATATACTCTCAGGGTCAGCCCACCTTTAATGAGACTGCTGTGACTGCACTAAAGTTTATCTGCAAGCGTTTTGAAATCTGGTTCATATTTAGTGATTGCCAGTCTGAGGGTGTCATTAAGATGCGAGTCAGTCATACGAGTTCTAAACTTGGATTTTATTATTTTCATTTCATTTCTAGACTCTAGACAGACAGACAGACAGCCTTTCTATACAAAGTTGCTAGTTGTAGCATACTGTAGGCTTTACTGTACTTATACTGTACAATATTTCCCTATAAATGTGCATTGTAATTAGCACTCTAGTTATTACGCAATGCAGACTGGAACCGTTCCAACTGTTAAATTTACCTTTTAATATTTA
>NC_137864.1:5137222-5197222 GCF_963924005.1 Protomyctophum bolini | reverse complement strand
AGAAACTGTTACAGTACAGGTCACGATGTGACCATGGACAGCGCCCAAGGACAGCGCTCGAAGCTTCAATAGTTTTAATAGTGATGAATAGTTACTTATAGCCAATCCACAAGCTCACAACGTGTCAATGTAGATCGGCTATAGTTACTATTCAAAAATGTTTTTCAAAATAGTGAAAAGGGCTTTAAAGAAGCTTAGGGATAAGGGGTTTAGCATGGACCTCTTTTACGTCATTCATTGTCTACATCTCTCCGTCTTTCTCACTGCCCATCCCTGGAACTCTGTAAATTAGGCTAAAGACTGACTTACTGTGTAGGACAGGTCAGTCATGAGTTGAATGTGCTCCAAGGCTCTGGTAATTAATGTGGGTTTCTAGGGACACATGCATTGTTGTCCCATGCATTTATATATTGGCGTCAGTCTAACATCAGCTCTCAGCGGCGAGCTTAAATGTCTGCAATTAGCTAGTTCCGGTACATCCCATAAGCCGAAGGGACATGTGCACTGTAATTGGCTAGTTAGTATTCTGTTAGAGTATACTGGCTTACCCATAGCCTTAAGGGATGATTGCGCTGCGATTATAAATCCCCTCAAAAAGAGACAGACAGACAAGCAGGCAGACACGCACGGACGCACATGACACACACATGCACACACACACACACACACACACACACACACACACACACACACACACACACACACACACACACACACACACACACACACACACACACACCAATAAAACCTTACGTATAAGTGAACAGACACTTCGCTGTGAATGGGATTCACTACTACCGTTTGTTCCTGGAGACTTGTGTCCAATGTTTCACCATGTCTGATTGGGCCCCCACCCGTGTGCCGTTATCCAATGGCAAGTGTCATTAGTAAATTAGCAGTATGGTTGATTGATATTGTTCTCTTTGAGGATCGATAGCACTGCGTTCCCCTCCAGCTATACTGATGCGTAGGCTGTGGTGGAATACCTGCCAAGTTTCCCTCTGTCTGTCTGTCTGTCTGTCTGTCTGTCTGTCTCTCTCTCCCTGTCTGTCTGTCTAATCCCTTTCACGGTATCTACTCGTCTTCTCCTTTCCTCTCTTCCTGTCTCTAATGTATACGAGCATATTTGTTAGTTATGCTGACCATATTACCCTCTTATCATTTGCACAATGCCTCCCGTCTCCCCCGAATTCCACCATACGGATAACAAGCACACACACACAGTATAATGACAGGTGAGTCAGCCCATCGACGTAGCCAAAAAACCTTCACCGTTGACATGTAATGTAATGTTTACACTTGACAGGGCATGGACCAGCTAGGGCTCTTCACACACACACACAGTGCAGCATGTAAACAGCCTTTGGAGTGGTCATAAAAACAGGCAACAGGCACACAATGCAGATAGAGAGAGTAGAGGGGAAACACAGGAGGGTTGGGAGCGGTGCAGTACTCCTGCCTTAACCCATTCTGACCTGAGATCAGATTCATATACGAGGTTTCCACTGGACACACACTGGTCTGATTAACCCATTCTGACCTGAAATCAGATTCTAAAAATGTCAGTGGTTCTTCGATTTTTCAAAAATAGCAGACCTACAAGCTCGTAAGCTTGTAGATCTGCTATTTTTCAATAGCTAAAGCATAACGTGATGCTTAAACACCAAAATGCGTTCCCGTTCAGAATGGGTTAAGTCCATCCTCACAAACAAATCACTGAATGAATAGATAATGGTGGGTGGAACTATAGTGCCAACCGTAAAACAATAACACGTGCACGACAATCGCCTCTGAAATGGCTAGTGGATATATGTACATGAATAAATCTAGGGGTGGAGATGTGCAATCATAAACCAAAGAGTGGCATCTGTAGGAGAGTGCGTGCGTGCGTGCGTGCATGCACTTGCGTGTGTGTGTGTGTTTAGGTTGATGGATACATCTTAACGGAATATACGGGGGTACACACATTTTATGTATGCAGTTTGCATGTTGCATACAGTGGTATAGCGTATATGGAGGATGAGAGTGGGAAGATCAAATAAAATGTACACTCTCTCTCTGATCGGAGAACAGCACTTCACAAGTGATATTATAGATACGTACATACATCCACTACCGATCTAACGTTGTACAAAGCATTTTGTTCCATTTTAGTTCTCTCTAATTGTGTATTTGCTTTATATTGCGAATTGGCAATTATAATGGTCCTATGTTTTTAAATTAATTCTTGCTTGAATTGGCAATTATAATGTTCCCTATGTTTTAAATTAATTATTGCATGTTTATTGCTTTTTTTTTTTTTTTTTTTTTTAATGGACGTTAATGTGCTCTGTCCCTATCAAATATAATAAACAAATATAGAAGTTGTACATGGCTACAATTGCCAACAACTGTACAAAGCACACTACGGGACTTATTTCAATGAATGCAACTTTGTGTGTCAGTTAATACAATCGAGGGTATGCACATGACATCATCGTACGTGGAAGTTATGCGGGAACGCCCACTGAGTGGCAAAAAACTACTTTCTGGCCATGACAGCCCCATTCATCCACACAGAAAGGTCCTGTCTGATCGCATTAAACAATGTTAAACTCGCCAACATCGCAGCTGTACGTAAAGCTTGAATTGTATCTGAGTTTGAGTTTGGAAGTGCTCGTTTTCAATAACACAACATTTCGCTGCCTCCTGCATTATGTGACATTTAGAAACAGGTGGTACGGCAGGACGGTTGAGTGATTTCCAACGAGTGCTTCCAAACTCCAACACTCCATGCTGCCCAATGTTTTGCCACTCAGTCTAGATGAGGGTGGCATGTCCTGATGGGGAAATCATCACTCTCTATACATCTGCATTGGTTGGAGGACTAGCTATACTAACTTACTGTGTAGCTTTATCGGTTTTGAAATCCCGAGAGATTAGTTTAACTCTCACTCATACTGTTAAAATACCCTTATCTAACCATTTCAGTGGTTCCACATCTCTCTTGTTTTGCTTGCTTGCTTAATTAGTCTACCGCAAGTTGCACCAGAAGACTCAAAAGGTCACTGTTGTTTCTTTCCACTATTGAGTCAGCTCTACACACGCCACAGCTCTAAGGACCCTAACAACCCCAAGGCTGAGAATTCACAAGACAGATGCTATATCAGCATGCAGCGCATGCACGGCCCTTGATGTATCGTGACAGGACCACGTGTGGAACATTGACCTCTACGGTAGCATGCTGAGAGTGACGGACCAGATCAAGGAATGTGGTCTGAAGCACGCACTGAAGTCCAACAACCTGAGCCTGCAACCAGCTTGGACTATACAATAGCTGTGGAAGGCCATATAGCATGACATGGCATTGCCTCGAGGGGGTATTGAACGAAGGCTGACCTCAGTGGAACAACTCAATATAGGGACACCGGCTTCACAACTACAAAGGAGCTGCATTGTTGCACGGTGGACACTGGGACAGGGACAGCTGGACGAAAAAAAGTTTTATCAGAGCACAGCCCATTTCTCCATTTCTGTGGGCTTTTCTTTTCAAGGAGCTAAAGCTCAGTTGGGATGTCCGACTGTCCGTACAAAGTGACTTTGAAACTATTTAATGAGGCTGTCTGTCTGTCTGACTGTCTGACTGTGTATGTATGTTTCTCTGTCACAATGATTCGATAGTCAATGCATTGTGTTATCAAATATGTTTTCCTTGTTTAATTTACTATGAAAGGATGAGAGGATATGGTGGATACAAAATGAGGTATCACTCAGGTCTTGTAGATCTGCTATTTTTCAATAGCTAAAGTATAACATAATGCTTAGTTAAAACACCAAAAGGGACGAAGTTCTTTGTCCTTTCTGTTAGTAACGCCCGACGCCCAAGACGAAGTTTGATCCAAAAGACGAAGTTTATTGAGACGAAAACGGATCGCATCGCTCCACAGCCTGGAAGCGCCTGTTGTGCAATCCTCGATGTTGCTTCAAAGTCCCACTGCCAGTCTGCCACAGAAATCAGATTTTGTATTTGTGAAACTATAACCTGTGAAAATTCTTGGTTGCTTCTTCCAGTCTGCATACTGTACAGTACGTCCGAAGCATTAATCTAGAATTTCACAACAAAAGTCTATTTTTTTCCCACAGACTGCCGCTCACTGCAAACAGGTTTCATCTGACGAAGTACGTGTCGGGGCTTGAACTGTGTGGAAACCAATTGAAAACCAAAGTGCAACCAATGCAAAGACTTTAGGGTGGTCCTTCACATTGGGACAGAGTGGTGAGGAACAGCAATGTCCCTATGTCCCGACCTATAGTCCTAATGTGACTATATGTCCGTTTAGAGTACCAGTAGGGGCAAAAGTGGCGCTGTTGTGCCAGAAACAGAGAGAGAGATAGTGTTGCACTGTTTCCTGCTAATGAGAGACAGAGAGAGAGAGAGAGAGAGAGGAGTTGCACCACTCAGTTCACACACAGGTGTGATTTTTCAAAAGCAGCAGGCATAGGTTTGTTAGCGGCCATTCTCGCTGGTGTTTAGCCTGTACATTGAATCCAGATGTTGCCAGATGTATCGGCAATCAGAGCCTCACTAAATGTAGCAGTCAATGAGGATAATTATGCAGGGATGTTGAGTAAAAAAATGAATAAAAGTGCTCCCTCTCAATCAGACACCACCATGGGTCCTCCTGCCCATAAGAAAGTCTTCGTTGCGGTGGTGCTTTCGTTGCATATATTCTCTGCGGATACACACACATCATTCAAAGGATATGTGAAATACAAAATGGATGGATGGATGAAAGGAAAATGTACACCTACTGTAAAAGTCCTGTATAGAGACATTTTAAAGGAAACATAATTGATACTATACGTTTATTGTTGAACAGAGATGATCTTTCTGGGGATTAAAAGTTGCAGGTTTTACATGCTGTTGATAGTGCAAGTGAGCACTGATGAGCAGGTCTTTTCTCTGCCATATATACTCGTCACACACACACACACACACACACACACACACACACACACACACACACACACACACACACACACACACACACACACACACACACACACACACAAAGAGAGAACATCTTCCTCGATCAATACCAATCTCTGTCTCTCGCTTTTGTCCTCGTCTAGACCACCTTTTTATTCTCCCCAATGTCCCTCTCTCTTCTCACCATTACCTAATCTCTCTCTCTCTCTCTCTCTCTCTCTCTCTCTCTCTCTCTCTCTCTCTCTCTCCCCTCTCCCCCCTTGTTTTCCTCCACACCTCGCCCGGCGTCTCAGGCCTCTCACAGTGTGAGAGTTATCTTTTTTCCGTGACTGTCTTTTCTTTCTCACTCCTTTGCCGTCGGGTCTCCTTCATCTCCTTTCACTCTCGTCTCCCCGGGCGTCCTGTACAACACGGCTCTCATTTCTCTTGTCTGCGTGCCGCCCTCCTCCCTCTCCCGACTCCTCCACACAGCGGGGCTATATGAAGCAGCATGAGGCTGTATAAAGGCTATTTATCTAGTCGCGCTATAGAACAGGAGAGACATATTGCAACATAGGAGAGACTGTCCGTCCGTCCGTCCGTCCGTCCGTCTTTATTATGCGGTTCCCCTCCAGCTGAGCTGTATCCGGTGATGTAATGTAGTATAGCTGGGAGGGCATTCGGCCAAAATCATCACTTCGGCACTTGGTGACAAGTTTTTTGATTTTTGGCACGGTGCTAGTCATGGGCATAAACCATTGCAAAACGAGTTGAGCTCCCCCCCTTGTTTGCAATGAAGCCAATATTAGATAAGTCAGGTTGAAATCCCAAATAAATTTCAATGGATTCTGTTACTATTGGGTATGCTAAACAGCATGCTTAACATTTAGGAAAATCACAGGTTCTGGAAAGACATCGTTTTCAAGATGGCACCCACTATGCCGGGAGCTTAAAATGGGTGTGACTGGGATTTAATATGTAAAAATAAAACAATTATGCACTTGGCGAGTGCATAATTGTTTTAGATTTTTTTTTTAGATTTCAGTGATGCTTGCGGTGTGATGCGTTCAGTGATGCTTGCGGAACTCGACTTCGTTTCGTTCCTGACCGCATCACTGTCGTGGCGATAATCACGTCAACCCACACCCTCTCGTGTAACATTGCCTAATTAACCTGTGGGCACCTAAATAATTGGTGAAACACGAATGTGGAATAAGTCAAAGCGATAAATTTGCGCCGTCTAAAGCAGACATGCTTCGAGTCACACCTTTGGCGTCCGTCCCAAGAAGTCAACAGTCTTGGGAGTCTTGGGAGTTTGTTGAAGATCCAGAAAAGGTTAGAGGGACCCACCCTATAATAACCCCTCATTCCAACTGGTCTTCCTCTTCCCGGGGGGAAGAGAGGCTTGCTGTGCTACCTTGATGCGTTATCGATCAGTGGAGATGGGTCGCCGCGTGAACGATGCGACCCTCATTATTCCCAACATGGTGTGGAATGCGTTAGATTTGAGTACATGAGACCTCGCTCTGTACAGTTTCTCTTTGATGTTGTTTGTTTGCACGCACACACAACACACACAAACAAACACACACACACACACACACACACACACACATTGAGCCACATATTTGTGGCTCAATTTCACCTATAGCTGCCTCTTTCTACTTCTTCTTTTTCTTTTCTATTCTTCTTCTTCTTCCATAACTAAGATGGGGCCCTATATCTGCTTCATGAGCCAGAGAGACATTTACATTTCAAAGACTAAGGAGGGAGGGAAGGAGGCGGGGCGGGGGGGGAGAGAGAGAGAGCGAGAGAGAGAGAGAGAGAGAGAGAGAGAGAGAGAGAGAGAGAGAGAGACGGACGGACGGGGTGTGGGGGTAAAAAAATGGGGCCCAGTGGCAGTGCCTCCCTGCTTGCCAATCAACATCAAGTGGTGTAAGTCCCTGCGACATACTAGCGTCATGTCAAGGGCGTGTACTTGTACATCAAGCTACCTCACGCTAAAGAAACATGAGTAATTGAGAAGAGTAATTGCCCTATATGGGCGTCATGGCTCGGCAAGGCTTGCTTATTATTACTTATCATGGATTCCTGGTAGTGGAACCGATAACAGAGAGGTGATAGAGAGAGAGAGAGACAGAGAGAGAGAGAGAGAGAGGACTGCAGCTCCCATTGGTCTCATTAGTGATGGCTCACGTTTCTGTTTACAAAACAGGCTGATCTAATACATACACCTTCCTTGAGGTTGTTGGAGACGAAGCTTGTGAACAAGAGGTTGCCGGTTCAAATATACCCAGAACAGATGCAATTAGTGATAGTTGGCTGTCCTCAAGGAATTGTATAGTGGAGATTCTTTAAATAAGAAGTTAGTTCAGTCAGATATACTCGAGGGGTTTCATGGTGTGCTCAAGGGGCGCATACGTACACTCAAGGGGTTAATATGCTGCATTACCAGTGGGTGTATTCAGTGTGTGCCAGACCCACATGTCATACGCTGATGTGGCAGTCAGCTGACTAATTGGGCGGGGGTATTTAAAGGAGAATTCCATACTAAATGGCTTTTCTTACCTTTCTTTGTAGTTATTACGTCCCCACCAAAGAGGTCCAGGTGTTATTTTGTGCAAAAGCTCCTTATTGGCTATTTCCCTTACCATAAGCCCTACATGCATTGCATTGAATTGAATGGGAATCGAATGGGGCTATGGGGTGTTGTGCTAATTCGCTTATTTCCATCGCTCAAAATTATAATTTATTTGTATATATCTCTTCATCTCTTCATAATGTAAATAATATCCCAAGCGGCACACTTTACTACTTCTTTCGATGGAAATAAGCGAATTAGCACAACACCCCTGCATAGCCCCATTCAATTCCCATTCAATGCAATTCATTGAGGGCTTATGGTAGGGAAAATAACCAATAAGGAGTTTTTGCACAAAAAAACACCTGGACCTCTTTGGTGGGGACGTAACAACTACAAAGAAAGGTAAGAAAGATGAGAAAGCATTCTAGCATGGAATTCTCCTTTAAGCTCACTAGACTGCATGCTCTTCCTGCCTTCCTTCTGCATAAGGTTCCTGGTTGATATGTGATGTTTGCTCCCACCACCACCACCACCACCCCCCCAGCACCACCGGTGGGCTCTGTTAATTTCTGTTCTCCATGGGGGGGGGGTTGTTATTGTTGTATATCTATATATCTCCCTGCTCCTAATGTTTAAAGGTCCGCTGACACGCCCCGAAATTAATATGGGTGGTACAGCACATCACGTGGTCTGACTGAAAACAGTTTGAAACAGTTTGAAACGGGGCTACGGCGCTAGCAACAAGTGGCTATAGGTCAGGCTAGCGTTTTTGACGGTACATTTAGCGTCATATTGGCTATAAATGTAATTGAAAAAAAAATATTTTTTCGCCAGAAATGCTTAGTTTGAATGCAATTGAGGTTGGCGTGGGGTTTTTTAGGGGAACTGCAGCACAAGCGCAAATTTTGGAGTCGAGTCCCATGTTCCCCCGGTCGCCAACACCCCTGTCTGCCCGCTCTGAGACCTCTCAGCCCCGCAGCGCGACAGTCGCGACTACGGACGTCTGCTGTTGTCTGGCCGCTGTGAGAGCAGCGCGACTACTGTTCTTTTCCCCTCTCAGCCGCAGGCTGACATGTACACCCTCGCTCTCACTCTGTAATACCGTAGTTAGTTACCACAACATTGTTCAAGTGAACTATAGTGTGTTTATGTTTGTATTCATTGTAATAATAAATATCGCTATGCCGAGGCATAGTCTTGCGGACGAGATCATGAGCCTCTACGGGGGACTGGGCATGTGTGTACACACACACACACACACACACACACACACACACACACACACATGTACACACATACATGTACACACACATGCAATGGCACGGAATCTGCTCTCTTCCCCGCTGTCATGCACTATAGCCACGGCTAAAAGTTGTGTGTGTGTGTGTGTGTGTGTGTGTGCGTACACACATGCCCAGTTCAATGCGGGGACCTGACCAGAGACTATACGTCCGTCCGTCTGTCCGTCCGTCCGTGTGTGTGCAGCCTGCATCTGAGACGGGCTAGACTGTATGTTGTCATGCGGAGCGACGCGGCGATAAATAAAATAATCATAGCGATATTGATTATTACAATGAACAAGCATAAACACACAGTTCACCTGAACAATGTTGCGAAATTTTTTTTTTTTGAATGAGACTTTCACCCAGTATTCAAGCTAAATGTGACACCAAAATAGTAGCATAAGTTGCTATGCTACCACGGCCACCAAGCCCGGCGAGCCCGCATATAAGTCGTTGGGGAAAGCCCCTCGCCACTCTGACGTCAGAATCATGATAGCATTGTTTGATAGCAGTTCTTAGCTCCCGAGGGGCGTGTCAGCGGGCCTTTAAGGATGGTGTTTAACACATTTAGTACATAACACGTCCTGAAACGTCATAAGGATTGGAACCGAGAGGTGCCTTAGACGTCTGTGGACGTCCTAGCGACGTCCAAACGACGCGGGGCGAGATAATAATATTCAGAATAATTACTTCTTTTTTTTTTGGCATTTCGCTTTTCGCTTGCCGTATGCTAACGCTCTGTGAAACTATTAGCTTGTCATTGACTCCCACGTTAGCGCGGCGGAAAGAATGACTCGTATCTCCTCATCCAGGGCGCTCTCCGTGGTGATGAATGGATCGATATGCTGGCGCTGCGTTTCTGCTCCTCATCCGTCTCTCCCGCAAAATATGAACTCTTTTTGTAGCGTATATAAATATATTAAGATGATCGGAGATTGTGATGGCACTTTGTCAGTCAACTTTTTTAAGAAAGTATTTCCGGTTCATGGCTTTCAAAATGGAAGCGATCACTACTCTGGCGATTACTCCGGCGCAAGCTGCGCCTTTATTTTGATGCAGTTCCGGTACTAAATGTGTTAATTGTGCCGAGTTTGTTTTTGTTTTCTCCGAAAACCGTCTCAGTGTCGAGTATACACACACACACACACACACACACACACACACACACAGAGAGAGACTTCACGCAGTCACAGTAAACAAGGGAAAAGACAAATTTAGGCTAATCCAAATGTAAATTAAAACCTTTTCACTCCACTATAAGGTGACGTGTGTACTGTGTACACAACAGTGGGAGGCTGTCATTGTGCTGGGCAGTATAGGCATGAGTTTGTAAACACAGACATGAAGCAGTGCAGTTATATGAGCAACTAGAGATTCATGATGCCTTGCTCGAGGGCAGCTTACAAATCCTTGCATCACATGCAGGCGTGCGTCTCTCTCCTTTACGGCCACCAGATATCCTTTTTAGCCTGCATGACTCTCTTTTTTTGTTGTTTCACCTGTAAATATAATCTATTACAGTCGTCTATAGTCAGCCAGTTTGGAGGAGTCATATATAGGCAAAACAAAGATTTGGAGACACATCGGCTACGACGTATCTATCATAACAAATGTAATGTGTTTACTTGTGTTCGCTCTGAATTTAAGATAATGTAGCAGCAGGTGTTTGGTGTTCCAGTATAAAAAAAAACTATCCTCTAAGACAGTATTAGGGCCATTCATTCAATATATATTTTTGCAGACACATTTGCACCAAATCTAGCTATTACTTACTGGAGAAATGGAATGGAATGGCAATCCTGTGAGGGGCCACGGGAGTGTCTGTATGAGGAGCTTGTGCAATATGGCTTCTGGGGATGTCTGATAACAGATTAACTAAAAGACTGCTCGCCTGGGACATCTAACCCATTCTGACCTGAGATCAGATTCATACGAGGTTTCCACTGGACACACACTGGTCTGATCAACCCATTCTGACCTGAGATCAGATTCTAAAAATGTCACAGTCGTTCTTCGATTTTTCAAAAATAGCAGACCTACAAGCTCGTAGCGCGCCACTCGGTGGCGCGCTGTGAGCTTGTAGATCTGCTATTTTTCAATAGCTAAAGCACAACATGATGCTAACACCAAAATGGGTTCCCGTTCAGAATGGGCTAAACATATGGTGAAGGGGCAAGCTGCATGTTATTTCTGTGAGATTAGCTTGTGAGGGTGTGTAACAATATTGACACATTTTGCCGTATTGTGTGGAAAGAACAGTGGTGTACGGTATAGTACAGTACATGTACTGAAGTAGTAAGTACTGTATTATTTGAAAACTTTAGTTATAGCGTATTCGAATGCCATCAATGCATTGAGAGGGACAAAATCGGGGGCACGGTGGCACAGTTGGTAGTGCCGTCGCCTCACAGCTAGAAGGTCCTGGGTTCGATTCCCGCTCGGGACGCTGTGGGTGCTGGCGTCGTGTTTCCTTCTCCGCGTCATCAGTGCCCCATACCCGAGGCGGGGTTGGCGAAAGGGCCTTTCTGTGTGGAGTTTGCATGTTCTCCCCGTGTCCCCTATAGGGTAGGTACCCTCACAAAAACATGCAGTAATCCTGGTCTCTAAATTGCCTCCCCCTGGCCAGCCGGGGCGCCTGATTGAGGGGAAAGGAACTGGTTGGAATAACATCTTCCTTCCACGCGCTACGTCCAACCAGGGAAACTCCCCCCTGTCAGGTGTAAAGGAGAAACTTGGACACTCGGGCATGAAGGAAGCATGAGTTCAAGTCCGTTGCTCTCCCCTTGTCCCCCATATGTGGGGACTAGGTTGGCGGAGGGTGTGTAGAGCCCAGGATCACATTAGATGATTGACACGGGGGTGTCATGGCTTACAAAGTCGTGGGATAAAGATTATTTAATCAGAGCATTGAATGCTCCAGTAGACGTGTCTATGACCTACCGTTATATTAAGACATTTTGGAGAAATTACTGTTCACAACTCTGTTCTGCACACACTGTAACACACGCGATGGAAGAAACAGGGAAAAAACGGAAGTGAAATGTCTGCTGGCTTATGCCGTCTATGGGAATCGAGTTTGTATAGAATGCTAATATTTCGGATTCTTCTTCCAGACACTATCGTCTTCCATTGAACTCCAATAATATTTGCCTGTGGGAAGATGACACATTGTTGACTTTTGCACAATGAGTATACTTGATACTTTTGGTACTATACGTACATGTTGATATTATTTTGTAGTACATTTTGAATTCCGTATACATTTGCTTGTAACATATTTCGATGTTGATACGATATTGATACTTTTAATTAAGTAATACATGTGAATACTTTTTTTTTCCACAACTGAAGAATTAGGTCCCCTTGAATCAATGGATTTCCACTAACATGATTTTGGTGCAATATAATATATCAAATAAAGAAAGGGCTCTGTATATTCCCACGTAATTCAGGCTATTATTGAAACTGGCTGGTGGTACTGTATATACCATAATGAGGTGGGCAGACTTTGTTACTTACTGAATGTGATTTAATTGAAAATGTAAGTGAAATCCATTGTGGTTTGTACTGCCTGCCAGCCAATGATTCACAATTAAGACTATTAAAGTTGTAAAGTAAAAAAAAAATAAAAAAGGAAGAAAAGTCCACCTCATGCAGGATACAGATATATGGATTGGATAATCAATCTGTTTTGGAATGTAATGTTTGTCATGATGGTTGTCTCATGGACATAACACATCTGTAATGTCTGACTTTAGGGGGGGGGGGGGGGGGGGAGCTAATAGTGTATAGCTCAGGCATGGATACTATATTATATTTACTGTTATTATAATATTATTTTTGTAAGGGTTTAGGTATTAATCTTATGTGGGTATGAGGCTGTAGGGTCGAGGCTAGGGTACAGAGGTAAAATGCAATACCAGATTGAATGAATGAATGAATGAAACATTCATTGTTTGTCTAATTTTGTCACTGGGGATTCTAACCCCATAATTAGTTGATTGCCGATTCCAAGTGTCCCCATAGGGGACGAGATAAGAAGTTTGTGAGTGCCTCCTCTCTATTTTCAAACACTCCCCTGCGCTGATGTGCTCAGTGAACTATCAAGATCTAAGTGCTGATAGCAACGCGACGGCTTCCATTTATCTTGATTACCATCCACAGCTATTTTTTTTATTTATTTCTTTATTTTAACCCATTCTGAACGGGAACCCATTTTGGTGTTAGCATCATGTCATGCTTTAGCTATTGAAAAATAGCAGACCTACAAGCTCGTAGCGCGCTACGAGCTTGTAGGTCTGCTATTTTTTTTAAATCGAAGAACGACTGACATTTTTAGAATCTGATCTCAGGTCAGAATGGGTTCATCAGACCAGTGTGTGTCCAGTGGAAACCTCGTATGAATCTGATCTCAGGTCAGAATGGGTTAAGGTCTGGAATATATTTCCCCCTCCCGAGCAAACCAGGTGGATGGCTCTGATTTAACATATATATATATATATATATATACGTATAGGCCTATTAAAACCTGCGAAAGCGTGCACGTGTCCATTTAGATTTTTCCCTTTGGCAAACATAGCAGATGTTTAAGCTGATCGCTTGAACATCTGCTATTTTTGAACATTTGTTAAAAATCTTGAGTGTATGAAAGAGGCTGAACATCTTTGAATTATGTGTGAGAACTAGAGATTCGCTCTCATGTTTTAATGGGTTAATGAAAAAACGAAACAAAAACCAAAAAAGCAATTGTAAGATACTGCATTTTTCCAAACTCAGCAACAGATGGCAGGGTTGTAGGCAAAAGAAGAACAGAGAGAGAGAGAGAGAGAGAGAGAGAGAGAGAGAGAGAAAGGTGCACGGTAACTATTTGTATGAACAGTACTGTATAATAGTCAGTATACTTGTGTACTCTCTAGGCAAACAGCAGCGCTGGTTTGGCAGCAGTTCATCATGAATGAATTACATGCTTGTTATGTTTTCCAATTTGTGGCGCATGTGTGTGTGTGTGTGTGTGTGCGCGGCCGCGCGCGTGTGTGCATGTGTGTGCGTGTGTGTGTGTGTGTGTGTGCGCGTACGTGTGTGTGTGGCGTCCTGCTCTCACCTCCATCAGTAACCCACATAAACACTCCCATGGATCATGTCTGACAGGATGGAATAGACCTCCATTCACTATCATTCTCTCCCCCTCTCCCCCTCTCCCTCTCTCTCTCTCTCATGCACTCACGCAAGTCCTGGTCTTTTATGACGGTCCCGCACGTATTAATAATTTAACTCGTCCCAGCCCACCCGGCTGCACCACCACCACATACATCTTCACAACCCGCCCTGCTGTCTCGCAACACGCCGACATTAAATACACGCTGGATACAGCTTTTTATTCCGTCAAAAAAGTGCTTGTAAACAGCCTTAATATAAGCTAATAATGTCACTGGCAAGCACGCAAGGTCCAGGGTAGGGATGCACCGAAAGGGAAATTCTTGGCCGAAACCGAATACCGAATATAGGAAACAGTTGGCCGAAAACCGAATACCGAATAGCCGAATACATCTTTGTTGTAAAGCTACCTGATTATGGCAAAAGACATGATTATGGCAAAACCTAACTTAAATAATAAACACTTATGGGTCCATTAAAAAGCATCTAAATAATTGGAGGCTTTGTGATTAATTAATCTCAATTAATCACATTTTAATCGCATATCAATAGGCCTATTTGACCTGAGCAGTGAGCTTTTTTTTCTACATAAGCATAGGCAATAAAAACAAGTAGTAATAATAATAATAGTGATAATAATATTATTTATATTAAGCTTCTCTGAGTACTTAAATATACTTTTCAAAGAGAACATGAGAAAACAAATAAAAACAACTTTTTTAGAGAAAAACTAAGACTATGGAATAAAATAAATTAAAGTGGAATGAGATAGCAATATTGCAGAGGTGGGTTTGAATTTATAGGTGGTGGCATGTCTCTGAGTTTTGGGAAGTGTATCGTTTTGACAGGTCTGCTTGCTGTGGACAACGATACAGTCTATCATTCATTGTTAAAGCTCCAAATGATATTCCCATTCGTCTTTGTGTCTGCCCGTGTAAACGCAGCAGCGAGTGTGAGGGGACGAGGGTTGGGGAACGGATGTAAAGTACATAGTGTTAAAACTAACGTTAGCTCCCATGCTAGCTACTAGCTTCCCTTGTCAACAGAACACCACCACAGATCGGGTGGAAGCTGCTATTATCACGTTGCTTGTGCCCGTGGATGGGAAATAAGATTTAGAAGGCTATGGAATCGTGGATGAAAGCACAGTTGTGTCGGATCTGCCTGTGCGTTCCGTGACTGCTGCTCGTGTGTTGTGTCGCTGGCTGGGGGCTGCTGAATGATGCATAGTTAAAGAGCGTCATAAGCATGCGCCCTTCCTGCGCTGAAAGTAGCAGATCTACAAGCTATCTACCCATCGCAATGCACAGCGCGTTGGGCTTGTAAGTTGTACATGTGTGTTTTCCTCGCAGTTTAGTTCGATTCACAACTTTAGGACCACTACTACTATTCGGTGATATTTTTCGGCTTATTTGAGCCGAAACCGAATAGGCCGAAAATACATTTTTAGGCATTTTCGGCCGAATATTTTCGGTGGCCGAATTTTCGGTGCATCCCTAGTCCAGGGTGTTACACAAAAACCAGTGACCTACTGTATCACCGATGCTCATCGCCGTTACCTTTTAGTAAGGCCGACCGTGGAAGTATTCACAGTCACACTGTCTTGGGATTCATTGGTGAAAGGAGGAGATCAACGCGGTCAATGCAAAATGGGTCTCGAAATCGGTCCCTCGATCCAAACACGGGTCCCGACCCAACTGTTTGTTTTTGCGTGAACACACATAATAATATTACAGTGTATCACTAATAATGAATGCGGTCATAGTTAAGACTTATGAACTCCACCTGTCGGTAAAGCATCTGAGTTTGCACATATCGACCCAGCCCCCGATGGGAGGTCCATTCCCTTTCGGGTCAGAGGTCTGTGATAACCCCGCTATGGCTGACAAATGGAGACATAAAACAAAAACAATATAGGTGGACAATGTGCATTCACAACGCATATCGTCTTCCATTGAACTCCAATAATATTTGCCTGCGTGTGGGAGGATGACACATTGTTAGCCGAGATCCGACCATTGGTGGTGAATGGAAGATCTATACTGGATGTGTTTTCACTGACCTTACACAACAATAATTGATCTAACTACACATCCTCGAGGTCGGAAGAAACCTGCGTGTGTGTGTGTGTGTGTGTGTGTGTGTGTGTGTGTGTGTGTGTGTGTGTGTGTGTGTGTGTGTGTGTGTGTGTGTGAGACACACACCTATTTTCACAAAAGGACATAAGAAAAGGTTTCCGCTCAAGCTATTCGAGTTCGAGTACAGCCGCTTACACTGGCCTCATGAAACAGGCTGAATGGGTGAATATATGAATAATGCAAGATGTCTATACACTGAAGACTATATATACACAATACAATACACTACAGTATGTTTCCGTCTCTTGAGCAAGCCTCTAACTGTGTTGGTCTTTATCTCAACAAAAACTGAATAGGTAAATATATTCAAATCCAACAATAACCGTATACGCTATCAAAACACTTAACAACACTCCTTTGAAACAGGTTGATGACTACAAGTATTTTGGTTCATATATATCTTCTTCCCAAAAGGACTTTCAAACTAGTAAGGGTATATGGCCTGCAGTCAGCCTGCAATGACATGCATAAGATCTGGTCATCCCAGCTTAGTAAGAGGTTCAAAGTAAAAGAATATTTAGGACGACAAGCCAATTCCACTTTATGGCTCAAAGACATGGACACTTTCGAAGAAACTAGAGAAACGGCTGGATGGCACTTTACACCCGCCTTCTAACGAGAGCGCAAAATGTCTCTTGGAAGAGCCACCCATCGACTTCTCTAATATACGGCAGCCTTCCCTGTGTTTCTTCACTAGTCCGATTCAGAAGAACACAGTTTGCCGGGCCACTGCTACAGAGCTGATCATGAGGTTATAATATCTTCCCTTTTTCTCTGGAGTCCATGCCTCAAAGCAGACCGGCAGAGAGGTAGAAAACGGTCGCACCCTCATGATGTCATCGCTATAGGGACACATGCATCAGTATATTGGCAGGAACTGGGGATGGCAATGATGAAGGACCGGGAAGTCTGGCATGGCATTGTGAAGTCCATGATCTCGACCGTGGTCGAAAAACATGACGATGACAGTACATGTTTCCCCCCCCCCCTTCCTTCCTTTGCCACAGCAGCATTCCTTTGGATTGCTTTCTAGGAACAGATGTCTGCGTGCTTTGGATGATTTGGCCCTGCACAGTTATGCTATAGCTATAGCTACTCAGGAACGGAGGGCCCATAAAATACGAGTGGCAAACCTTACAATGTGTAACCTGACACCATCTGCCGCCGCCGCGTGGTGTGCATCAGTGGCAAACTCAACACCTTGGACACATAAACACTCTGGTAATGTGCTCCGTAATTAACAGTGGCAACACGGCAGTGGAGCTTTCCCAGAAGCACAAACTAATTTAGTATAGGGAATTGAACAGAACAGAACAGAACAGGACAGAACAGAACAGGACAGGACAGGACAGGACAGGACAGAACAGAACAGAACAGGACAGAACAGAACAGAACAGAACAGAGCAGAAAAGAATAGAACAGTGGTTTTACAGAAAAAACATTTTTATATGAAGGTCCATCACTTATTTGGCCACGTGATTTGCTGAGATTTAGCCTCTTTTTCAGACCGAACGGCGAATACACATTTATTATGTTAAATATTTTGTTATCTTTGGATGAGATTGTGTTCACAATTCAATGCTGTATTTGATATAGGAGAGATAACAGGCAAACATTGATCAAAATATCAATTATTCTACAGTAAAGGCCTACATTCTCTAGTGTAAATGGTTCATTTTACACTCGGGAACCCCTTTTGGTGTTTTAACTAAGCATTATGTTATACTTTAGCTATTGAAAAAAAGCAGATCTACAAGCTCATAGCGCGCCAACCGAGTGACGCGCTAAGAGCTTGTATAGGTCTGCTATTTTTGAAAAATCGTGAAAATGAGACACAGATCTTTGAATATATATTCTTTCAGAAGACTTAGGCCTAAGTGGGTTAAAGATCTCTATAACGGTCCACTTGGTTACCAACTCTCCACCATTTAGGGGACGACCTGGAATAGTGTGTTTGTTATATAGTAGCCTACAGTATGTCACAAAGGGAGAACAGACAGGGAAAAGAGGAAAAGAAAGAGACTCACAGTTTTTACACCTGCGTGTGCTGCATGTGCATGCAGAATCGCAATTTCAAATGACAACTGGTTAACGTAATTGTTGTCGGCCCCCCAAAAGTCGACTTCCATCAGGTTAATGAGGCTGGAGGATGCAGAGTTTGATTGGTTGGTGCAATTCCACTTTAAACCCTTAAATTGAGCGAATGATTTGCCCCCCGATTGTGCGAGTGGCATATACAGGCAGCATCCACATGGCCTAAGTCTGTCCACATGATAAGATGATTTGATGGAAAGCACTGAACCGGCAAGCCATTCACTGATACATTATCTGATACCCAGCTACACAATAGAATGTGCGTGTGTGCGTGCGTGCGTGCAACTGTGCATGCGTGAGTGTCTGTGTGTGTGTGTGTGTGTGTGTGTGTGGTGTGTTGTTTATGCGTATGTACCTGCACGGGTCATTGTATCAACACATACTCACGGTGCACACACACGTGTGTGTGTGTGTGTGTGTGTGTGTGTGTGTGTTGTGACCAAAGCTGAATGGTGCACATAACCATACACACATAAATCTCCTGCATACGTAACACAACCTCGATGACACAAACCATCCATCTCAATTCAGCGACACACACACACGCGCGCCCAAGCCTCCGCTCCTTTTAACCATAGCAAGGGAGAGAAAAACCAGAAAGCCCCACCCACCCCTGCCCCCCCTCTCGACCCTTCCCCTCCCCTCTCTTCTATTGCCCGTGCTCCCCCCCTCCCATCTGTAGTCGTGACTGAAGCCCTCCCCCTCCTCCTCCTCCTCCTCCTCTTCTCTCCTCCTTCTTCTTCTTTCCCCATCATCTAAGTCGTTCCACTCCTTTGCCCTTTGTCCAAAAGGCTGTCTGGCTATAGCTGGCATGTCTCCCCACCCTGCTGGACCTGGGGCCATATGTTCACCCGATAGTGCAGGAGAGGGGGAGAGAGGAGAGGAGAGGAGAGGGAGAGGGGAGGGGAGAGGAGAGGAGAGGAGAGGAGAGGAGAGGAGAGGAGAGGAGAGGAGAGGAGAGGAGAGGAGAGGAGAGGAGAGGAGAGGAGAGGGAGAGGAGAGGAGAGGAGAGGGAGAGGAGAGGGAGAGGGAGAGGAGAGGAGAGGAGAGGAGAGGAGAGGAGAGGAGAGGAGAGGAGAGGAGAGGAGAGGAGAGGAGAGGAGAGGAGAGGAGAGGAGAGGAGAGGAGAGGAGAGGAGAGGAGAGGAGAGGAGAGGAGAGGAGAGGAGAGAGTGGAATAGACTCATGGGAAGAGGAGGGGAAACGTATGACAAAGGATGGAGGTGACCACGCAGAGACATAAAGACCACGTTGAAAGACGGAGGGAGATTGTGAGGTGGAGTATATAGAAAAAGACTAAACTGTGACATGCAGAGAGTGAGATGGAAAAGTGTGTGAAAGAGCGAAAGAACGAAAGAGAGAGAGAGGGGGGAGAGAGAGAGAGGGAGGAGGGAGCCTATATGGGAGGCATGTATAGTAGAGAGAGAAACAGAGAGAGGGGGGTGCTCTCTTCACACATAGACACTTCATTTAGCCCGTTGGGGGTCAGCAATTTATCTTCCGTCCTTTGGCCTCTCACACAAACACGGGAAATAGCAATTAAGGTGTGTGTGTGTGTGTGTGTGTGTGTGTGCGTGCGTGCGTGTGTGCGTGCGTGCGTGCGGCATAACGAAGTGTACTCGCCCCATCAACAGGCGTGCACATGCACTATAACCCCCCAATGTAAGAACCAACCAAGTTCAGCTCCCGTGGAGACAACAGATCACACGACCGTATATCCTCCCTCGCTCTCTCTGTCTCCATGCAAACACACACGCACGCACACACACACACACACACACACACACACAAACACATATCACATACAGTCCGGGTGTGTATAGTGGCCACGGGGATCCATTAGCTCACTGAGAGGTTCTAATCACTGCCATAATACCTCTTCCATGTCCCTGGCTATTCATGAACTCATGTGCAACTGTACGCACGCACGCACTCACGCACACGTAAGTCAACAACACTACTCTACTGAGAACATACTGTAAAAAGGTTACTTATGCAGGCAGGCACGCACGCATGCACGCTCACGCACACACACACACACACACACACACACACGTAAGTCAACAACACTACTCTACTGAGAACATACTGTCAAAAGGTTACTCATGCAGGCGCACAAACACACACACACACACACACACACACACACATACACTTTGACACAAAGGCACGACATTTCTTCAAAGAAGACACACAGAGAGCCCTTGTTGCCTGGTAACAATAGTAGCCGAGCTAACTTGCGTTGCAAAATCATAATTTCTTTACACTATGCAAGGAGGAAAGTGAATGAGAGAGAGAGAGAGAGAGAGAGAGAGAGAGAGAGAGAGAGAGAGCACATGAAATAATAAAACCGCTGCATGTATTAAGATCATACTATGAACTGTGAAAGTGAATAATTCAACGCAACGCAAGGAGATCCCTGCAGGTTGGTGGATACATTATATGTGTAACTTGGTTACTGGGTGGTCCTTAACCACGTTTTCAATAGCTGTGCCCCAGACAATTTACAGTTAGA
Source organism: Protomyctophum bolini (assembly GCF_963924005.1). Lineage (NCBI taxonomy): Eukaryota > Metazoa > Chordata > Actinopteri > Myctophiformes > Myctophidae > Protomyctophum > Protomyctophum bolini. The sequence continues at coordinate 5,176,507 of NC_137864.1, read as the reverse complement.
GGGTTACATGAGCATGCTTTAAGCGAATGGCACATCGAGTGGCAAAGCAACATGCAAGGTGAGTTTAACATCGTATAATGTTGTTTAATGCAATCAGATATGACTTCTCTGTGTGGATGCATGGACTGTCACGGTCAGAAAGTATCGTTTTTAGCCACTCAGTAGGCCTTCCTGCATAACTTCCGGGTTTGATGATGATGTCACGCGCATTACCCTCTATTACAATTAACCCATTCTGACCGGAGATCAGATTCATACGAGGTTTCCACTGGACACACACTGGTCTGAATAACCCATTCTGACCTGAGATCAGATTCTAAAAATGTCAGTCGTTCTTCGATTAAAAAAAAATAGCAGACCTACAAGCTCGTAGCGCGCCACTCGGTGGCACGCTATGAGCTTGTAGATCTGGTATTTTTCAATAGCTAAAGCATAACATGATGCTCACACCAAAATGGGTTCCCGTTCAGAATGGATTAAGGCCTTTAGAAGACACTCTTAATCCAGAGTGATTTACAGTAAGCAAGAACAAAACATTGGCCTATAGTTATACAGCATACATCAAATACATGAAGAAATCGTCTTCAAGAATCATACGTAAGCTAAGAACCTAACAGTTTATCTATATAATGACACAATGCGTGTATATATACTATAGTGCTATGTCTAAATGCTATATATATATTTTTTAATTATATTTTTTTATCCCACGATTTTGTAACCCATTTTTCACCCCTGTGCCAATCATCTACTGTGATCCTGGGCTCTACACACCCTCCGCCAACCTGGGGAGAGCAACGGACTTGAACTCATGCTTCCTTCATGCCTGAGTGTCCAAGTTGCTCCTTTACACCTGACAGGGGGGAGTTTCCCTGGTTGGACGCATAGCGCGTGGAAGGAACACGTTATTCCAACCAGTTCCTTTCCCCTCCATCAGGCGCCCCGGCCGGCCAGGGAATGCTACTAATTCACATATACTGTAGGACAGTGTAGGTTGAGCATTTGCATACTACATGCTATAGGGAAAGTCCTATGGGGTAAGATGGAGTCTGAAGAGGTGGGTTTTCAGACTTCTGCGGAAGATTGGGAGTGAGTCTGCAGTTCTGATTGTAATGGTAAGTGCATTCCATAGTTTTGGAGCCAGAAGGGAGAAGAGTTTGGGACGTGTGGAGCGGTCCCGGGATTTTCTAGTGAATGTACTTCCAGCTTCCCTGCATTGGCTGATCTGAGCATGCGGGAGGGTTCGTAGGGTCCGATCAGACTTGCAAGATATGGGGGACTAATAAAGTCGTTTATATCTCTGCTGTCAGGAAGAAATTAACTACACAAGTCAAAAGAAAACCTTATATATATATATATTTTAAACAAAGCAATACTGCCTCATCAAAGTTGGTATTGTGACTTTGTATATTGTCTGTTTTACTTGCATATAACTGACAGTTCAGAGGAGCGCTTTTTTAATACCGTTGGTTCAATATGTTCAATAGAGTTGATATATGAAAAGAATTGAGTTAAGTGGTATCCTCACTGTAAGATAACGATGTCCAAGATACCCCAGAAGATCGCTTCATGTCGAGGGTTGCAACCTCTTCGGAAACCCTCCAATTAGCTTCCTCCTTGACCCTGCCACTCACACAGCTGAAACTCTGGGATTGGGTCACGCTTCTCGAGCACACTAATTGGTTATATGGCGCTCGGGCGACTATTAATAAAAGTGAACGGATGATAATTAGTTGTCTTTGGGGGGTTAACCATTCACACGCCAAGCAGAAATAAGTGAGGAGACAAATGGAGGAATGGAGGAAGAGGAGAATAGAGAAGAAGAGAGATAGAAATGAACATAAGAACAAAAGATATTGACTACTAGGACAGTAAATTATTATTATTATTATAAACAGAGTGGGTTTAACACAGAGAGAATAAGTTGCATCAGAGGCACTGGCCTCTATTGAGGGCAGTGAAATAATGCACTCTGTAGTATACTTTCACATCGCAGTGCAGATAACTCATAAATGTTACCACTAGTCTCACAGCGTATAGTCAAGTTGCGTGTTTAGAAAAAGAACGACACCACACTGTAAGGCTGGGAAATATACTACATGGTATTGATATTGTGATTCTGATTTGGATATCGTGATGTGGCTTTTTTTTGGGTCTCTTTTACACTTCTAAAGAGAAATCAATACGTTATAGCGATGTAGAAATGGGTGATTTGTTTGTTTCTTGCTGTTGGGGGGGAAGGGAAACATTTTAACATTTTAAGACTGCCAGTCACAAACCCTCTCTTGCCAAACTAATGGGACCGAAGATGTGGACAACAAGGACGTCATGCGTGTCAAAATGCGGGAGACACTCAATTGGAAAGTGCACATGGGGCAAATAATGACAAGAATTAAAAGTGTGTCGGTTTTCTGCAATTTGACGTATACAGGATACTTTGGGGGGGGATTACTTTAAACGTCACTGAATCAAATGTTTTGTAGCTCAGTCATATTCATTTAATAGAGATTTCTAAAGTAAAATGTAAAACTTTTACACTGCTGGTACATTTCTTGATTCCAACCAAAGATTTGAAGGGGCATAAATTAACACAGGGAGAGACTATAGGTGCCGCCCTGGCAGGGTGGGTTTCATTAACCCATTCTGACCCGATTCATACGAGGTTTCCACTGGACACACACTGGTCTGATTAACCCATTCTGACCCGAGATCAGATTCTAAAAATGTCAGTCGTTCTTCGATTTTTCAAAAATAGCAGACCTACAAGCTCGTAGCGCGCCACTCGTGGCGCGCTATGAGCTTGTAGATCTGCTATTTTTCAATAGCTAAAGCATAACATGATGCTAACACCAAAATGGGTTCCCGTTCAGAATGGGTTAACACAGGGAGAGACTAGGTGCCACCCTGGCAGGGTGGATTTCATTAACACAGGGAGAGACTAGGTGCCACCCTGGCAGGGTGGGCTTCATCATAACACGCTGAAGAGCGAAAAGGGCCTCGCTATGCAGTCCCGGGAGGACAGACTATTGGGGAAACACACATAGAGGAACACACCCAGACACACGTTGGTGGAACACATGCACCGCACACACACACACACACTGAAAGATTAATTTTGTGTCGTCATGTCATACCCCAAATCCTCTTAAATAAATCCTCTTTAAGAGGATCAATTACATGTATACGTGCGTCGTGATTCATTCACTCCACGAATGCAACAGATGTCAGGAAAATGGAGACGGGCATGAGAGAGCGAGACAGAGAGAGGGAGAGAGAGAGAGACAGAGAGAGAGAGAGAGCTGGAGGTGGAGAGAGAAATCCACACTGTGAGAGGCGGTGAAGGGGAACGATGTAAATGGGTATGTGTGCGTGTGCGTGTGGACGTGCACGTGCGTGTGTGCGTGTGTGTGTGTGTGTGTGTGAATGCTTGGTTCATTTCGGTGTTTTTTTTTTGTGCGTCACGCTGCTGTACAACAAGATGGAAACATAATCAGGCGTATAGCACAGGCACCAGAGTATACTATAGTACACAGGAAAATCCTCCGTGTCAATTTATCTGAAGAAAAAGGGGTGAGGAAAATGGAACCAAATGGACCGCCTAAAGGCATTTGGTTCCATTTTGCAGTTACATGCAAAGGTCTCCCGAGGCACAAATGCACACACACAAACAGAAACACCGATGCAACAGCAGCGACTAATGTGGAAAAACATAAACCCCCCCCCCCCGTCTAAATTCATTAGAAACGCTATTTTATTTCGCCGTGTCCCGTTTGCTGCTCATGGCCTCACGCTGGGCTTCACACACCATCTGTCTCTCCACGCTTTGTATTCCATCTCTATCAGACGGACAAATTGACATCTCCAGAAGCTGTCTGACAGTGTGTGTGTGCACAGGGCGTGCGTGCGCACGTGCGTGCGTGCGCGCAGTGCGCAGTGACTCACGGATTTCTCTCAGTCCCCCAGTGGGGTGACATTGACGTCAATGTGTCTGTCTCGTCTATACAATGCTCTTGGGCCTCTGGTAGACGGTGTCGGGGCAGAGCTGAAGAACAAAGCTATACTCAAGCAGCTGTACCGCATGAGTAACATTTTGAGATATATACTTTAACCCATTTAGGCCGGACGTCGAAATTACTTTCTTTTCGTCTTTTTAAATTGTATTTTATTTTCTGAAAATACCTCATGTTTCTATATCGGTGGTTCTCAATATTTCATGTCAAGGACCCCAAAAAGTATATGTAATATGCCGCCGACCCCCATCTGAAAATATGTTGTTCCAGAGACCTCCCCAGAAGCAAAGATTTGAGGCACGTTTTCACGTTTTTTTCCCCAAAAATAGCAGATCTACAAGCTCGTATAGCGTGCCACTCGGTGCTTGTAGATCTGCTATTTTTTCAATAGCTAAAGCATAACATAACGCTATAACACCAAAAGGGGTTCCCGCCCAGAATGGGTTAATGTTACTTGAGTTGAATACTTTGATGGCCATCAGCAGTCCCATATGGAGACACAAAGAGGATCCTTTGATGGCCATCAGCAGTCCCATATGGAGACACAAAAGGATCCTTTGTTTCTTCATAGGGAGCCACTGCCACGTCCGTCATTCTTCATTCTTCTTGACTTCTTAACCCATTCTGACCTGAGATCAGATTCATACGAGGTTTCCACTGGACACACACTGGTCTGATTAACCCCATTCTGACCTGAGATCAGATTCTAAAAATGTCAGTCGTTCTTCGATTTTTCAAAAATAGCAGACCTACAAGCTCGTAGCGCGCCACTCGGTGGCGCGCTATGAGCTTGTAGATCTGCTATTTTTCAATAGCTAAAGCATAACATGATGCTAACACCAAAACGGGTTCCCGGTCAGAATGGGTTAAACAAATTGAGCCGTTCTCTCAAAGGAATGGAATAAGTTAACTTCAGATGGAAGCAAACTTGATCTGCTATATCTCTGTGGAGTCGGTTCAAGTTGTCAATTTCCCAGTGTGTGGCTGTGCATGAAAATAGTTTTTTTTTTTCCTTATTTAGTTATTCACTTCACAACTTCGCACATTTGCAATTCAAACCTGTTATGGTGTTTAACCCATTCTGACCGGGCACCCATTTTGGTGTAGGCATCATGTTATGCTTTAGCTATTGAAAAATAGCAGATCTACAAGCTCATATCGCGCCACCGAGTGGCGCGATACCAGCTTGTAGGTCTGCTATTTTTTAAGAAAATCGAAGAACGACTGACATTTTTAGAATCTGATCTCGGGTCAGAATGGGTTAATCAGACCAGTGTGTGTCCAGTGGAAACCTCGTATGAATCTGATCTCAGGTCAGAATGGGTTAATAGATTGTGTAAATAGACGTGTCTATTTACCAACAACAACAAAGTTTATTATTATGATGATTATGTATGGCACATTTTCAAAACATTTTAAAGGTAGAGTAAGTGATTTCACTCAAAAAACCGTAGGTTTCGTTTTTGGCTGTGGGACCTAAGCCTTCGTCCAATCAGGATAGAGAGTCAAAAACGAAACCTAAGGTTTTTTGACCCCCAGGGGTTAACTGGGGACAGGGAGGAACTCCTTATATGGTCAGCACCCTCTATAGTAGAGAGGATTATCACAACAAAACAAAAAAATAAGTGATATTTGAATTAAGTGAAATCACTTACGCTACCTTTAAATAACTTCAAAATGCAACAAATTAATTCTGCACTGGCCATATATGGAGAAGTGACATGACTGTACAGGGTTTGATGAGGTCAGATCAACAAGAGCTGGCCGGCTCCATATATTCAGATCTAGGTGATGATCCAGTCTTCTCCATGTATGGTTATCCAGGGTTAGATTAAGGTCAGTGTCGTGATCTTCATATTATGGAGATGGCCATATATGGTGGCGTGACGTGTCACATGATGGATTGGCAACCATTATATTGTCGTGTGACGGACGCGAGACGCAGGGTTTCATAGTAAATGCAACCTTCGGTCGCAAGTAATGCACCTTCTCTTTCTGTGTGTACGGCTGTAATGCACATTAAATCAAGAACCAGTCGCCCCACAGACTTAAAATTCCATATAGTACTTTTATGGCATTGATCATTTTGTCGGGGATACCATATCATTTAAGAATTTCAAACATGGTGGCTCTGTCCACTGAATCAAAAGCCTTTGAGAAATCAACAAAAGACTGCACCTTCATCAGACTGGAGAATATAAGTATAAATCAAGTTGAGCAAAGCCACTCTTCTCTGCCCTTCTCTCTAACAGACACAGTTAACGATCGCTTGTTAAGTGCCTGCCAGACAGACAATCAGATGAAATGAAGGCAGGTGTAGAGTAGAGTGTAGACTATAGTGAACTGAACATGTTCTCTTTATATCAAGTACTTCATACCAGCCCCTTATGAAACAACATGTTCTCTTTATATCAAGTAGACAAGTACTTAATACCAGCCCCTTATGAAACTACTTCTCCCCAAATCCAAATGGATTTCATTTTCCATCCTGAATGGCAGTAACTAGCATACAATGAGAACTGGGAAGATCTCCACAAAGGTTTACTCATCAAAACTGATTATAAAACTGTAACCATCAAAGCATGCACTCAACATATAATGGTTATGTGACCATGGCATGTGCATAATATAGAATCTTAAAAGTTTTATCTGATATTGATTTGGGGGGGGGGGGGGGGGGGGGATTAATCGATTATTAATCGCCAGAGCTGTAGATTATTCGATTGGGCACTTTGTGGCATCCCTAGTTTGGACCTCCCAAAATAATTTGACGACCCGCCCCTAGGGGTCGCGACCCACAGGTTGAGAACCCCTGCCTTATTGGCCGACAGACAACACTGACATACCCAGCCGATTACAATACTTGCACGCTCTGCTTGCGCACGTAATACAACATATTTCTCATAAAAAAATATATCGAGGTAGCCTATACTGTTCTTTAATATTTCAACATGAAATTTCACCCCCCCCCCCCCCCCCCCCCCAACCAAAAAACAAACAAACAAGAAAATATGGGGAACGACCCACCCACCTCAGACATCAGCAACATTAAGAAAATCACATACCGTAATTACAATTGTTTGTGTTAAAATTCACCCAACGTTATATAGTGTTCCTGGGTTAAGTGGTTAATCAAAATTAATATATGAAAATACTAACATTAGGTTGGCCAAGATTCACATTGCAGACTCTGCATTTTTAAGATTAAATTTGCTTAATAGTCTCTCTCTCTCTCTCTCTCTCTCTCTCTCTCTGCAGCACCATCTTCCCATATGGGTCCTGTCTGTATGACTCATTCAAGACCCTCTGAAGTTTGGCAGGCAGGAAGTTAGTATTTAGTATTGACGGGAGCCACTCTCTCAGTGTGTGCGTGTGCGCGTGTGCGTGTGCGTGCGTGCGTGCGTGCGTGCGTGCGTGCGTGCGTGCGTGCGTGCGTGCGTGCGTGCGTGTCACCTTGTTGTGGGCATCAGTTCAAACAGTCTTTGAACTATACAGCAGGGGGACATGGTTACCGTGGAGATGTGCCTCTGGTGTACGTTCTGTTTTTTCCTAGCTATAGTGCCAGATTTCACTTTATAGAGCAGTGCAGTTCGCAAACTTTTTTCATTTCAAAGAGCCCCGGTTTGATGTGCACCGGGCCTCGGACCCCCAGAACTCCTTGCTGTTTTCCACTACGACGGGTATAGAACCTGAGAAAACCTTATCTGGAAACGGAGCACACACAGGGTACATATATACAAACTAATCCAGAACATGTGCAATTCATTTCACGGCATTGGCGTGGTTCACACCAATTCTTGTAATCTAAAAGATCCATTTAATTTAACTGGGGGCCCCCCCTCCTCAAGGACCCCCTGGGGGTTCCCAAGACGTATACAGGACCTCGGTGGCACAGTGCAGAGCAGACCTCAGTCAGAACCATGAGCCTGATAAGTTTACAAGGGATTTTTTTTTTTACCCATTTGTATACTATTAGTTAATAGTTTTCAATGCGGCATCGCAAGCTAGAAAACGCGGTTCAATTCAATATAAAAGCCAAGCCATATATCATAATCCCAAAACGTATAAAAAAATGCTTTTTCAATAATAGGCCATCAAAGTGAAAGCGTGTGATGTTTGCTGTGAGTGAAGTATACAGTCTGGCTTGAACTGATAGCATAGCGTCCGCTATAGCATCACTCAACGTCACTTGCTGTCGTTTACGTCTTAAATAATTCTTGTGTCACTCTACTGAGAGCTGTTTCACGAAAGCAAAGTTGCATATACAGTACTGTAGTGTACAGTACTGTACGCCCACGTTATCATGTGAGAAATAAAAACCTTTGTTAACACATTACATGTATTTACAGCAAACGTTTAGAAGTTACAGCCCTATTTCGATGGATTCTGCAAATGTGATTTAACTTGTTTGACAGTATTGCAGCCACAACAGTATAGGTGCCTCTAAATTACATTTTACCGCCACCATCTATCCATCTGTCAATAAAGTGCACAAAGTTACACTTCGCCTGTGCTGGAACAAAGCCACTATTTAAAATCACATTATTTTATTTTTCAGCACATAACCGTTCGTTTGATTAATTTTGTCTACCTGATTAGTGATTAAACGTGTCAACGTGACTCTACAGATACTTCCACCCACCTACAAAACACACACGCGCGCGCACGCACGCATGCATGCATGCACGCACGCACACGCATGCGCACGCACACACACGCACACGCACATGCACACGCACACGCACACACACACACACACAGAGCCTGGTTGCAAAGACATCACAACATCATTTGAGAGCCTGTGAAGCCTGGCAGTGTAGCTTTGAACAAAGGGACATGAAGAGGAATACTAAAGTAAAGGGAATGTTTTGACAGTAACAGAGACACAGAATAAGCCCAGCATGAGACTGAAACCTCTTTGCAATGTGTTGTGGTGGTCATCACTGCCTTAACGTATACTGCATACACGCATTCATCACATCCCGGATTGACTACTGCAACAGTATTCTCTATGGCACCACCTCCAAAGTCCTCAATAAACTCCAACACGTGCAAAACTCCGCTGCCCGCCTGCTCACCAGTACTCGCTCCAGAGACCACATCACACCCGTCCTCCACGACCTACACTGGCTTCCCATCAAACAAAGAATTCACTACAAAATCCTGCTCACCACCTACAAAGCTCTCAATAACCTGGCTCCCCCCTATCTTTCCGATCTTCTTGAACCATATGCCCCCCCCCGTTCCCTCAGGTCCAGTGAAGCCAACCTCCTGAAGGTCCGCAAGGCCAAGTACCGCACTTGGGGTGACAGGGCCTTTTACGTTTCGGCCCCCAAACTCTGGAATGAACTCCCCAACCACCTCAGAGCTGCCCCCTCTCTCCCCTCTTTCAAAACCTCACTCAAAACCCACCTCTTCAAAATAGCTTTCCCCAGTTGACGTCTCGCTTATCCTTTTATCTTTTTAACCCTGTATCTGTTATGTTTTATTTTGTCTTTTTTCTCTTAATAAAGTCTGTTCTTAGTGTTCCCTGTAAAGCGCTTTGGGTATTCAGAAAAGCGCTATATAAATCTGAGCTATTATTATTATTATTATTATTATAGAGAGCAATGGGTAATGAACCATTTCTGGAAATGTGTGAGTTAATTTAATTACCTTCTATATGTGAAAGTTTGTCTATAATGAATGGCTTGCCCAAAATAGTGACGCCAGCTTCTTCTATACGCAACACAGTGGAGTCTGTTCTCCTATACACGGCAGTGAATGCTGGACCCCGAAGCCAAACCCTGCAGAAGTCCCTTGACGGGTGCTACACCAGAATGCATGCGTGAAAGACTGCACATGTTACTAACAAGACTCTGTATATGAGGGATTACCAAGGGGTGAGCCAGAAAATAGCAGCCAGGAGAATGAGACTATAGCAGGACACTGCCAAAGGCATCCAGAACTGCCAGCCAGCAAACTGGTGCTCTGGGAACCAACCGACACACACGGGGATCCATCACAGGGACGTCCCACGCTAACAGTATGTGGATGTACTCAAGAACGATGCAGGAGTGCAAAGTACCAACGAACTGGCCAGATGTATGGAGAACCGGGATCGCCTTAGGCTTAGATGAACTAATACATTCTGACAAATGTATCAAACGTCAGATGTGGAAAAAAAATACTCATATTTTAGTTGTTAGTATTTAAGTAAAAGTAAAATGTTTTTTTTTTCTTTTTTTACAAAAGTATTGGCAATTTGGCATCAAAATGTACTTACACATGAAGCTATACCAAAAGTAAAAGTATAGAACGTCCCGTTTCACAGATATTGAAACGGATTTTAAAATGATTATAAATTAGCAGATCTACAAGCTGTCAACAACATGTTGTGAGCTCGTAAATCTGCTATTTTAATAATAAACTGGAGGTGAAGGACAAAAACATCAAGGCACAAAATAAGCAAGTGAGCCCCATGCAGGAGCAGGTCAGAGTTTGGATGAAATGTCCACAATGGATGAAGGCATTGGCAAAATGACTGAAGAGAGGATCACCTCAATGCATCGGTCAATTTCATGTTGGATCAATCATCCTCTAACTGGTGGGAGTTTTGTTTTAATGACACAAACTCTAAAGATAAAACATTAGATCACTCATTCCATCACAGTTAATCAGTCTAATCAGCTTTAGTCCAACAACATAGTATTTATGTTTATTGCGAACGCAGCTAGCGTTCATTTACTATGACGATGTGAAATTCCCGCGGCCTTGGTTGCGTCTCGCCCTCAGGCGTCTTACTGGTTGAATAAGAACGTAATATGGACATATAAATGTATTATTATGAACTATTTCTTTTATAGACTTGTGTTGGATGCTTTAGTCGCTACATGAGCTTAGACTTGTTTCAGTGGACGGCAACAGTGCGTATTTAATCAAAATAAAATAAATGGAATAGAAGCATTTTCAATTCAATCTATGTTGTAAATGCTGCATGGGACCGTTATAAATCCCTCTCCTCCAATGCAACATGGCATTGGATTACAAAGCTTTTGGAGAGTTGGAAATGACGTTTCCTTTTCTAAACCCCTCCAAGCCTGGTTGCACACAGAAACCCTGCATGGAAGAGGAAGCAGGCATTTTAAATTCCACATGCGGGTGTAAGATATCATTGATATCTGGCATAAAAACACGTATCTCCATATATTTTTTTGATATATTCCCAATACAAGAGCATAGCAAAAAATAGACAATAGCTACAGAGCTTGTATATAGTTACTGGTTACCGTCGCAAGTTTGCTATACCCTAGCTTCTCGCTAGCCTTTAAAAAGCTATCTGTGCGTTGGGTTTTTTATAAATACTGAACCTGTGAAAGGTGTCACAGGAGCTTGTGACTATAAATAATAACTATACAGCCGAGCCATTGGAACAACCGGTGGCTTCTTATTACCCGTTTTTATTTATTCAACTGTTTTTGGAACATACAAGGTTTCTACGCGTCATGCGACGCTATAATTATTATGAGCTATGTGTCTGGGTGAGAGGGCGCGAGCCGGGAGGCGGGGAGCTGAGGGCAACCATACTGAGCTAACAAGCCAAAGTATACAGCGATTTAAGAAGAAGAAGAACTTCCGTGCGTCCCGGGCTAATTATCAAGGTCTCATAGTGTGTCTAACCCTTTCATTTCTTTCTCTCTATCTCCCTCACACACTATATCTCGCTGCTATATCTGACACTTTTCTCCCCCTCACACTCTTTCTATATCCTCGCTCTGCCTCTTTTACCTTCATATTGTACATTTGCTCCTTCTACCCCCTCCTCTCTCTCTCTCTCTCTCTCTCTCTCTCTCTCTCTCTCTCTCTCTCTCTCTCTCTCTCTCCCTTTCAACTTGTTTTTCTGCTTTCTTCCCCTCTCAGGAGCCTCCCCCCCCCCCACACACACACACAGACATTAGTGTTACTCTCTCCCTCTTTAATGTCCCCCCAGCTCTCCTGAACCCCTCTCTCTCTCTCTCTCTCTCTCTCTCTCTCCCTTTCAACTTGTTTTTCTGCTTTCTTCCTCTCTCAGGAGCCTCCCCCCCCCCACACACACACAGACATTAGTGTTACTCTCTCCCTCTTTAATGTCCCCCCAGCTCTCCTGAACCCCTCTCTCTCTCTCTCTCTCCCCCCTCACTTCACAGCTCTCTTCCATATCACGCTGCACCCAGAATCCCTCCCTCCCTCCCTCCCTCCCTCCCTCTCTCTCTCTGGCTCGTTCCCCGCGGTCCCCATTAAAAAAGGAGAGGAACAGAGGAAGCGTTCCCTTCTAAGAAGCAGCGGGCGGACGGCGTGCACATGAGAAGCACGCGCCGGCAACACATTCACACGTGGTCACGCAACAGCACCACACACTCGCATGATTATAAGAGTTATGCATATTAATCATTAAACAGCCCTAACGCCGACACACACACACACACACACACACACAAACACACCCCTAGCAACAAGCTTTACACAATCACAAACATATATATATAATCTCATCGGCATGCATATGTATATGAAAATACATAGTATAGAGAGAGCATATAACGTTGATAAATTCTACTTTATCACCAGCAGGCCATGAAGGCAGCATGCTATGACAGAGAATTAGTGCAGGGTAATTATATTCCTCTGAGAAACACGCTGTGTGTGTGTGTGTGTGTGTGTGTGTGTGTGTGTGTGCAGTCTTCATTACATTATACGCGTTCTTAACGAGGACTGGGCCAGCATGAAAGGAAAGAAATTAAACAGCGAATGGTGGTAACTCTGTCTCTCTCTCTCTGTATCTTTTTATTTCTCATTGGAGTCTATACTGACTCGTTTGGTTATTGGGAAACTTCCCTTCCCTTCCCTTCCCTTCCCTTCCCTTCCCTTCCCTTCCCTTCCCTTCCCTTCCCTTCCCTTCCCTTCCCTTCTATGGAAACAAAAACATAAATTAAGTATACAATGCAGAAAATAGAGGACTCGGAGTAAGAGAGAAGGGAGGGAGGGAGAGCAGAGATGAGAGCAGGATGTACAGTATACTGTACACGTCTTAGTTGCCGTAGGAACAGTGGTGTATATAACTGCATGCATGCTTCCGAGTCTTCAGAGGAACACGGACCAGGACCAGGAGAGATGGTGATGAAAGAGACATGAGAGACATAGAGAGGGAGATGTTTTTGGTGCCACATGGGAGGTGGAGGAGGGGAGAGAGAGAGAGAGAGAGAGAGAGAGAGAGACAAAGGGTGTAAACAGACGAGGACGACGACGAGAGAGTGGAGGTCTTTCGGGAGTAGAGTGGTGTAATCTGGAAGCAAGAGACCGGCCCATCAGGCCTTAACCCATTCCGACCCGAGATCAGATTCATACGAGGTTTCCACTGTGGACACACACTGGTCTGATGAACCCATTCTGACCTGAGATCAGATTCTAAAAATGTCAGCCGCTCTTCGATTTTTCAAAAATAGCAGACCTACAAAGTGGCGCGCTACGAGCTTGTAGATCTGCTATTTTTCAACAGCTAAAGCATAACATGATGCCAACACCAAAATGGGTTCCCGTTCAGAATGGGTTAAATTGTGATGAAATCTGACGAAGAAAAGAAGAAAATAAGTAGAACAAGTAGTATAGTACAAGAAGATATGCTGTAAGGCATATACAGCAAGGCCCAGAGACATCTCTGGTGAAACTTTAACAACAGGTCTTTGTGATCTCTCTCTCTCTCTCTCTCTCTCTCTCTCTCTCTCTCTCTCTCTCTCTACCAGGGGTGTGTCAAAGTCCTAAACAAGAAAAAACTAAAACATAGAATAGACACTGCACCCTGGAGGAGACATCTCAAGGTACACGCTGATCTAAAACCTGCCTGGAGCACATTACACAAACCACCATTAACCAAAAAATACGAGTGATCTGCAATGGATGTGTGTTGCACGGAATCATAGCAGGGAATGCCTCATGTGTCCGTTCTGAACCCTGAGGTTTCAGATAACTGTATGTTTTGCACACAAAGAGATAAACAATTTGTCACTGTTTTACATTATGTGCAAGACTGGAATCCATGTTTAAGTCACTTGGCACTTTGTTGATGGCCTTTGGAGAGGTTTTTACGAAACAAATGTATATATTTGGTTGTATGGAAAGTAAAGTATAGGAAAGAAAAAAATGGATGGAGGACAGAGGTGTGATTGTCTAGCAGTTTTTAAAAATGTAGTCAAAGTTTTGTTTGAATACAAATATTATGAAAAAATTGATGAATTGGAGGTTTTTAATGGTGTTTGGTCACTGTACTGTACTGTACTGTACTGTACTGTACTGTACTGTACTGGCACACCCGAAAGCATCATATATACAGTCAATATGTGCGTGTGTGTTTGTGTGTGCGTTAGGTTGCGCACAGGTGGTGAAAAACAACCATGTTGTTTTCGTGCTCAGACCCAGCCAGCTATACTCAGCTATACCCAGCCACGGCACACACATACGGTATAGCTCCGTAAGGGAGTGGTTGCACCACTCAAAAAATGGGGCAAGGTCCTACTGTAGTTTGTAACTGTTTTTTAAAAGAATGTAAACAATTTCAAGAATAAAGAATTTGTTAAAAGTCAAAAGTCTCTCTCTCTCTGCAGTAACACAACGTGTTGAACATCCTGCGACAGCCTGCCAGCCAATGAGACAGTGTGCAGTTGCAGTTATAGGACGCACACGCGCAACGCACGCACGCACGCATGCATGCACGACACACACACACACACACACACACACACACACACACACACACACACACACACACACACACACACACACACACACACACACACACACACACACACACACACACACACACACACACACACACACACACACACACACACACACAGAGGGATAATCCTGTGTTGTGTTATGTTGCAGCTGATAAGCTGTGCTTGGCTGGCCCAGGGACTCACAGACGAGTCCCTATCGGATTGCCATGACTCTTTCCAAGCCAATTTAGTATTTCCACCCTTCTCTCACACACTTAACCATTTCACCTTAAAAAAGATCTTATAGAAAAATGTTTTTGTAACAAATGGCAAGAACGGCAGATCTACAGTGTGACTCACAGCGAGTCACAACGTGTTGTGAGCATGTAGCAGCCGTATAGTGTACTATACTGTGGCATGACAAAATACTAGAGATTAATTTAACAAAAAGAGCATAACAAGTTGGAATACAGAGATGTGAGGTTCCTTCCTGCCCAATTAACAGTGATACCTGTGTGTGAATGTACAGTATGTACAGTATATTTTTTGTCTTTTGCCTTTATTCAATATTTTTAAGTGGTGCAACCACTTCTACAACCAGCTCGCAAGTCCGTGTACCTGTTTGGTTTGTGATGTACGTCAAACGAGTGGTGTGCGCATGCGTGGAATTGGAACGACAGAAGTATGTGCGCACGCACCCGCGTGTGTGTAGTGCCGTGCATGTGCGCGTGCACCCGCACCCGTGTGTGGATGTTGTTGCTAGATAAATAGCGTCAATGCTATAGCGAGCTAAAATATAGCCATATCGTTGCTCTATAGAAAGCACCAATGTTTCCATCTAGACCACCGGATTATCAGCAAAAACCTCCGAAAATCGCGCTAATGGACCAAACCATGGAGAGCTCCGTAAGATTAGGAGTTATTCAGCTTTTGGAGAGGGGAGTTGCGCCACTTGGTTCACACAGGTGTGATTTTTATGGAGGAACAGACAGGGAATGGGGAGAGAGATGGGGGGGGGGGGGGGGAAGACATGCAGTAAGGGCCGTCGGGATTGGGAGTCGAACCCGCGGCCACACTGCCAGACTGGATTACCAGCCAAGGTGCCTGGACCTGAGCAAACATGGCTATACATGACTTTCTGGTTCCCTGCACGTCTTTTGGGAAGAATTCAGACCATTAACCCATTTAGACCTGAGGTCGATTCTACAAAACGTCTTCTAAATCCTGATAGTTTTCTCAAAAACGCTATGTTTCTATGTCAGTGGTGCTCAACCTTTTTTTAATGTCAAGGACCCTCAGAATGATCTGTATTTGGCCGCCAACCCCCATCTGAAAACATGTTGTTCCAGGGACCCCCCCCCCAGAAGCAAAGATTTTGAGTTAAAAACATTCTGAAAGAATATACCGTATACATTCAAAGATTTGAGGCACATTTTCACGATCTTTAAAAAATAAATAGCAGATCTACAAGCTCGTAGCGCGGCACCGAGTATAACATAATGCTTAAAACACCGAAAGGGGTTCCCGTCCAGAATGGATTAATTGAATTATCCACATGACAAGCGACTTTAATTAGGACGCCGTTCCGTCCCCATCACAATGCTCGCATGTGACACGTGTACCAGTGTGCATTTCCACCGGGGTCAAAACCTCAGTGGCAGATGTGTGTGTGTGTGTGTGTGTGTGTGTGTGTGTGTGTGTGTGTGTGTGTGTGTGTGTGTGTGTGTGTGTGTGTGTGTGTGTGTGTGTGTGTGTGTGTGCGTGGCGTACATGCGTCCGTGCGCGTGACTGTTGCGTGCGACCGACCATGCATGCTTTCATCTGCGTGTGTACAGTAATGTGAAAAGGGCAGGGATGCTATTCATATACAGACAGTATCATGTCAGTTCACTTTGACAGATCAACCGTATATAGTTATGGGGCAATTACATTCTTGCAATACAATGTTTGCACCCTCTCGTGTCTCTCCGCCTCTCTTTGTGTGCCGCTCCCTTTCTCTCTCTCCTATAATAACTCTGTTTTGGACTCACCAGCCCGCCGCGCCCATGGCAGGAAGCCGTGTGAGCTCAGCAGCCTCACACGCCACGCTTCAGGAAGCAACGAGCTGTTCATCAGAACGAAACACACCGCCGCCGCCGTGTCGGGGCAGAATCCTCCCATCTCCAAATTCTATAACCTTTTTTTTGTTTTTTTGTTTGCTGTAAATTAATTAACCCATTCTGATCTGAGATCAAGATTCTAAAAATGTCTTCTCTACATCCTGACAGTTTTCTGAAAAAGCTATGTTTCTGTGTCAGTCGTTCTTCGATTTTTCAAAAATAGCAGACCTACACAAGCTCGTAGCGCGCCACTCGGTGGCGCGCTACGAGCTTGTAGATCTGCTATTTTTCAATAGCTAAAGCATAGCATAATGCTATAACGCCGACATGGTTTAATGCCCTTCTTGAACACACACTAAACAGCGTCACAAAGGCAGTGTAAAAAGTAACAGATGTGCAAGCTCGAAAAAGTGACGCTTTTTGAGCTCGTATAGTTAGTTATAGATCTGATACTTTTGCTGTACTTTTTAATTCCAATCCTGAAAGGTTCTGTAACAGCTTTGGACATGTGTGGTTTCCACCGCGGACGAGAGACGATATTCCACACGGTATAGCTATACGTTCTCTTCTCCGTGAGCGCTCTAGGAACGCAACACAAACTGCTCGATGGAGCTCAACAGATGAGCTGAAGAAGAAGGAGGCAGTTATGGAGAAACAAGATGGCCCCACCAGATGTTAAACTCCGGGGCTAATGTGAGCGATGAAGTGCAAAGAGGCATTACGGCAGAGGCAGACTCGTTCAGGAAGAAATACGTTCTTTTTCACGGCATTTCAAAGCACTTTGTGGGCATTAATATATAAACTGTGTACACCCACATTTACATGAAAAGCCCTGCCACGCCAGACAGACACCACCACTACTGTAACTGTCTTTGTATCACTCTCTGACATTTTCTTATGAAAAACAAATGCCCACACGCACGCACGCACGCACACACACACATACACACACACGCACGCACGCACACACACACACACACACGCACAAAAGCCTCTAGCTAATTTGAACGATGCTGATGAGGTGATTTGCCATTTTATAGATGCAACATATTGTCCTAAAGGCCTACACACGTACTGTACCACCCACGCTACACACACACACACACACACACACAGACACACACACACACACACACACACACACACCAACAGATGTTAAAAGATGGAGGCAAGGAGGAAGAGGAGGAGAGTGCAGGCAGAGGAAGAATGAGGAACTCAGCCAGCAATGCGGACAGATGCGGACAGATGCGGACAGATGAGGAGAGAGCATTGAGAGAGAACGGGAGAGATAACTGGATGAAGAAGGACAAAACCAAAAAGGAGATATTGGATATTGTGTGCGGTGGCCTTTGTACGCTCTGTAAATCCCTATCATATACAATACGTATATATCAATATTATATTATTGTTGTGTCTCTTCATTAATGGCTGTTATTGAGAACTTATAGCCTCAAATTAGAACCTTTCAAAGCTGGTATAGTCTATACTTTATATCAAATGGCATGGTATACCTTAAGACTAAACGTGACTTACAAATAGAGTGAAGAAATGTTATATATGCAAATCTTTCTGTCTGTAAACACTATAATTGAACACATTGAACACAGTGCGTGTATGTGTGTGTGCGTGCGTGCGTACGTGGACTGCTTTAAAACTACAAGGAATGCTAGCTTGCCTTCCCGAGGATATAGTCACCTTCACAGTCAAAGCGAGATCACAGGTCCTTCCAACCAGACTCAATCTTTCTCTGTGGTACCCGGTCCCTAATACGTTTCCACCATGACCACACACCAGTTACAGAAACACTGTCACATATTCTTCATGGCTGCTATGTATACTTTTTGATTCATGTTTTTTTTATTATTGTTTGGACCCAATGTTTGTGTCAATAAAGTAACTAACTATAGAAGGGAATGTATACATTGCTCGACAGAATTATGAAAGTCAATATGTTTCATCATGTGCCAAAATGTATAAGCAGTAAGCACACACGTGTTTCAACTGCCATGTTCATGCACAATAATGAAAAGTATGCCTTTTCAGATGTCACTGTTGTTGTTGTTGTTGTTGTTGTTGTTGTTGTTATAGAAGTGGCCATTTTGGAAGTGGCATGTACATTTGAACACAGTCTGGAAGAGGCATTCCTTACCAAGGCGCTTACCGACTTGCTTACCGATGTCTTGAGGATGCCATTATACAGCTTGGCAACGAATGTAAACTACTTGTGTTCATAATTGGAAGCCTCGGTATAACGTCCTATAAATCAGTTGTGAGGGGTGTGCAGATTGCAGGAATACTCAAGCTGAGAGCTAAGGCATTGGCAAAATTCTGTGGTTGCAATTACTTTTCATTTGTGTCATGTGGTTTGTCTGACATTTACAACCTCTTGGCAACAGTAAAAGAAAGACAGAGCAAGAGAGAGAGAGAGAAAGACGAGGAGAGACTATTTATCTTTTTCTGAAATGAGTGAGGGAGTGATTATGAAGAAAGGGTCTATGGGGGGGGGGGGGTCATTATGCTAATGTGAATTAAGAGAATGGATCGAGAGAGAGAGAGAGAGAGAGAGAGAGAGAGAGAGAGAGAGAGAGAGAGAGAGAGACAGACAGACAGACAGACAGACAGACGACACGGCTTCTGTGAAGTTTATTTTTCTATTTTCTTATTTAGGAGATGCTATTTAATAAATGCCCTTTGTTTTGCACTTTTCAATGATTATTTTCACAGAATCAAAGGTTTTATGTTAATGATTCACCAGGACCCTGGCTGGCTTGATTGTATATATGCTTAAAATAAATCATATGAATATTTTTTTTTGGAAATCTCTATGGGAAAATAAAATGTATTGACTTTTTTTTCCCTCTTTTTAAATTTTTGAACCATACAATGTCTTCCACTTCTATATGCCTATTCTATATATATATATATATATATATATATATATATATATATATATATATATATTATATCCTATATGTGTGAGAACTGGAGGAGAGGAGTGGGAGAAAGACAAGGAGACAGAGAGAGGTGAGGGAGGGTAAAGCCGGCCCACGCATTCCAACTCCAGCTTTAGGTGATAATGGGACCACCGCGGTGGGTGGGATACTGCAACATGACGTCACTGAGCTGTGGTGATATAAGCAACTCACCACTCACTCACCCCAGCACTTCTCACTGTTTTCACTAACCACCGTCACTGCGTTCACCCTGGCTTGCTCCGGAGGGAGGCATAGGAGCTTCATAAACCACCCTTTAGGTGATGGACTATGACTGCAATTTGGGGGGGGGGGGGGGGAGACTTCCTGTCGAGCAGGGGGTCTGGGCGTCATCCGCCAAAAACAGTTTTAACAGAGTAGATGTAATAATGAAAATCTGAACTATCCCTTTAACTAACACCATTAACATGGTTTTGAAAAGACGAAAGTCATTCACAAACAGTGCATAGCAAGATTGGATTTTAACGACATATGGTATACCTACCTACTAGGCTATGTGACTTTGCAACGGCCTGCACACCATTGTCTTTCTCAAAAATATCTGGAATATCCAGCTGTCTATATACTGTAGATGTAGTCTATATTTATATACCCGTTTCCATCCTGTTTTTCTCTCTTTCAAGCTCAATTCTTCTTTCCTGAAAACTACACACGGACAGTGCAGCCGTAAACCTGTGAACCTGTGATGCGACTATAAAGCCGATTCTGGCTGGGGATTATACCATTAATTAACAGTTTTGCTGCATAACCCGCTTTCCACATGTTTTTCCTCTGTTTAATTCGCCGTTTTTTTAATAATTAAAAATAAATCGCTTCAAGGGCTTCTGGGAAAATGAGTTCAATGCAAGTGAACGGTATAGTTTCAACTGGACTGCAGCTCTCACTGCCTGTTGTTGTTGTTGGTGGAATATTTTTCGGTTCGACAACAAGCCATGGACCTATTTTCAGGGGGACTTTCATGGATCAAAGGCGCACATACTTCAGTGTATGCTCCAGAGGTAATTAAACAATCTCGGCAGCCTCGGTATATATGTCACCTTTTAATCTAAATCCGTCAATGTGTTAACGTTCACGTCGATTGAAGTGCTATAAAAGGAGAATATCGAGTTGAATGCAAGTGGAACGTTCTCTGATCCCAACGTGAGTGTTTCAAATAGAACAAAAACTTTTAGTTGCCATTAGTTTGTATTCATTTTGGTGCATTCCCGTGCACATTTTGGTGCATTCCCGAGCACATATTTTACTGACTTATCGAATGCAATGTTTATTTTCGTTTTTTCAATCCACCTCTGGAAATAAGAGATATCTGCAGGCTGAGGACATTAGCCCAATTAAACAGCCCTTGGCTAGATAGTAAAACACCACAGATGAGTGACTTCAAGGAATTGATTTCCCAGAGCATGTGTAAAGCACAAAGTTAAGGCAAAAGCATACCTAATACCTACAGAGCAGAGAGATCTGCAGTTCAAACTATGACCGGGGGAAGGAACTTATTCCTTATTCCAAAGAAATTCACAGCCCAGCTAGCTTGCTCCCAAGTGGCATGGCCCTTACCCCGAACCTTAAACAGACGGGACCCATGAATTATCAGGTGGTGAAAGAGGCCACTGGGTGAAGTTGTTCAGGTCTCCCACCTAAAGGCCTAGATATTACCCCACAGGTATGGAACAAAACGGAGACTCACAACCTTTGGATCTAAGGCGTAGAGGGCTGGATATCTAGACCAATTCAGAAACGGGTCTCAGCTCAGCTTACGTATTTAGTATTTCCTGTAGGTGGAGCCGACATAGCTGCGGGGTAAACCCGCACCTCTACTACTACAGTGAACTGTAGAGTGACTGATGTTAGGGCCGATTCATACTCCTATTTTAGAGCCGAATAAAAGTCGGTTCGGCGCTGTAGAGCCTACAATCTGACGTCATTTGAGGTTCGGGGGGGGGCGGGTACCGTCCTAAAGTCGACTCTTCGGAGATACTGAAAGTTTCTGACGAGCCGAAATCATTTCAGCACTACAGCGCCGAAACAGCGATAAAATAGGAGTATGAATCGGCCCTTAGTCTGCCTCAAATGTTACTCTTGTGACTCCCTCTGGTTCTCAGGCAGCCAGCCTCCCATGGTCTTGATCAAATCTTTCAATGGGTGGAGGGAGGCGTGTGATGGCCTAAACTATAGAGCCATCAATGATTAACATGTTTGGCCCATCAAACTTGCACCATTCAATTTAAGCTATACTGCACCACAATTATTGGACAAAATCAAGACATACGGTACAGAAAAGACAACAACATGTGGTGCTACTGCTATAGTATTGAATGTGCACCAGACTTTGATCATTGTGGTCAAATATTAAAAGCTTAATAAATGTATGAATCACACTGACTGCACTTGTTTTGCACGATTAGCCAAAAAGCGAGCATTTCCAAAACACAAGAGTGATTGGAGTCCAATTATTTTGACCACCGTTTCTCTCCAATTGTAGTCGTTATGCCAATGAATTCCTCCCCACACACGTGTGTGTGTGTGTGTGTGTGTGTGTCACAGCTGTTGTACCCGACTGGCTCCCCAGACATTGAGGAGAAATACTTATTTGAATACAATAACTATAGAACATCTGCAGTGGCTGGAGATGGTCTCCCTATACTCTTCCACTGAAAGATGTATAGAAGGACACCGACATGACGACAAGTAGCCCTGCCCTCCTCTGGAAGGAGAGCATATGAAACGGAATGCTTTATTCAATGCATCCGATTAAAGTTCCAAAATGCAATTTTCTCATTGTCTTTGTATAATAAATAATGCTGTGGTTTATGTGACAAAAGCACATTATGATCCTTTTGTCAATGTTACCCTACACCGATGGGATGCTTATATATAAGGCTCAGGCTCAGTGAAGCTCAAGCCTAATGCTTCAGCCTCGGTATACTAGTACTACTGAGGGTAATGATGAATGCATACGCTATTTTACTATATTGTTTTTATGGTGACACCCTTAAAAGACACACCTACTGTACAGTAAATTAAATATAGTAAAAAAGGCAGACGCAAATCTTAAAGGCTAAAATAAAGGAGTCAGTGAAAGGGGAAATAACACACGATAACAGGCAGGGAGAATTGAATGGAGACACAAAATGAGCAAGGAAGTAACACGCCATTCGCCCCCCCTGGGCCCCTCAACCTGGCCCTGAGTGATGTCTCTCTTCTACCTCTGCATGACCCTGTGAAATCTCTGGAAGAAATCACGTGCACCCACACACACACACACACACCTGACAGGCCTGGTAGTGTTGTGTGGTGTCTGGTGTGGCGGTTGCGGTGTGGTGGTGTCTGGTGTGGTGGTGGTGGTGGTGGTGTGGTGGTGGTGTCTGGTGTGGTGGTTGCGGTGTGGTGGTGTGGTGGTGTCTGGTGTGGTGGTGGTGTCTGGTGTGGTGGTTGTGGTGTGGTGGTGTGGTGGGGGGGGGGGGGGGGGCAGACAGCCAGCATGCAGAGACAGAGAGCCGAGGGCGAGGCAAAAGAGCGAGGGTATAGGAAGAAAAAAAAGAAAATGTAAACTAAATGTGGTGGATAAAAAGAAACGAAAAAAAAAATCAGGGGAAAGGACAAGATTAAGGAGGTGGGAAAGAGAGACAAGAAAGGGACGTCCGAGTGACGAGAGGTGAAGTGATGAACGAAAACAGTCCCATGTTGGGAGACAGAGAGAGGGAAAGAGTCTTGGGATAGAAAGCCACCAAAAAGAAAGGAAACGAGAGGTGAACGTAATAAGGGGCTAAAAGAATAAAGTGACTGCAGCAGGGCTTCAGAGTTCTGTGAGACATTTCCGTTGGCACATATCCACCTGAGCAGGTTCCATGTGGCTCATGTCATTATTATAAGATCATATAACGATGGCATTCTGACAAAACGACACGCATACACCAGCTGGGCTGTGTACAGCTCCTCATATCACATTTACAAACAAACAAGCAAGGTAAAGACAGTGGTGAAGAAAGCCGGAGAAGGAAAACATAAATGTATTGTACATTGACTTTTGGTTATGGTTACTTCATATGATTTGTTTCTTCACACACACATCAGTTCTTAATATCCTATACATTTCAAAATGCATTGCACTTCCATGCCGTTTAGAAACAAGAGATCTATCGTTATTCACCACAATGTTTAGCCAAACGCCCCATATTCCCTGCCAACAGCAACTCCAGTGGTGGAAAAAATACTCACTTTTGTTACTTAAGTAAAAGTACCAATACTATGAGTACTAAGTACTCTGTTACAAGTAAAAGTCCGAAATAAAAAATGCACTTGAGTAAAAGTACAAAAGTATTGACATCAAAGAGATACTTAAGGTACTATAAGTAGGCCTGGCCAAGTCTGGCAGTGTACCGCGTTTTCGACACCCCCGATCCGGACTGCCTTTACTTACTTACTTACTCACCCCTGGCCTGGCTAATAAGCCAGACTCCCCAATTTTTTTTGCAAGCGGCTAATTTGCGCCTCGCTTATTAGCCATGGCTAAGTCACCCCCCCCCCCCCCCCCCCCCATATCTCTCCCCCATTTCCTGTCAGGCTACTGTCTGTCCCTCTATAAAAAAAATATAAAATAAAGGAGAAAGCCACAAAAAAAACATAAAGCAAAAAGGTAATTAAGTACAGTACTTAAGTAAATGTACTTTCCACCAGCGAGCTCACTATCTCTCTATATATGAACATCACCGGTATGGACATGCCGGCGTTCCTCGGTCCCCGCGGGGGCAGAACCATGGGTCGACGTCACCTGTCCATGACGATAACCTCAGCATGACAGGAGACCGACAGGACACAGGAGACAGGACACAGGAGACAGGAGACACAAAGCGACATGGTGACAGCAGGGGGGGGGGGGGGGGGGGGGCTGAGCATCTCGCTCACGACAACCAATGGAAGGAAAGCTCTTGAGGCCTTGACTCCAACCAACCGTGTTTCCACTGAAACAACAAGTCAGTAGGGTTTGGGAGCCAATGGGGCGGCAAGGAAACAGCTAGAGGATTCCCGGGGGAAAGATAAACACAGGGGAGGCGGGGGGGGGAGGGGTTTTAATTACTTGGTGTAGGAGCCAAACTAGGGTTTATATTTGTATTTGTGCACTGGGTTATTGATATGTGATGGGTGGAGGGCTGGAGGCACCGCATTGGCACTCAATTGGTGCAGGTGTTGCTTTGTGGGTGGCCTCCAGCGGCTATAAGTAGGACTAATGGCTCTCACTTGTTCACC
Organism: Protomyctophum bolini; assembly: GCF_963924005.1. Classification (NCBI taxonomy): domain Eukaryota; kingdom Metazoa; phylum Chordata; class Actinopteri; order Myctophiformes; family Myctophidae; genus Protomyctophum; species Protomyctophum bolini. The sequence goes on along the minus strand of NC_137864.1, from coordinate 5,151,431 downwards.
TGGAGGCTAGTTTGAACTTGGAGAGATATACTTTGTTGACTATACAGTTTGCATTTTGCTTCACATTTCGTATTTTGCTCACTGTCAAAGTATTTCCCTGAACACTTAGAAGAATTAACTTTCATTTACTTGACTTACTGTGCTAAAATGATGGTATTAGGCATGCCTGGAATTTATACAGTAGACAGCGCAGTGCCCGTTAGGGGCATGGCAACCGTTCGGAAAATATGTGACCATTCAGAGAAGTTCACACTCAACACTCTTGGGTTCTCACTTCTCAGAATTACGCCCACCAAGTGTGAAGTTGATTGGATGAATGCTTCTTGAGAGCTATGAAATGAAAAATCACGCAGAAACACTATTATTCCTGTAATTTAGATGAATTTAGATTTAGAACTTGATGCACCATTTAAATGTGGCTGATTTAGCCATGCAGGCAAATGTTTCATCTGTAGTCCCTGGGCTGGTTGATGGTTTAAGAAACATAAAAGATAACAAATAACACAGACAAAGGAGTAAAAATATAGCACTAGAATTGCATTGTATGTAATCATAGCACTTACATATACATATAGCATAGTACAGCATATATGTATATATACAGTATGTATATATATATTCCACTGTTACATTCTTACGCATGTCTCATGCTTTTTATGTATGTGATGTATTGCCATGCTCTTGTTCTTGCCTAATGTAAATCGCTCTGGATTAAGAGCGTCTGCTAAATGCCTAAATTGTAAATTGTAATTGTAAAGCATGACAACACTTGAACACTTAACATCTGCAACACTACTACAACAGCATTTCTCAGCCAGGTAAATAAACTCTTCTCATGTTGTAGAAGACTACTTCTTGGTTCTTGAGAGACAACATAAGAGCACATGATGGGCCCTTTGTTCATGATCATTATCTGTTCCATTTAGCAATGGTAGATGATCTCTTTGTGCTGATTGATCTATTTCTCTTTCTTCATGAAGCTGTGTATGGTTGTTTCAAGTTCAGCCATGAAATAATTACAGTTAACATCCATTATGTGTACAGAAATGATGATTAACATACAGCAATCTCCACCTCCTGCAGGCCTTCCAACATATAATAGGAATAATATGTATGACTCTATGACTATCATTTCAGTCTTTTCTGTACATAGTGTTATAGCCACATCAAAAGTCCATAACAGATGTTGTAGTTGTTCATTTTTGGGAATAGCCGTTTGAATATTCAAGTGTCTGCCTAATAGACAGCATAATGGTTTGGCCCGAGGATCCCATAATACAATATGAACATGATTGCAATATATTTAACAATACATGGGCTTATCTTAGATCTTAAATTGTCTGAGGAAACAGAGCTTATCCTAATAGTACTACGTAGGTTCATCATGTGGGGTGGGACTTAAAAGGGGGGTGCATAATAGGTTAGAGACTGTACCAACAGTCCTACAGGCATTAGTTCGACAACACCATCGCTGTCAACATGCGCTGGTAACAACTAACCCATGCTGTGGGTTAAAACTAACCCGTGGCAGGTTAAAACTAAGCCGTGGCTTCCTGTGAGGTTTAGGTTTAGGTTTAGGGTAGGGTCGGACTCATGACTGACATGACTACGTCGGACCAAACACATACCCCTTAAAAGGATCCCTGGCTAATAAGCCATAGTATTTGGGCATTCCTGATGCCTGACACAGAACTCCACAAGCTGGCCGGTTCTGACATGAACTCCATATATATAGGAATAAGGGGACACAGAGAGACACATACAGACATTTGCCATCATTCCGACGTCGGGCATAAAAGGTAGGTAAAGTCAGTCACTCTGTAGGTTTCCAAGGCTAGTCACAGAGTACAAAACAATGGAAAGAAAGAATCAAAGAAAGAAAGAAAGAAAGAAAGAAAGAACAAACCAACTAATCTGGACGGCAGATGGTGGATAGTTTAGAATCAACTCCAAAAACTAAAGGGGTCGGAGAACTCTTACATTTTTCAGGCACGATTGCTCCTCTGGGAAAAAGGAGGCAATGGGAAAGAGAGAAGGATAGAGCAGGCAGAATGGTTGTTTGGACAACCTGCAGCGATAAAGGCTGGTGTCCAGCGATGCGAGGGTCCACATGGGATGGTGCAAAAGGGCAGATCTGCCATTAATAAGGAGTAGTAGCAGTGAGAGACTGAGAGAGAGAGAGAGAGAGATATAAACATTTTTGTTCATATAAACAGAGCAACTGCCTTTAATTCAAGTAGGCTACATTTTAATAAATGGCTGCTATACTTGTTGCAAATGTTTTTTTACGCTAAGTGAATGCAAAAACATTGAAATACTTATATTTATTTGTACATACATTGTTTGATTGTTTTGTTTCACTTTGGCAATGTAAACGTATGTTCTCTCATGCGTCCAATACAGCTCCTTTGAATTGAAATTGAATTGAGAGAGAGCGAGAGAGATAAAACAGTAACTACTCTAAACAGCCTGTGGAAAGAATATATTGGTCAGTCAGTCAGTGGCTGTGTCCAAGCGCAAACGAGAGCCGTTCACAGAGTCCTGAGTCACGTGCTTGGTTCCTGCAGAGCTCGCCTCTTCCAATCCAGTCCTTTGACATCTCTTCCTTATTTACTGCATGTGCGACACCTCTAATCTCCATCTGGCAACATTTCACTCTCTCTATGATTTCATGGCTCTCCTTCTCCATTCTCCGAATGCCTCCATGCCTATACTTTCCTCTACACACTATACTCACTATACTCCACCATTTTTTTGTACGGTTTGCACATGTAAGTCACTCACGTTCTTGTATTTATTTTGTACCCGGCTTTTTCCTCTTACTTTCTTATACCATTTCTCTCATCTCTGGCACCGTCTATCATCTCCCCTCTCCTGTACCATACTATCTCCCTTGCGACGGAGCAAAGTCTTTAAGACATTCTGGGCGGGGACCCCTTTTTGGTGTTTTAAGCATTATGTCAGACTTTAGCTATTGAAAAATAGCAGATCTACAAGCTCATAGCGCGGCACCAAGTGCCGCGCTACGAGTTTGTATAGGTCTGCTTATTTATTATTTTTTTTAAATGTGGCGAAAATCTTTGAATACATTTTCTTTCAGAGGGAACGTTTCAACTCAAATCTTTGCTGGAAAAACATATTTTCAAATTGGGGTCGGCGGCCAAATACACATAATTATGGGGGTCCTTGACATGAAATATTGAACACCAGAAAACCGTCAGGATTTAGAAGACTCTTTTTTTTTTTTCGACGTCAGGTCTAAATGGGTTAATAATGTACGGGCTCCTTCTTCTCCGGTGGAGGCAGTGGAAGCAGAAGGGGATTCAATCATGGCTGCGATAATGAGATTAGCAGCAGTGCTGTAGCGCTTCGCGGTGCTCTTGAACAGGAGGAAAAATGCCGAAGTGATGATGGGCTACAACTCAAAAGAAACATTAAAAAAAAAAATGCATTTCACTGTCAGCTGCAGAAAGCAACATGAACACCTTGAAAGAACCAAGTTACACACCGCAGGAGTGTTCTCAGTGTATAGCATTCATCTCCTCCAGAGTGAGCAATTTCCCAACATCTCAGCCTGAGAGACAGCCCCACTGACAAATAAAAAGAATAAAGACAAAGTTTAGAGAAGGTTTGTATTTCCCCCTCGGGTGCCATAGCCTCTTAAGGCCACACTCGCCGTCTCGGTGTGGATCCCAAAGTGACACTCAGCCTTGTTTCCCACTGACGCATGTGGCCAACATTGTCACATTAGTCTCCCAGGCCACCACACACACAGGGAGGGGAGAGGAGGAGCGGTACCGAAGGGAGGTTAGTCAATTGCCAGTTGCAAGATGGCTGAACTAGAAAAGACCTCAGTTCCACCTGGGCTATACACCACGTCATGGGAGGACACGGCAAGGAGCTTCCCGAGCCTAGGAGAAGCCTTTGTTGGAGTTTGGCTGAGAGGGGTTGGCGCGTGTGTGTGTGCTTGCGTGTGTGTGTGTGTGTGTGTGTGTGTGTGTGTGTGTGTGTGTGTGTGAAAGGCTGAGAGAAAGGCAAGAGCGGAGAGAAAAGTCTGGAGGGATGGAGCCGAGGGATGCCGTGATGAAGGAGAAATTTATGATCCTGACTACCTGGGGCTTTATTGTCAAGCGTGCCGACTGGAAGGCAACCACCCCCCCCCCCCCCACACACACACACACACACCCACACACACACTTTCTCTGGGTCAAAAGTAAGACTTACAACAAGAGCATAGAAAAGCTTAGATTTGCGCGTCATGATTAATTACGAAGCCAATAATGGATCAAGAGGGCAAAAATAACCCTCATTTCCGCTCTCTCTCTCTCTCTCTCTCTCATATAAACTGGATTAGTGAGTCTCTGTATATTTCAACTGCATTGGTACAATACTTCAGTCCAATGACTAATTTCCCAGTCAGAATTTGCCGTTTATAAATCTAGGAGTTAATCACTGCAGTCGCTATGAGACAGTACTGCATTAAGGTTAATTCAGGACATGGTTTTTAAAACTAGAGTTGGGGAGACAAAGAGAGCATGACAGGATTAGGAAGATGGACAGTAAGAAAGAAGCAGAGAAATGAGACAGAGCAAGATAGAGAGTGGGAAGGGGAATACACGTCCAAACACACAAAATAGCGCACGCACACACGTATTTCCACACAAGCTTCCGGCTACAGTACTCTACCGTACTACTGTAGTACCGTTAACATGATATGAATGCAGAAATAGCCTCTTGAACGGTGTCACAACATGGACCTTTCACACTGAACAGAGCGTAAAAGGACCTTTCACTGGAACATAATTCACCAGCATTCCTTTAACTCTGAGAGTGTAGCCTGAAGAAGGTCAGACACTTAAACTCTCAAATGCATACAGTGTTTGAGTGTGCAGCTGTTTTTTCCTTTTCTTTTCACACTGATTTTAGTCAGCTCCAGCACCTCATTTAGGCCATTAAAAGCGGGAAAGCATTGCAGCACATTGACAGTAGGGGTGGGACGATATGGGAACCTCACGATACGATATATATATATCACGATATTAGGCCCTCGATGACGATAATATCACGATATTCGATATATTATATGAAATGTCATGATATCTGCAACTACAAAATATTTGGAATTGAAAGAAACGCTATGTTCGTGCTCGGACATAGGGAGGGACACCCACATAGCATGTCTATATGAGTGGTTGCACCACTCAAACACTAAATTAATACTCAATTAACTCCCCCTTTGACTCATACCCTCATCATAATACCTCACAAACACCACCAACAGACCATTATCACTGGTATCATCATAATACGTCACAAACACCACCAACTGACCATTATCACTGGTATCATCATAATATCTCATGCACAAACACCACCAACTGACCATTATCACTGGTATCATCATAATACCTCATGCACAAACACCACCAACTGACCATTATCACTGGTGTCAGTGGACTTGTCCACTGCTGGGGAAATGCATTCTGCATTTTGTATTCCCACAAAGCGGTTTGGACAAATCACCATCCAGTAATTCAGTATACTTCTGGTTGCTGTGGAATGTGAGAGTCATGGGATTTGCTGTCTTTTAACTGTCATTTCCTCCTTTTCTAAACATGTTGTTCATCACTTCATTATGAACATTATTTTAGTTTTAAAAAAAAAGATCGATATTTTAATAATGAATATCGATGAATTATCGCAGGGAGGAGTGACGGCTCCTGGATTTTGGCAAAAACTATGAATAATATACATTCCAATGATTCAATGGTCCTAGTTTATAGGCCACATAACGTAAATACACATAATAAGTGTGACAACAATGCAAATAATTAATTGTGACACCAAATAGAATGATTCAGGTCAAGAAAATAAGGTTGAGTTCAACTTTATTCCCTATTAATGTTACAGGCTGACAAGAGGCAAAAAGGTGTGCACTTGAATTGTCCTTCAGACAAAATACACACACACACACACACACACGGAAAAAAGTGGTTACCTTACCAGTTACCACTATATAATGTAAACGTGGACACCGCATAAGTGGATTAATACAAAATACTGTGCAAAACTAGGCTAGAATTGAATACTACTACTACTAATAGGCTACTACTATACGTGATCTCATCAATGATGTTGCCATGGAGACAGGAATATACACAAGTGGGCGTACAGTCTATACTCACACAGTGAGGCACGGCGGCCAAACATTAACATATGAACAGATTGTTGTGGTGTACTCACCAGTTACAGAAGAACGACCCGCCTGTTTCTGTGGTTGGCTGCAAAGCGGTCAATCACTTGAGATCTTGAGATCCAAACTTCCTATTAGGACGCATCGGCCGTGGTGTCTTCTTGCCAGTAGCACTAGCAGGCTGGTTAGCTGCCAGGTTGCACCAGCCACCATGCCCATGACAGAAGCTGCTCCCCTGGCTTGATTGGCTTCATTTTCAGGCTGTTCATGTTCGCTCACGCTCTCTGACCCTGAATCTGCTGCAGAAGACGGCAGGGCTAAGTTTACCTCCTCTTCTTCATCACCCGACGAGTCTGTCCTCAAACCAAACGCCACATTATTATTCACATTCATGAATGCGACTGTCGTCCTCCTCCTCCTCCGTGTTTACGTTCTCCCCTCGATTCTCTTCTTCCTCCTCCTCGCCAATGCTGCTGCTGCTCTGTGGTGGTGGTGGTGGTGGAACCGAACAAACACCTGTTTGTTGGCGGATTGGAGGCGGCCCGCGGCCGCTGTTTCACCACCGTCAGCCGAGTCGTCCACTGAATCTCTTCTCAGACGTCGTTTTTTTTTTTACCAATTACAATAAAACGGTCCATTATTAAATTCACACTTGGCTTAAACCAAACGTGGCACTATAGAAGCTATAATGTTTTGGTTAGGTAGGTAGCCGGCTCTACAAAGTTCCCTCCGAAAATTCAGTCAACACAGCCAGGTTAATGTGAACTATGAACTAAGGCGGAAGCTCTGTTGATTGGACAATGCGTACGTGACGGGGAACGAATGAAAGGCTACGGTAACCTGAAGGCTCGCCCCCCATAGCAAATAAAGGTTATGGATATTTTTCAGCGTTATCCATCATTCCAAAAATAAAAAGTATGATTTTATAGTAATGATTTATATAAAAGTAAGTCAATTCTGTCCTTTATATATTTCATTTATAACATGAATATTTTTCATCACAGTTAGGTTTGTGTAGGCATACCATATTCTGAATTACCAAAAAGAGGACACATGCGCGCGTGCATGTGCACTTGTCAAAAAAGTTTGTCTCCTAAATTTGATCAAATATGGTCTATATTAGTTATGTATTTATTTAAAGCAGTGGCTCTCAAAGGTGTGATCCAGGGACCCTCATGGTTCCTTGAGGGGGGTGATCTACATCCATACCATACGTGAGCTTGTAAATCGGCTAGTTTCAGGTCTACAAGCAAAGAAGCCTTGAAAATGTTAACGTCAGCAAGGGCATGCTGTCACAACGGGTTCCTAACGCCAAATAAAATGGCTTCAGATCTGACCTAAGTCTCCTGAGGAGAAGTCTGAGGCATGTCCTGGACGCGTTATTACCACCAATGTTCAATGATGTGTTTACAAAACATTGCAGATTTGCAGGGTTTGTTTACAAACATTTCAGGGTTTGTCTACAAACATGTGTGATTTGTTTACCTACATTGTGGATTTGTTTACCTACATTGTGGATTTGTTTACAAACATTTGGGATTTGTTAATTTATAAACATTTGGGATTTGTTTATAAACATGTGGGATTTGTTAATTTATAAACATTTGGGATTTGTTTACAAACATTTGGGATTTGTTTATAAAATATTTGTAATTTGTTTACAAACATTTGTAAACAAGCTGTCAAGATGAGTTAGTTAGTTATGTATTTATTTAAAGCAGTGGCTCTGAAAGGTGTGATCCAGGGACCCTCATGGTTCTGCATGCAGAGTTATGAATAATACACATTCCGGGGTTCGGGCTGAAAGTCCACCTCTCACAGTGTTTTTCCACTACGAACCATTGAACGTGCATTGTAATACACATTGGTCTGAATGGTCTGTGAGCGTAGCGATACATATACAGGCGATACGTGTAAAACCCCGGACATTTGAAGGAATTTATTTAAAAAAACCCGGACTGCCCGGACAGCCCCCCAAAAGAGGACTTGTCCGGGCAAAAGAGGACGTATGGTAAGCCATAGGTTTGTGGGCAGGGGGTGCTTAGGGGGGGCTAAGGGCCGATTCATACTCCTATTTTAGAGCCGAATAAAAGTCGGTTCGGCGCTGTAGAGCCTACAATTTGACGTCATTTGAGGTTCGGGGGGCCCTAGGCAAAAGCTATTGTCAAAGCTATTGGGAGACCTTTCTCCCCGGAAAAAATTGTCCTCACAGAACAGAACAGAAGGCACAGTTGTGCGCAGATAGGGAGTGAGACGTACCAGTGGAGAGTCGCCTCGCTCCAACGGGAAAACAAAGGAGAGTTATTTCTCACCTTGTGTTCCAGGTATTGTTTTCTGGGACAGGGGCATGGCTGGAGATTAGTGAACACAAAAGCCCCTTTGTTACATTTAATTATACAAGTCTTGTTCTACAGCTGCAGGGAGAGCAGCTGCTGATGTTTTAAAGTGTCCGACTGATGAGGGAACATGAATTTTATTGGGGATGTGTTGAACCTAACTAGACACTTATTACGGCCATTGTTATTTATTCGAATAAAATGTAGGTAGAATAATTCCACCATTATTCATTTGGTGGGTAAAGTAGGCTACGAATATTACTGTACGCAGTAAGTTAAAAGTGAAATATTTACCTCTGAGATGTAGCGTATTAGAAGTATGAAGTATAAACTAATACTCAAGTGAAGTAAAAAATATCTCAAAATTGTGACTTTACACCACCGATATAGTTGGTAAAGTAATAATTTCTACAAGAAAGCAACCACAAACAAGGAAGATGCTATGCAAATGCATGTCAGGTCCCCGAACGGCGAATGTTGAAAACACACCATTGGCACATGTAATCCTGAAGACACATTCAGACAGTCACAGGTGTGTGTTTATAGAGCATTTTACAATGGCTTGGAACGCAGCTCAGCCAATCATAATCGTAGTACCGGAACTTTCATAATGTCCCATTGACATTCACCTTGTCTGCGCTGAATAACAATTCAGGAATGTTATTACACACCAGACTATCCTATGAATATTTGTGTTTTACAGCGGCTGACAAGATGCCCACACATGCCTAATTATCTCGACCAGACAAAACGGCCGGGAGACGGAGATTATGTTTTTTTACCACTATCAGTCTGTTTTTTTGTCTGGTCCAAACGGAGTGCGACTCTGCACGCACATTCCCACTCTCGAACCGTAGGCTGTAAAAAATCTAAGAAATACAATATAAAGTCTTGCATTTTCTCTTGTATTTTGTATCTTGTATTTAGGTCATTATTTGGCCTTTTTACTGTAGTTATTTTCTCTCTTGTTTGTACCCCCTTGGTAATGTTCAAATAAACGTATAAAGCTAAAGCCAGTTGTTAAGTCATTAAAAGTAAAAAAGTTTACTAGTGGGTATCATTTTGATCGATTGACATTTACATTGACCGGAACAAATTCACATACAGTACATGAACAATATACTGTACTTGTAGGTCTACGGAAAAAAAGGATAACTTAATTCCATTGTGGCCCTTTCGTATTTCCAGTGAGGTCCACTTACATGATAACAGAACCTGTGACTAAACATATGGCTCAATGATCACATCCACCACACACAGCTACACACATAACATCACCTATACTTCTTTTGTATATGATTCATCTTCATTCCTGAGATGAATTTGCAAGCACATCTGTTGACTGCATATTATAAGCTCTGCTGCCTGAACTTGTCATATACACCCACACTCACTTCCCCCAAACAAAACTAAAACATTCAGTGTGAGTGTCAAGATCTCCTCTCTCGTCTTAACAAACACGCCACTGCGAGAAAAAAAACCTTTAGCGAAAAGCACATTCCTCACTCCTCAGTCATGCATATGGATCAGCACCGGCTGCCATGGCTACTGGGCATCCACTTTGCCGCCTGGACTAGTCTGGCAGAACAGGGGCCCATGCCGTAGAAATCCTTCACATGCCAGCACGCTCGCATTCCAAATGCCGTTGGGCAACTGTCAAGTCCTCTCACGGAAAAGAGCTTCATGCGGCCGAGCTGTCAGCCAAGCCTGGCTGCCCTGTCAAACCTCGCCCAAAGCACTGGACTTATTAGAAAACGCCGCCTCACTAGAGTCTAATGGGAGTCAGAAGTGACAGCTGATGTACACTTTACCACAAAAAAAGGCTTTATATTTGATAGGATGGCATGAGATCGACTCACCTGACATCCAGAACAGCACGAGGGGCGGACGGTCCGAGAGACTTCTACCCAGGTTAGGCGTACAGGGGGGGGCTCGGTAGAGAGATGCCTTGTTATTGGTACTGGTCGCGGGTCAGATGGTACTTTTGTGTATTGGGACTCTTTAACCGGACATATATCAAGGAGGTATTCAGCGTGTTAGCTGTATCTCTCCGTGCAGATTCATTTACCGCTCCGAATGATTGTCTTCGTGCGACCGTGGCTTGTGCTGGTTCAGTGCGAGGCGGATTGTGGTCTCGGCCGTCCCTTGAGGGGCACCCTGAGGCCTTGGGGGGGGGGGCGGTCTGCGGTCCAAGCTGTCCAGTCACTCTTCAGAAATGGAAACGAGCGGTGTCTGAAATCTTCTTCGCCAGCTGAAGCAGGACACGTCTGATGAGGAGCTAAAGGAAAGAGGAAGAGAGAGATTAATGGAAAAGTTGAGTTGAGAGAGAGAGAGAGAGAGAGAGAGAGAGAGAGATAGAAATCAAATCAATGTTTATGTTACATTTTCCAGGCATACCTACTAAACGCATACGAAGTACCCTTTCGCCCGTCTTTCAAATAGCATCTTCCACGATTATGATATGATATCAAAATTGATCATTGATTGCAGATGGATGTGTGGCTGATGATTATACGTGTTACACCTGCTGGTATGGTGACGAACCAAAAAGTGCTGGACAGTGAGGAGAGGGGTGATCAAAGACTCAAGACGTGGTGTTTTAATACACGGGACACATGTAACCATGACAACTCTCATACAGTATACAGTATAAACACGAGACAATGGTCCAACAAGAAGGACTGACTGGTGAGCAAGTATATGAGGGTGGGGGGGGGGGGGTGATTATCATCAGCTGGGGCAGCCGAGAACTAAGACAACCGGTGTCATAGAAATGCAAGGTCTAGACAAGACAGTCAATGAGGCAAATTCTCAACTAAGACAGCATGGTAATCATATTTGATGCACAGAAGGGGGAAAAGTCACACCCGTGTGAAGTGAGCGGCGCTCTTATCATCGTACATCATCAAAAGACGAATTGCTTGTCTATATATAATTATAAATGCACCAAGTCTCTGTACGTCTAGACGTCTGTATGTATGTATACAGACAGACGTACACAAAAAACGGTCGCCACAAAAGGCCTCTGCCCGGGCCAGACTCCATATTTGGGCATGCCTGACAGAGAACTCCATGGGCCTACATGGGACACGGACATACTATCTGGGTGCGGCATGCATTTCCAACTTGCATCGTTTCCAAGTAGGCCAGTGCCCAATGGGCACCACTGTAGAGGCCCCACGGGCACCACTCTAGTGACGTAAATTCTCCATTCATAGTCAATGAGAATTTAATGTCTGTGTAGGACAAAAATACTGATTTACTCAGACACATATACAGATTTGCTCGTCTACATATGACGTAAATTCTCCATTCATTGTCGAGTCATGAGGCCCTGGAGCCTATACAGTATCTCCTGTGTCTGTAATGTGAGGCATTGATGTACAATTACACCCCCTGGACATGGCGCTAGTCTAGTGTGTCGCAGGGACTTACCCCCCAATCCAACGCTTAACAATGCAGTATGTGTAGTATTGTAGAATAAATGTATAGGGCTTGCAGGGTCGCACTGCACTCCTCATGCATAAACCTTTTTCTTCATGTGAGACAGCTCCTGCTATATGTGGGGCTTGGCGCAGGATGTGTGGCGAGCCATGAGCAGACTGCAGAACAAACAATGACATGCCCCTATACAGACCACCCTCAGAAGCCGCGGCTTCTTCCACATTATAGTGTATATAGGATCAGAGACAAGCACATGGCTACTTGGATAAACGATGCTAAACTGGACTTCTGACGATACACGAAAGCTATACATAACATATATGCCTGTCAGTTTTCCCGTGCCCCCCTATACCTGAATGGCCTCATTGAACATTAAAAAGTTAATTATAAACATATAGTACTGTATGTAGTATTATAATAAGAGTGAATAAATGTGGTACTACAGTATATATGCCTGGCCTGGGCCTCTACAAATCAAACCACCTCAGTTAATGTAATATTAGCGGTGAATTAAAATGAAAAGAAAGCTGCTGGCCTGGGCCATGGCTCTGCAGCGGTCCAGGTGCACCTTGGCTGGTAATCCAGTCTGGCAGTGTGCCGCGGGTTCGACTCCCGATCCCGACGGCCTTTACTGCATGTCACCCCCCCCCCCCCCATCTCTCTCCCCATGTCCTGTCAGCCTATATACTGTCTGTCCCTCCATAAAGAAAAGGTGAAAGCCAGACAAAAAATCCCAATCTATATCATCACACACGCACGCAAGCATGCACGCACGCACGCACGCACACATATCCATCCATGCCAACCCACAGGCATCCATCCAACAAACCAACCAACCGCCCCACTGGGCCACGAAATGGGCTTGGCTCACTCAGGATGTCAGAGCTCTTATAGGAGGTATATACTGTATATACAGGTCAGTGCCAAGTCATAATGGGAAGACAAAAAAGGGGGCGCGGTGCATGGAAGTGGGGTTGCTGCATGCAGCGTCCAAATGCCTTTAATTGCCATTTTTTGTACATCTCCGAGACAAATTGTTATGGTTTGAAGTGAAGGTTATATAAGAAGGAGGACATGAGCTGATGGAGGGGAAAGACACAGCATGCAGGGGGGAAGGGGGAGCATATAGTCAGAGAATGATAAGTATGAAGTTAAATGTCACTGAAATGAGGCAAGTGGGCTGGAGGAGGAACGGAGAGAGGACAGGGCATGACAGGAGAGGGACATGAGAGGAGTGAAGAGCAGATGAGAGAGGACGCTGATGGGCAAAATGAAAGGGTATATATACCACGCAGAGGAAGGAGTGAGAAATGTGTGCGCGGCTGCCATATAGGTCGGCGGTGAGGAGGTCCATGTCCGAAGAAGACCTCAGGTTCCGCTCAGGGGGTGTATAGTCCTCGAGGAGGTCTGTCAATGCCATGAGCCGGGAGGTTGCAGCAACACCGTCACCGCCAGGTAAAATATCCCCAAACAAAAATATTCCGGGGGAACTGAACCGTTCCATTTCCTCAGACTATACTTTAATTAAAAGGTAAGATGCATGAGTGGCTCATTTGGTCAAGGATCGTGCTTTTTGTGAGCAAGTGGTGTACGAGATTGGTATAATAAATTGGTCATGATAACTAACTCATTTTTTTAGACCATCTGGGGGGAAATAAATAAATCTGCAGCGCTTTGCTCGGCCGCGAGAGTCCCCAGCACTTAAAAAGGTCAAATCCACGCGCAGCTTATGGCTATACCATTGAAGAATGGGAAGGAAGGAAGGAAGGAAGGAAGGAAGGAAGGAAGGAAGGAAGAGTCAGAGAGAAAGAGAGAGAGAGAGAGAGAGAGGACAGATGGACAGAAGAGGGGAACATAAATGAGAAGAGAAGATAGTCCCAGAGGGCGGGGGAAAGGAGAGGACAAGATTATGACTCATAATATGACTCATCATAATATGACTCAAAATCATCAAATTATCGGAATCGGATCGGGAGCACAAAAAAATAAACGTGATCGGGACATCCCTAATTATGAGTAAAAAGTGAGAGAAATCTACAGCAGAGTCAATATGTCTCTTTTACTTTCTTCCTTCCACACCATTTCTCTTCTGTTGCTCTACTATAACCACAGAAGGGAAAGATAGTGGTATAGGAGAGACAGGACGGGATAATTGAGCGAGATGGAGAAAGATGGCGAGAGATAGAGAGAAAGCAGATAGCGGAGGAATAAAGTGTAAGAGTGCAGTGAAAGGGAG
>NC_137864.1:5132222-5134722 GCF_963924005.1 Protomyctophum bolini | reverse complement strand
GACCCCCATCTGAAAATATGTTGTTCCAGGGACCTAGAAGCAAAGATTTGAGTAAAAAAAAAAAACGAATATATATTCAAAGATTTGAGGCACATTTTGACGATTTTTCAAAAATAGCAGACCTATACAAGTTCATAGCGCGGCACTCAGTGCCCACCACAGGGAGTGCAGTGCCCGGTGTCGAGTCAGTCAGACCCACCGGTTGGCACCGGATCCAGAAAAGGTTGGGAACCTCTGATAAGCAACGCACCTTGATGCGTTGTACAAATAAACTCGCCTTGGCTTGCCTTGGCGATTCTATAATTAAACAGTAACTGTTTGTGTGTGTGACAGCACCTTACAACTGCTGAAATTACCCTTTTAAGTGTTGTCTTTTATTAATGTATTCAGTGTTTAACTGCGAGCGTGAGTAAACAAACTCAAATTTTATTTCTGAGCTGCACGGTGAGAGAGATGATGAAGGCAGTAAAAAAGAGCACGGGACGCCGGGGGACGGGCGAGTGAGAGAGATATGAAGAGGGACGAGGAGAGGGAGAAAGGGAGGGGAGGGAGAGAGAGAGGGGAGGGGGGGGGGTGTATAGGGCAAAAGAGGACACCAAGGTCTGAAAACCATGAAAGTATACTTCTGACAGGCATGGGTTCACCGCCACAGTCAAGCACCTCCATGGGGGCCATGGCCTGTTCCCCTCTCTTGTCTCTCTCTGTCTCCGTCTCCTTGAAGGAGACAGAGACAGAGAGAGACTCCTTCCTTTTGTGTTTTACCTTTCTGTGAAACCCATTATCTCCTCACTCTTATGCCATTACTCAATATTATGCACACAGTGTTCTATACTTCTATATCACCACTCCTCAACTATTTTAGCAGCTTGCTTTAGCTAAAGCTGCTCTATATACATTGTAACAGCCGCTGGTGGTATTTGTTATTATGTTTGATTAGTATAGTGATAAATATATATAGAGCTAATGCTATTATTCCCTTCGGGAAAGAGTGACATGCAGTTTTGTCCTGCCATAGTTCTGTGTGGTTGTGTGTTAGGGTTCAGTTGTATAGTGTCGTATTTGTTGTTCGTTAGGGTTTTGAGTGACTGTTTTCTGTTTGGCCATCATCACCTTTTCTTTGCTTCAATCCTGTAATGTAAGTGCTCAGTCATTCAGTCCATTCGTCATGCCACTTTAAGCCACTTTGCATTCATTGTAATTTATTTGTCGTTAAGTATTAAAACCCATATACCCTTATATATATGAACGGTGTTGTTCTTTCATGCACGTGACGGCCAGCAAACCCCTAGACTTCAGAACAGTCCGTATGACAACAACATTTTTCTACATTCTTGGCTATATAGAAAGCAAGATAACTGTTAACCAAATGGACCCTATAGGGTTATATGCTCTATATTGCTCTTGGCAGAAACAGCGGATGCTCACAACGTGGCACCGTTTAATGAAATTTATTTTCCAAAGATTTAGTTTGCTCCTTTAATAAAGTAAAAAGCTATATAATGAATATGCAGCAGAAGATAAAACAGTCAGTCAAGCCAGATAAAACAAATTCATAATAGAATGCACACTACCACCTCCCCCCCCCCCCCCCCACACACACACACACACACGTACAGAATATACTATGTTTTACTGCTGAACCAGAGTTTCCCGACATAATTGATTTACTCATTGCCTCCCATTTGCGTCCCACTGCGGCGCAGTTGTAGGAAACACATCGACTCACTGGCCTTGGAACGTCTCGGGATCCCCCAGGAGGAAGTCACTATAATGTTCCTCTGGAGAGGGGAAGTCTGGAACACTCTG
Source organism: Protomyctophum bolini (assembly GCF_963924005.1). Lineage (NCBI taxonomy): Eukaryota > Metazoa > Chordata > Actinopteri > Myctophiformes > Myctophidae > Protomyctophum > Protomyctophum bolini. Next base: position 5,132,916 of record NC_137864.1, on the reverse strand, counting down.
GTAAAGCTGTTGCCCCCTGCGAACCGACTACGGATAAGCGGTTGAAGATGCATGGATGGATGGATTTGTGACACGTCGCACATTTGGAACAAATGACAACAAGCGACGCTCGCTGCGCTGAGGGCTGAAGGGTAATCGAGTCTTCAATGGAATGCTACGGAGAATGCTATGGAGAAAAACACAGCTGTGAGCGGCTGTGTTTTTTTCTTCCTTGTTATCACTGGCGATTATGGAACATTAGGACATTCGATCGCGGCTATTTTAAGGCACACATTCGTGCAATGGAGCTATACACACTCGGTTGATTCTTCAAAGGTTAGAGTGAAAAACACCGGCAGTGAAGCAGGTTTTCGTATTGATTAATCCGGCAATACACGTGTCACACACACACGCACGCACACACACACACACACACACACACACACACACACACACACACACACACACACACAGCTTTGCTTCTTGCTTCTTGCTCGCTATCTATCTAATCTATCTGCTTGCTCTATTCTCTCGCCCGTCTCTCTTCTTCAACGCCTATAGCTTCCTGACATTTATTCTCAGTTCTCTCTTCTGTTCGGTTCCCTTTTCTCTCTCCCACCAACCTTCATCATATTCCCAGAATCCTCATTGATCTGCCCTGCAGCTCACCATCAAAACACTTCCATGACCGCCTCTTAATTGGCCCTGACACTGC
>NC_137864.1:5057222-5129722 GCF_963924005.1 Protomyctophum bolini | reverse complement strand
ATGTTTACCTTTGGAAAAGATTGCATACATTCTTAAGGACAAACAAGAAATGTTTCAGGAGGTGTGGCGCCGTTTTATAAGGTTAAGAACAATAATGTGTCACATTTAATGGAGCTGAAGAGGAGTATGCGGTGCTGTTGTCTTTTTGTTTGTTTTTGTGGTTATTGTTGTTTTGCTTTCTTTATATCAGTAATTGTCTTGTAATGCTCATTGTTGTTTCTTTGTATATTTGTATTGTCATTTGTGTGGAAAAAGGAAAATAAATAACATTGTTGAAAAAAAAACTCGAGCCCACCATTTTCAACCTGGGCGTCGCAATTCTGGGCAGATCATTCTTGTCAAAATGTTTAATGCAGCTCGTTGTCAGCTTGTATAGATCACCTATTTTGTATTGAATGTACTAATGCTATAGTCCAACAGCCAGAGGCTATGGATATGTGGGGTCCTTGGCATGGAATAGTTTGGAAATGGGAACCCTGCATGCGCAAGCCAATGTTTAACTTTGCTAAACGGACATACTCATTCTCGTGCCTCCGCTGGTTGGAAGTTGGAACATATCCTCTGCGAGAATCACATGCTATGTCTATTGTGTTTACATTGCCAAGTCTGTTAAGTTCCAGCCCGCAATGTGGTCAGGGGTCTAAGCACGTGGGACTATACTGCCCATGCAGGTTATAGGCCTCCCCCTGTTGGGTTCAGGGACGCCATGCAAGGTGGAGGACCTTGGGAGGGGGGGGGGGCATTCAGAAAGGCTTTTAATGGGGTGGCACCAATGAGAGGATGGGCATCATGTTGACCAGTCATGGGCAGCAGCCAAGAGCAGAGAAACCCCCCGTGGGATAATAGGATTGTTATTGAGCGCAAAACGCTGCCGCGGCAAGAGGAGAATGTTGGCTCCTGCTGCGCTGCAGAACTGCGCTTGTCTCTTTCACTCGGTCTCTATCCTTTTCTCTCCCCTCTTTGTGGTTTGTATCTCAGCGTGATTGCAGTCTTATCTCTAACCACTGGTGCGTTACCGTTCATTTACATCTTTTGGCATTTAGCTGACATTCTCATCCAGAGAGAGTGAATTACAGTGAGTGCAATGGGAGAGAGCACAATTTAATTCCTACGTCGCCAACATTACAAGCACCCACTAGAGACAAGAGAAAGGCACAAAGCCAAGCCGCGGTGCCTCTGCGAGAACTGTAACAAATGTTCCTGTCATAATATTAGAGACATAGTAACGACCAACACAGGGAAAACTCTCTCATAGAACTTCTTGTAAAATATCCATATACTGCTTTTGCATTATTGAACCAATTCTTCACACTCTGACGTATCTACAGTAGTTTGCTGTGCCAAATAATTCACGGCACCCGGTGTTGAAACCCCAATACCTCCAAGCGTTTTCCCATAGAGCACACAATTGGGCACGCGCCACTTGCATACACACACACGCGCGCTCACGCACGCGCTCGCTCACGCACGCACGCACGCGCTCGCTCACGCACACACACACACACACACACACACACACACACACACACACACACACACACACACACACACACACACACACACACACACACACAAGACAACAAACACAAGTCCTATAACCTCATCTCCATACATTATGATGCATCCAATTGTTCTCGGTGCGTTCCACAGACGACATTTGCATAATTCTAATTTACATGGCTATTTGTTTCCTGTTTGGCCAGAGTGCCCCTACCACAATTTAATCATTCCTCTGGATGACCTGATCTTAATGGCCCTGATTTACACAATCATATGCCTTACCATTTACAGTGGCAGCTGCCTCCAAATCCAATCAGCAAGCTCGTTACGAGTCCATTTCACTAACTAATGACATGTGGGAAATGATTTGTCATCATTTCAGCTGCCACTGCCATGGTTGAAGGGTCCATAATGTCATATTTAGGGCTGCGTGTGACTGAGAAATCTCATGAAAATCGCATTAAAATGCCAACAAGTGTGGAGCGGTCACAGATTTTTCAGCAATGTTGGCGAGCGAAAAAATAAAGTAAGTAAGGAAGTATTAATAAAAAGATTAGATTTGGGAAAAGTGAAGAATTGGCCGCCTCACTCCATGCATATGCCATTGGCCAATGCCCATATGCAATTTCAGATTGATTAGTCAATCCTTTGAGGAGAGAAACGGATGCAGGGTGGACGGACAGAATTGTGTTCATTTTTAGAGTGGCATAGGACGATCAGCTAATTCGATACTCTTGTCCAGTGATGGAAGAAAAGTATTGGCACAGAAATGCCAAATGTACCAAATGTATACGTATGCAAAGTGACATGCTGAGAGCAAATCAAGTGGGCCAGCAGTGGCTAAAGGCCTATTCATAGTCTGGATTTTCTGTGGTGAGGTGACCACCGCTCGGTGGTCACCATAGCTGAAATAACTTTGAGCGTATGGTGAGTAAAAACAACGAGAAGGGGGCTGAGGCGGTGGCAGTGGTTTGCACTTCACTGCGGCTCTTGACGTCATGTTGTAGTTCGGTGGTCACCCCACCACCGAAAATCCAGACTATATGTATGAGCCTTCAAGGGTAGAGCCCCACCGTTTTGGTGGTCACCTTATCACCTAAAACTATATGAATATCGGCCTTATAGAGTTATAAGTTATAAAGATCCTGTTGCTGGAGGTGACGGAGGCGTTGCCTATAGCAACCGGACCAATATTAAAAGCAGATTTCTGTCCCATATGCGGGGTTACGAATAGAGTTAATTAGGCTACAGTACTTAAAGGGATTGTGACATAAAAAAAAGGTTTTGGAATTGTTCTTATTTTTTTTAGGTTTTCTAATCTCAATTGCACCCAAAAAACATGAACTTTTAACATTCAGTAGATTTTCTGTGATCTGGGGTTTTCTGGCTCAAACAGGTGCTCTGATTTGCCGGCAGTTTGTGATGTAAGAGCCTGCAAATCCCATATATGTCAATGGGATTTGCCAGCAGATGTCACTGTTTTCACTGTGTTGCCTGTTTTCATTGTAGCTCAAAAGGCTTCAGACCACAGAAAATCCACTGAATGTTCAAAGTTCAGGTTTTTTGGGTGTAATTGAGGTCATAAAACCTAAAACAAAAAACAAAAACAAAAATTAATGAAAATGAATGTCATAAAACCTTTAAAGAGTAAATGCACTTTACACACTGTTATAATTAGTCCATGCACAGTACACCTTAGTCTATGTACTTGAACTTGAGACACAGTGTACTTGATATGTATTGTGTACTGCCTGAACTGTAGCATACTTTATAGATAGGCTACGAGAGAGACATCTCAGCGGCAGCAAGGTCAGCCTTGCTGCAGTATAGGCACGTTATTTTGTCTCATATCTTATTGTCACGTCATTATGATCCAGCACTATACATATGTTCCCTGTTGTGTAATAAACTCGGTGAACCTTTAGCGTGATACTGTCTCGTGTCACGTTATTGTTCTCCCGGGACCCGCCGCCGCAGTCGCCGTACCGAAGGAATACTTTAAATTACAACACACACCACTACTCTTGAGTGAAGGACACCTGATGCCCGGTTCAATATACTATTATCTGTGAGATGAATGGAACACCCCGCTCGTGGCCTCTGGAGCCGCTAGAGTCTATAAAACTCGTTCTTACAATGCCATGCAGCTGATTCAATATGAGGGATACAACCGGACGAAGGTGCAATCCAGTTCCCTCTGTTCTCTTATTGATGCATTCAAGTCTATCAAATGCTCTATCAAAAAAATGTTATACAGTATCACTATACAGGGAGTCTTTTCCGCTGTCATACCAGATTGGCAGAGAGGTGCGTTTTTTGTTCAACGGCATAACAAAAAGGCTTTAATCAATCTCTCCCACAAGGACGGACAGATAAGCCATTGCATATCCAGAGGCATATATACACCATGCCCTGGGCTCTCTCTCTCTCGCTGTCCTATATGGGAGGCCGAACTGCTCTGTACCTGAGAAATGAGCACAGGGCTTTTCCTTCTACAGTATGCTTTTTGTCAATTCTTCACTTTTTGTTCTTTTCCCTCCTCTGCTGATTCGTGTCAAAAGGCCTTGTGGTTGCACTGCGTTGCATCGTGTCGTGTCGCACTTGAGGAGCTGTGTCGAGTCGTGCTGTCGCATCGTGCCATGTGAGGTTTCATTGCGATGCGTTGCGTCACCGTCACATTGGTATATATTTCCCACTACACTTTCTGTGGGTTTCACAGTTGTTGTTGTTGTTGTTGTTGACATACATACTATAACTGCACCTGCACCTCCACTGAGCTGGGAACGAGGTGTCACGAACTGTACTGTCATGTGACGCCCTACTGTTTCCTGTTCTGCCTATAGTTGTGTTTGCCCTGTCTTGTCTCACCTCCCTGTGATTACTATAGTTTTCTCCACCTGTGTCCTGTTAAGTCTCCCAGCCAATCCCTGTGTTGATTGTTAGTCCTGTTCACATATTCACATGTGTCTTGTAATCCCTGCGTCTACTTAAACCCTCAGTTCCTTATGGTTCCTTGCTTGAGTGTAGATGTTGTTATGGTGTTCTGCAAGTAGTGTTTCCAGTCTTATGTGTATTCTATGTTCTAGGTTTTGGGTGAATAAATCCCTCTGCATTTGACCTCCTGCCTTTGACCAGGCTGGTCTGCATTTTGGGGTCCTACTTCTGAGTCACATCGTATAACACGAGGCTCCATGTGTAAGAAAGCAAACCCATTAAAACCATCCGTGTCATTTCAGATTTGAGTTTCACACCGTGTTGTTACTTTTCAAGATGCAGTAGCAGATCTATACAAGCTCAGGATGTGATGCTTAATTGCGCCACTTATCCAGCTTGTGGATCTGCTATACGTTTGATGATGTTTGACACTGAAGTGGGGTGTTGATTAAAATATGGACATAAGAGGTTTTTGCGCCCGACAGCAATCAGCAACATAGGTTTTTCAGTAATCAGCTTTAGAAAGTAATTTGTAGAATCAGTCTCAGGTCTTAATGGGATAATATCAGCCAAGAAAGGATAATCATCATCAAATCTATTCTGTACAGCTCAGCTAGTTGCAGACGTCTCTGTTCCCTCTATATGAAACTCTGTTGATTAACCACATTAACCCTATAGAGCGCCACAGTCCCGCCCCCTTTCATGACGACCAAACAAATAATTACAAAGAAAAAAAAACAACAAAAAAGTGTTGTAACCTGCCGTTTTTTTTTCTACTTTCTAATTCTCTTGTTTGGCCCAAAACATTGTGTTTATTGTCATGATTTGTCACGACAACAGTTGGCTTTGTCCAGCGGCGTAAACGTCTTTAACCCTCTATACACCCGCATTAATTTCTACTTGCAAAAAATAGATTTCAACCTTACTACTACTTTGTACTACTAGCACTGACACTAAAAAAGATGTTAAAAAAAATAAAAAAATAAAGTTTGATGAAAAATTTATAATAATTATATAATAATATAATAAATTAATAATTTACATTTGGGGGATATCTTTCACAATAATGAATAAAACATGTTCTAGACATTCTAATGATCACAAAAAAACATATGTTACAATTATTTTACCTACTTTTATTAGGGTAAAGGTCAAAAGTTTTAGGTTAAAAAATGTTCAAAATTGCACAGAGTCCAAACATTTTTTATTTTTTGTGAATTTCAGCCTCTGTGGGGGGTATTCATATGCAAATATCATGACTAATGGCATTGAATTGGCATTGCAATGAACATCACTGATGACATTCAGGTGAAAAAAGAACAGAAAAAAAAAAGCAACCCTGGGTGCTAGAGGGTTAAATAAATACTTTCTGAAAAGTCTATGAGGAAAATTTACAGGGATTTATTTTCCGGGTCTCTCGACGGGGCGGGACTGTGACACTCTATAGGGTCCCTATATAGGGCCCATGAATGTGTGGGCAATATCACAATAGGCAAACATTAATTTATCGGCCATAATATTGGCCAATTTGCCGCAAAAGGCCAGATCTAGAAGCTTGTGTTGTGAGCAGTCACTAAAAATATGGTTTTGAGTGGTTAAATCTGGACGAAGAGTTGGGGAGATAAAGATAGATAAAACAAAGCACACTAATTACCGTATAATAATTCAGATGTGAATGAACATCATTGTATGCCTGTATGGTATCTCAATGTGCAGGTTGGCGCCTTGCATGGTTTCCACCGCCATCGGTGTATGAATGTGATGTGCGAGAGTGTGGGTGTACTGTATGTAAAGCACTTTGGATAAAAGCACTATATAGATGCACCATTTACTATTTACCAGCGTGTATTGTGCATTTGTACACACACACACACACACACACACACACACACACACACACACACACACAAACAGTGATTAGAGTTGAAGGCTTCTCGGCCGTAACGTTGTTACCTGTTGGGGGGAAAATCGAAATAAACAAGAATCCTAAAGGATAACGTGAGTGCTGGTATTTATTCCTTCAGTGTACACAAACACACACGCACACACGCGCACACAGTAAATACTATGCACACAAACGATTAAACAGTTGCACAGCATGTTCCACTTGTCACCTTCTGTCTCCAATTAAATAAAATGAACGTGAACACATGTTAAAATACGCACGCACGCACGCACGCACGCACGCACGCACGCACGCACGCACACACACACACACACACACACACACACACACACACACACACACACACACACACGTAGGACGAAAGCTCTAGTGTACGTCCTCCCGGTGGGGGCTCCTCACTGGCAGTTGAGTTAGTATAGGATAACCCTAGCCCTAACAGCAGTGACAACGCAGAAATAGTGTGGGGACGAACAACTAAATTCGGGAGAAAAAGGGGATGAAACATAATTGGCTATATAATTAAAAATGTAAAAAATAATACATTGAGCAGATTATTGTGATTACAAGCGAGTATTGTGAGGTTGTAGAGATCTATTTGTCGGTGCTTTGTGACATCGGTGCACAACTAAGTATAAAATAAAATAACTGCCTCCCCCCCTGTTCAGCCTGGGGGGCCTGATGGAGGGAAAAGGAACTGGTTGGAATAACGCGTTCCTTTCGTCTTACCAGAAAACATGAGAAGCGGCCTGCTCAGTACTTACTCATCATGCATTGAAGGAAGTATGAGCTCAGTTCGAGGATCTTCCCAGGTTAACAGTGGGAGAGTACGTAGCTGTCAGGATCTGCCTTCCGTGTGTTCGTGTGTTTGGTGTTCCTGAATCTTATTTTGAAGTGATGCTTTTGTGTTTCCTGCCTTGTCTCAAGTCACCTTCCCTGATTTTTGGTTCTTTGTTTCACCTGTGTCTTGTTTTCCCCCAGCCAATCCTTGTGTTGATTTGATCTGAGTTCACCTGTGTCCTGTTAATCTTTAAAACCCTGTGTTTGGTTGTGTTCTCTGTTGGATTATTGTTTTGTGTCCTGAGTTCCAATTCGGTTTTTCTTAGTGTTAAGCTCCTGCTATTCTTTGTTTGAATAAAGAGTTCCTCTAAGATCCCTACTTCCTTGCATTTGGGTCCTACTGTACTTGAAAACCACCTCCTGACAGTAGCGCCCAGTGATTACAACTTAGGCAATTGGCACCGGGTGAAAAATGGGTTACAAAAAATGTGGGATAAAATAAAATAAATTAAAACACCTATCTATCCTATATGGTCGTCACAATGATGCCATGAAAAAATAATCTACTATACTAGGACACTTGGCCTTATATAGTCGCAATACAAGCACGTATGTGCACATTTAGACAAATACATAATGCATGCTTGCACACTCACTCTTGAATCTTCAATGCATGTATACCTACCGGTATATATAGTATACAATATACACATATACACACACACACACACACACACACACACACACACACACACACACACACACACACACACACACACACACACACACAGTCGGGTCTGTCTGCAGTGCGATGTGCAGTACAGCGTGTGCGTCTGTGTTTGCGTGTTTGTTCACACTACATTAGTCCCAAGGGAAATGAGTCAGCGATGACTTCAATCTGCTCCGTGGAGTGAGTGTGCATATTTCCTTGAGGGAGTGCCGGCATGGCTGTGTCTCTCCTCCCTCTAGTCCCAATTTCATTATGCACACCCACGTATTTGTGCAAGTTGGTAAATAGCAAACATTTTATGCTGCAGTAGTTGTACCGGCGTGGGCGGAGAGGGTGAATAATTCACTCGACGAGAAAGTGAAACGGAGAGAAGGAGGGCGAGAGAGCAGGGGTGGAAGAAGTGAAAATCCAGTTTCAGTTTTTACACTCAGTCAAAGTACAGTAGCAATATACGTTGCTGTATATGAGGTTACCACCCGAAAGAGGCAAATAGCCTACCACAATAGCCTATAAAAATAGACTCAGTTTTAGCCCGTAGCACTTAGCCGTAGCACCTGCCCTATAGCCTCGGCGACTTACAGGCATATGAACTCTGTCATTCAACCAACACCTTGAAGACGTGAGGGCAAAGGTCACATCACTTATCCGTCGACCTCGCTGGTACGACCTGGGGAGCTTCTGCCAACGCATTGAGGATTTCCACCCAAGCCCTGGTCTTCTCTGCAGCTGAATACTGTGCCCCAGTCTGGTGTATATAGGAGGCGCCCACATCTCGGAAGCAGGAGTGGGAGTCTGCTCATGGGCCCTCCCGTATTCACCACTATACATCCTTGACCCGGGTGATCATGGCGTTGAAGGAGAGGACCTATACCACGCCGACAGTGGACACTATACTGAACCCGCATGCGTGCACTGGAGTCGGCTGCTTCAAATCAGCAATGAAGAGGTGGGGCTTCTTGGCGGACAGTGTGCAGCATGCGACTGCGGGCGAGCCTGAGCAATCTGCCGAGCACATAATTAACACCTGCCCCCCTGTGCAGACCTCCTTCGGAGGCCGGCCTCTTCCACGTGGGACCAGAGACAAGAAGATGAAGAAAAGCAGGGAGATGTGTTGACATGGGTGTGAATGTAACGTGTGAACTTGCGCGCTTGTTCACCCTCCTGTCACATGACTCTTGAGGATTGCATGCAACATTCATAACCACAAATAGAACACACACACACACACACACACACACACACACACACACACACACACACACACACACACACACAGGATTCCCATTTAGACTATTCTACCATGTGAGTAAAAATGATGGATTATTGCCAATTAATCAAATCTCGTAAATCTTGTGGATGGCACAGCATTAGCTATTCACGAGCTTATCTCGTTCTGGCTCGGATTTGGTTAAAAAAAAAAGCAAAACATATTTAAATAGGGCCTATATAACGGTAGATACAAGGGTTCTGCATGCCTGGCAGCAACAATATGTTTGCAATATAGCGAGTTTTACTGACCAAGAAATTGCTATACTGTGTCATCTCTGAAGGGACATGAGAGTATTGCCCGTGACTGTGAGGAAGTGGCATTGCAATTCAGAACTCTTATAGTCTTATTGGCTGCTTGTGGTGTTGTTCGCAGTACGGGGGAAAGTACTCATTATGCAGAATGTCCCATTTCAAAAGTTTTCAAATGTATAAATTGTGTATAAGAATCTTTTGAAAATAGCAGATATGCGAGCTCACAATGCGACGCAACGCGACACATGGTGAGCTCAGCTGTGGATCCGCTAATTTCAAATTAGTTTGATTTTAGTGGTTAACGTATGTTTTGTAATAAAAAAATATCTACAAAGTAACTAGTAACTTAAGTTTCAAATAATGGAGTGGAGTAAAAAGTTAAATAATACTAAGTATAGAGTAGTAATTCAATTAAAAGTAGGCCTACTGAAAACTGGAATTAGGCCTACTCCAGTAAATCACTCTGGATGAGACGCCTTTGTCAAGATTTAATTTAAAGGGCCATTTCATCTGTAGGCTAATATTCCTAAAATTGGTCTCCTTTTTGTTTCTATAGTCAGTTTACTATATCAAAAGCATTTACAAACTTTGGAGTAATATATTCACAAAATGAACCCTCACTCTGCAGGCTAAAACGTGCCTGTAGACAAAATAATAAATAATAATAGAATAATTGTCCGGGTGAAAATAGTGTTCCTATAAGGTTAATGGCTTAACAAAACATGTCTACTTTTTGTAGAGGAGAAGTAAAAACATTTGCTTCTATAACTGCCAGTCAGTAGTACTGTATAGTGGCCTTACGAAGACAGAGAGGAGCTAATAGGTGAGGTTGGTGAAGAAAGAAAGTCTGACAGCAGCGCAGTACACCCCAGAACACGCACCATAAAGCAAGGACATATAAACGCCTCCTATATGCACACAGACAGTGCATCAATCTATTTTACTGCTCCGTATATCACGTGAATCATATACTAATGCAGTGTTTTAATAGCATCGGGTCAAAGTATAAACTCGGCCCTGAATAGTAAAAATTGTGAGGGCGCTCTTTGTCATCGTACGGATATTTTGCCGGACATTTGACCTAATTTCTCCTGTCATTGTCAATGGCTGCAAATATTGAGACAAATATTGGAGACAATAGCTGTAGGAGGGGCTGGTGCCCCTCAAAAATCACACCCGTGTGAAGTGAGGGGCGCTCTTATCATCATACATATATACTCATTCTGGCCAATCACAATTTGCGTCCTCACTTTTGTCTTCAATGTTGGTTTGCACATTGTTGTCTTCAATGTTTGTGTTTACACACTTTTGTTGGAGGGAATAGTGCTCCTCAAAAAATCATATATTCATATAAAACCTAACCGTAATATGAAATTAAAGTTGAATCCAAATAAGTTAAAAGGAAATGTTGAGAACAATTAAAACTCCAAACATCATCATCTGGTTGATCGGACCATTTTGTCAGGTATGCGAGGCTGAATTAATTTAAAATGTCCTGTCCAGGATTGTGAGCAACAGTAGCATGGTAATGGGCAGATTGTGGGCTTGTATCTGCTTCCTATGGTGTATGGCAGTGTCAAGCTTAAATGTAACACATTATGACCTGTTGGCCAATTGATTGTATCACACTCTTTAAACCTCAGGCTCACTTCTTGTCACCATGCTGAGGAAGACCTATTAAGTCGAAACACGTCTGCTGCATCTGTCAAAAACCATGTAAAAAGCACATTCATTGTGTGCTGGCTATTTCCTCAATTCAAGACTTTCATCTCATCTGCTTTGCAGTCCTTTCTCGCCAATTCTACAAATCTCTTCTAAAACAGTAGTTTTCAAACTTTCTCGTAATGATCACTTCCATAAAACATTTAAAAAAATGGCATATTTCCAAATTCCTCCTCGTGCTATTGCTGCTCGGCAACAAATCAAGCTTCCGCAAGTTAGCAATTAAGAGTTTGGACTAATACTGCTTAGCAAAAAAAAAAACAATTACTTCCCGGGAAGACAAAAAAAATTGTTTCGGGCAAAGAAAGTCACTGTCTGGTGGTCTTGAAGGCTTAAACCTTCATAAACCTCGTGCGGTTCAGAACTGCTTACAGCAGGAGCTTTGGGGCCGTTGTGCATCGCTCACTGGAAGGTCTCTGCTGCATGACGGAGAAAGGACATCTGTAATAACCAATAGGTTCTCATTGCAGTGCTAGACGCCGTGCACCCAGATGACACCGCCAATACTGGGGGGGGCTGTATTAAAAAATGATGAAGCGTGCCATAAGAATGACACATAATGTGTGTGTGTGTGTGTGTGTGTGTGTGTGTGTGTGTGTGTGTGTGTGTGTGTGTGTGTGTGTGTGTGCGTGCGTGTGCGTGTGTGTGTGTTTGTGGAGGGGGGAGGGGGGACAAGACAAAGCAATAAGAAAGAAGAGTAGAAATATTGAGGAGGAGAGGGGGTTGGAGTGGGCTGAAGGGGTTAACGGCGGAGGGAGAAGGAGGGAAATGAAAAGCTGAAGGAATAAACAAAGCGAGCTGGATGGGAGAGAAGATCTGTCATATTGTTATATTGTTAGTGTGTGTGTGTGTGTGTGTGTGTGTGTGTGTGTGTGTGTGTGTGTGTGTGTGTGTGTGTGTGTGTGCGTGTGTGTGTGTGCGTGTGTGCGTTTGTGTTTTCACATATTGTAGTACAATTTTTCGCCACACTGATCACTGCTCAGCAAAGTCTACACTTTTATCAACCACCCCCCCCCCATGCACACATACAAACACACACACACACACACACACACACACACACACACACACACACACACACACACACACACACACACACACTTGACTTCTCCTCTTCCTCCTCTTCCTCCAGCTCATTACCGTATAGCCCTGCTTGTTCTTCTCTTCATATCCGCAGCATTTTGTTTACTGTGCTAATCTACCGTCTCATCTTGGAGGGAACCAGGGCTATAGGCTGATGATAATGACGTTGTAATTAGCTGATTAGGAGTGGAGAGCTCATTAAAGAATGCTAGCCAGAAGAGACACTTGATTAGATAATCGCAATCACGTGTCGTTGAATATTGATGCAAGTCACATTGTGGAATCATCAAGCTCTGTGTGTGTGTGTGTGTGTGTGTGTGTGTGTGTGTGTGTGTGTGTGTGTGTGTGTGTGTGTGTGTGTGTGTGTGTGTGTGTGTGTGTGTGTGTGCATGCGTGCGAGCTTGTAAACTTGCGTGCGTGTACATGAGCATGTGTGGCATGAATACGAAGCAAATAATTTCGCATTCATAGCTGAAGATTGTCCACATTGATATTTTGCCCTCACCTCTCACAAAATGAAAGCAAACAAGCATCTCTCAATGCATATACTTATTACATTTTCAATACATAGCTAAAAAACACACAGGTATTCTGAATAGTACCCTTTGGCTGACACTCCCAGGTCTTTATTGCAATATTTACTCTATCTCCTATTCTCCTCGCAGTAAATAAGTAATATTATATTAATGTAACAGCTACTTCCAGTATAGAGCATGCGTCCCATTTGAGCTTAGGTCTGGAGAGTCTGTGTAGTCTTGCGTATAGCCAGACAACTATTCTACAATCTCCAAATGCTACTGTATATAGAGTCTGGAACTATAGCCCCCATTCTATTTATATTAGGACACATTTGCGTGACTGTATAGTGTAAAGACGAAACGGTGGGTAGGAGGCTCCACTTCCGCTTTATATTTTACTCATGATAGCTCTTCCATTGCTCCAGACTGTATGATGGAAGCATTTGGAAATTGCGGAGGCAACAGTCTGGTAACGCGAGACTAACGCCAGGGCTCCACTGGGCGCGTCTGCGTCGCGTCAGCGTCACCGAATGTTCCCTTTTTAATCAATGAAGGGTGGCTCCACTGCCCGCGTTGCGCGTGCGTGCCGCGTGCGTGCGTCACCATTAAAATTTAACCGGTTCGTTTTTTTGACGCACGCGACGGAGACGCAACGCGGCCAAACGCGCCCGGTGGAGCCCTGGCGTCAGGTCTGTGTTAGTTAACCCATTAAAGGGAATACCACTCATTTAGCTATACCACAACATTAAGCTACTGTACATGTCAATCGTATATGTTTGCTTTATCAGTGGTGCTTACACGTTTTCCAACGTCAAGGGGCCCACTTGGTGGGTCTTGCTAATATTGTAAGTGGATGAACAGCATTAATAATGAATTTGCTATTATAACATGAATTGTGATACTGACAAAGCATACTATAACATTGAGTGAGCATGGAGGAGTTCCAATGGAGATGACTGAGGCTTGGATAAGGAGCTCGGATAAGCTTGGATATGCAGTTGCAGGGGTTTAGCCATGCCTTGTTTGTATCCATCCAGTCTCTGAATAAATTACACTCCAAACTCCTTTTTGAATAAATCGTGTTGTGTGGCACATGAAGCCTAATTTATGCTCAGGAGAAAACTCATCGTTATGTTTTTTCGGTTGAAAATGTGTCCTTTTTGGTGCGTGACAATGCCACACTCTTTCACTGAAGCATAAAGTGAGTATAGCCCTCAAGGACAATATGGCACACCACTGCCACAATAATTATAACTCTGAGAAACATTATACAGTACAGGTGAAATAGAAGTTAACAGCTACCGGTCCAAGTTAAGAGATGCTCATTGCAATTTACAATTAAAATGTAGGCATTTAGCAGACACTCTTAATCCAGAGTGATTTCCAGCAAGCAACAAAAACACTAATACTAATAGATACAGGATGTGCTTCTTAAAGATTCAGCGAAATATATTTAGTGCATCAATGGTAATAAATATGACATTTCTCTTCACGCTCTGCAGTGCCTCAGTGGATGCCTCCTTCTATAGGAGCTAGTTTGCTTTTTGGGTTTTCAATTTCTTGATCGAGGTCAATTAGGCATTTTGAAATGAATTATGTCCCTTAACTAATTGTACATTAGGGGCGGTTTAGTTACTATAGGGGCAGCGGTGGCCGAACGGTTTGCGGAGCGGTCTTGATACCGGAAGGTCGCCAGTTCGCATCCCCGGACCGGCACGTTAAAATTACCACCGCTGAAGTGCCCTATAGAGCAAGGCATTGAACCCCTACCATGAAATGTTCTATGAGCAGGGTGTGTCTGTAAACGAGTCCTTGGCTTAGTCCACTTACTTCCCTGGATAAACAAAGAACTTTGCTTTGCTTTACTTCTTTCTTGTTGTTTGGTGTAATTTAAGTTAGTCACACCTTCACTGCTAGACTGAAAAGGTAAATATTTCAGGGGCAAAACTATTTTGTATATTATATATTATACATATCAATCCATTTAGACCGTATACGACGTGTGGGAACGTCATAACTAATCCAACCGACGGGTTGCCATAGAGTTGGCCTCTCCTTCTGCACCATACTCCTTGCTCTTTCGCGCATGCGCGTTGTCCTTCACTTCCCTGTTTACCGTTCACAAAGAAAGGCTCGGCGCGCGTAATCTAAGGAGCTCTCCGTGGTTTTGACCAGATGGATATACTAAGCTCTTCATTTTCTGACTTCAACGTGCCTCTCGTTCAAAATATGAAGCGAGCGATCATCAGCAACTCTTATCGTAATCTTAGCGAGGTAAGCAAGCAAAAATATGTCTCCCGTTTTTTTTCGGGAATGGAAGAGGCTTACAGAGTAAAAGCCGCCATATCTTCCCGGCACCCCGAGCTTCCATTTTGAAAGAAATCCCGGCACTGCATTTTGTGTTAAATGGACAAATGAATTGGTCTATACAATCCTGTGACTATTAGAATGAATTCAAATGCCTTTAGTCAAGGACACGCTTACATCCCACCCATCCTTTAAACACATACAATCCACCCCCCCCCCCTACACACACACACACACACACACACACACACACACACACACACACACACACACACACACACACACACAACCACCACCACCGCCACCAGGATCCCTTTGATCTCGTGCATGAGGGCCCCCCTGGGCACTGATCCAGAATCAGTCCCACAGCCCAGCCCACACAGCTGACCTCACCAATTATGGAGGAAATTGAAAAAAACTGACCTTCTACCACCAGTAGTGTGGGACGAGCAATTTTGAAGTTTTCCACTTTGATCTGGGAGAGCGACGGGTGATTAACCTCAGGCAGCACCCTCTGGGGACAGACAAAGGACAACGACACCGTGACACGCGGTCTCTCACACATTGCATGCAAAGCACAAGCAGCAGGTATACACAGGACCGTTTGGAGGAGGGAGCAAGGAAGAAGGAAGCTGCAGCGAATAATTAACCTGTAGCCTCAAAAATCATTGGGAAGAGACAACAATTAAGGGGGTACTTCGTAAAAAAAAAAAGCTGTCAAGATAGCAAACGACCTCCTCTCATCCACTCTGCAGGGAGTTCGAGCTATACTTCCCTCTGGTAGACGGTATACAAAGTACCAAAAGCTAACCGTAACATTTAAAAGAATTCCTTCATACCAAATGCCATTAAGGCACTAAATGATACCATGTCTCGCTAGATTTGTTGTTTTTCCAATGTATTTGCCACTGTATCACCTGAAAAAGCCCTTTCCAGAGCGCGACTCCAAAGTCTCTCTCTCTCTCTCTCTCTCTCTCTCTCTCTCTCTCTGAGATCCAATCAGGGCGTGCGCAAATCTCAGCCGCGACCCACGCCTATAGACCAGAAACTTAACACGTTATAGCTCAGGCTACTAACTAACTAACTAACTAACTTGTCTTGACCTCCACACCTTTGACCCTCGCTCCCTAACACATGCCATCCCACACACAAAACGGCCATTATTTAAACACACTCTCACATGACTCTTCCCATATACAGCGTGCGCACGCACCCGCACACACACACACAGACACACACACACTTTTACATTTTGTTTGACATTTACACATTTTCCGGAACATTAAACATGCAACGTTTTCCACCCGACAGTGGCAATATAAAAAGGCATACACTGGAGGATGGATGTTTCTTCTCACGCTGTTTGTTGGTCTCAAATTAAACTAATGGCACGCAGAGCTCAACTCTGTAAAAGTCACAAAGCAACTTCAAAGTAGTGGTGACTCATAATAACGTCACACCTTTATACTCATGACTCATAAAAGAACAGAAAACATGTCCTTTTTTTAGCACGCTGTGTGTGTATAGCTGAGCTGGCATACACGCCACGGATCACCATTCTCAAGGTAAGTGGGCAAAACACTATGATTTTGATGAGAATGTAACATTCATATTAAAAAGTGATACTTAAAAGTATACTATGTTAGTTCCGTTAATCCAAGCTGGAACAATTGATGGAATCGATTGATTGATCATTAAACAGTTTGACTGATTTAAACGCGTAACCCGCATTTTAATCAAATGCCCTACGCTGCCGAGATTGTTGTATTACAGCATATACGCTGAATTATTTGGGCTTTTGATCCGTGAAAATCCGGCGCAAAAGCTTCCCCCGTTTGGTATGATCCGATCGCACCACCCGCCATCTTGGCTGGTGTTGTAGTATACAACATGCTTACAAAGCATGTTGTATACTACAACAGCTGGTGACGCGATCGCAGCACAAGAGCCTCCTCCATGAGGAGATGTAAGTCCATTCATTTGCATTGGCCTCAATTTCCCAGAAGCCCTAGCAGCCCACAGCATGTGTTGATTTCCGCTTTCGTCATCAAAACGAAACCATCTAGTCTCTATATCTCCGAGGCAAAGACAGAGTTTCATTTTATTTATTACAATACGGCGGATTAAACACATAAAACAAAAGGCGGGAATGTCGTAAATAGCAGCGCCAGTAACCTGGATTAAACAATTCCTGGCAGGCAAACTGTTTTAAAATAAACATGCTCTGAAAATGGCCACAGTGGCCGGCGTGTTAAGCGGTCAGATGGGTATCTGACCGCTTAACACGCCGGCCGTTCGGTTGCCGCGTTGAGTGGTCGGACGGGTCACGGTGGGCAGACTGGGCACATCGCGACGCGTGAGCTTGTAGACACTAGGTTTCATAATTATTTTCTAAGTGGGTCCCGTAATCCAGAAAGGTTGAGAACAACTGACGGGTAATCTCGATGGAACTGGTGCAAAGAGAACCGCAATACTGGAATCATACAGGAGGATATACTGCAAGACAAGAGACCAGCTGGCTAAACTCACACAACTCTGCCAAATTCAGAGCACTGGGAGCAGTGGTACCCCCGATACCAGCACAGACAGACACGTCCATTAAAGATGGACTGACTGTGCTTTTTTTTATTTTTTTCATAGATGTTTTATCCCACCATTTTGTAACCCATTTTTTTTCACCCAGTGTCAATTATCTAATCCTGGGCGCTACACTTCCTCTGCCAACATGAGGTCAGCGGACTGACCTCATGCTTCCTGCTATGCATGAGGAGTCCAAGCTGCCTCTTTTCACCTGACAGGGGAGAGTTTCCCCTGCCAGCCGTATAGCGCACGTGGAAGGAACATTATTCCGACCAGTTCCTTTCGACCAGGATTACGGCATGTTTTTGTGAGGTTACCTATACCCAAGGGGACACGGGGAGACATGCAAACTCCACACAGAAAGGACTGTGCATTTTAACTAGTACATTTAACTCTCTCAACTGAATATGGACCGACTGATTGTGTGCGTGCGTGTGTGCGCCTGTGTGTTTTGGGCCGGCATGTCATGATGACAATGTTGCGCTGACTGGCTCGCTAGCTGTTAGCTGGGGTCGTAATGACACATAGTCACACATTTGCGTGCAGCACGCATCAGCCCAATACACAAACATTCAACAGTTACAGAGCGTGTGTATGGGGGCAGACGCATGCATTGCTGCACGGCACGGCACGCATGGTGCGATTGCAGCTTCAGGTTAGCGTTAGCACACAGAAAGACGTTGGTAGTTTTTGATTTTCCAGTGCAGCCAGACTGTGCAGCAGAGTGTGTTCGCTTGTACCGGCACTTTGCCAGCTGTTGTAGTTGAACACGATTACATTTTGAATGAATCACAAGGAATGTTCCAAGTTCGCTAGTAGTATTAAGAGAAAGTTTGACAGTGAAAACCGGCGGTTCAATGAAGAATGGAAATATTAAGAAAAGCTCACACACACACACACACACACACACACACACACACACAGCTGATGCTCTCTATTATAATCTGTCAATACCTCTCTTTCTATACATACAGGCTGCGTCGCTTACCGAAAGTATATGATTCAGACATGTATTTGATGATTGTTTTTGTATTGTCTGTTTTGTTTGTCTGTCTCTGTCTTACTCTCCTGCTGAATGGAGCCACAGTACACAACATGCTTGGCTGTGTGGCATGAGGCTATACAGACCATAAGGCTGCGCTCTCAGCAAATATCTGTAGCCATCATTCATCACTCTACGAGCGGCTGCGTGCGTGAGACTCTCATCCTCCGTGTTCGCCCGCGAGCTCACACAACACCAACTCCGCTATCAGTCTCTACGATATCCATCCCCTGCAGCTAGCTCATTTCTTTCCTCGTCCATCCTTTCCTTTGTCATGGGCTTATCTCTCACCAATCCCGCCACCCTTGCTCCCTCGCTAACACCTCCCTCCACCTTCTCTTCGGATTTTGTGCTTTGGCAATTGCCAGTGTTCACACTTCACAGACATCTGCCCCAAACGAAACCCCCCTCCCACTCACCCTCTCATGGGTCTTGGAGAGGTGGCAGACAGCCCCTCCCCCCTCAGCAGCTCAGAACAGCTGCGTGAATCTATTCTACGTCCGAGCATAGACATGGTGGTAACGCGCCGCCTGCCTCTGATTGGCCTATACCGACACTGCCTATGTCTTGCCCAATGGTCTCACCAGACTGTCCTCCGAGAATTATAGCTTGGCACGCGGGACAGGCTGCAGCCTTCTAACTAACTTGTAACTTTTATTTTTGTAGAAGAGGCAAACTAATATATTGTTTATGCCATTTGCTGTGATGGACTAATTGATTGAACACGTACGTTGCACTGTGATTTGATTTGGGTGTGTTCTAAATAAAGTGTGTTGATTATCGTGTATTATTAATCTAATTATAGTAAACTAATACTATTATACAAAAAATATATAAAGAATCAAGGGAAAAACCTTACAGTACAATAATGTTTCAAGTTGACATTTACAAATAGATTACACAACAATCAACACACTTTATTTAGAAACACACAATCAATTATTCCATCAAAGCAAACGGCATATAAACAATATTATAGTTTACCTCTTCTTACACAAATAAAAGTTACTATCGCGGGTGCCAAGCTGTCGTTCTCTTGTATTATTTCCCACCACGGAGTAACCTCGCGGCAAATATCCTCCACCTCAGAGGAAAGTCTGGTGTGGCCGGCAGTGTCGGTATAGGGCAGGCCAATCTGTCACGCCTGCCACACCTACCCGGTCTTCCTCCCCTTCTAGGAGTGAGACAGGGGTGCAGGAGAGGAGGCGGAAGGCAACCAATCATCTCTGCTATAAAGCCTGGTCCTATCCTATACCCTTCACGCCCCCTGCCAGATCTTCAGTCTACCTGGACCTAGTCAGTAGTCAGTCATGTTCTCTCGGGCTAGCAGCAACTTTATCACTCCGTGTGTTATCCCGAATACGTCCATCTCTCTCCTGTGTTTGCAGTATACCTCCTACCACTCTCAGGACCTGGAACTTGGAACCTTGCCTAACCTGCCTCTATATCTGCCATCTGGTCTCTCTGCTCTGCTCCTGCAAACTTGACCTGAAGTATACCATTAAATCTATATTCTATAAAACGGCAACTCTGTCTGTCTCCTTGTCTGCACCTGGGTTCAAACTAACATAATATGACACAATCAGAGGCGGGCGGGGCGTTACCATGTCTATTGCTCGGAGGTAGAAACGATTCACGCAAGAACAGCTGCACTATACAGTAGCACTAATGGTTTCTCACCGTTGGCTCCAGGGATCAACACGGGGTCCAATTAAACTATAGGGACCATTATGAGTCTGTAACTCTAAATGTGAGACATTGCAGGTGCATTTATATAGACAGATGGATCTTCACGGATCCATTTTGTTCCACACACACTCTCAGAGTTACATAAACATTTTACAGCATATATAGATTGGGGTCGGGGGCATAAAAAAGGGTATAAAATGGTGGCCTTTTGCACATCAAACTGGAGGTCCGTGAAATTAAAACGGTGGAGAATCACTGGCTATAGGCTACAGGATATATATATATATATATATCATCATAGCCTACTGTGCACAACTGTTACTTTTCAGGATTCAAATTCACGCACACGCAAAACAAAAGCATCAAAAGCAGTATAGATCCACAGCTTATAGATCTGCTGCCGTTGACGCTACCTTGTGTGACGCTGGCGTTAATTCACCAGAAACAAACGCCACAAACCGTTAGAATATGGAGATGCCTGACAGCGACGATATAATGTGGAAGGTTGACTGTGACATGTGCATCCCTGCACCAGCATGGGAAAGCTCAACGGTTAAACAAGCAAAACATGCCCGCAACATGCACCCGCCTCGAGTCAGGAACTATAGCACCGGCTGTCACAATTAAAGCCCATATATGGAGATCCCTGATTGTCATCAATATTTTTTTACGTTCTCAAGTCTGCGGTCACCCAGGTGGATGCGTGCCCTCTCAGGCGTCTTACTTCTAGTGTATACCGCTGTGTGGGTGCACAGTTATACAACCAGCCTCTCCTCAGCCATGTTTGTGTCGGACATTTTAAAGCCGCCTTCTTCCGCGATTTTGATTGCTCAAACTATAAAATCTCTAAATGTTGAGCGCTCCAACAGAGATCACTAGCCAGCCGAGAGCATTGCAAAAAGCTAACTAACTGGCACATCACAGAAATGAAAGGCAGACAGGTGTTGGCAGCTCAATTGAACACCTCCGAGTCAACTCTGAGAGTGTTCAAAGTGTCAAAGTGTCCCGGGCAAAGGGTCATTTTGTTTTCACAGTTACAGTAAGTGAACACTGTAAAGATTTGCTTTGTGCTAACAAGGAGCAGCGCCCCCACGTCAGCCACAACATAACAACCTCGTGCCCAGGAGACACAGCTAGTCCCAAAACAACACAAACCTACCGGTGCAGAACAAACAAAAGGCCAACCTCTTCTCCCTCCCTCTCGTTCTTGCTTCTTCTGCGGAGAACAGCGGACCACGCGCCTCGTCGTCTGCCTCGTCTCTCCTTATGTTTCTATTCTCGCACATAACTGTATGGCCTACTCTCTTTGCTTCACATACTGTACTCCTCTCTCTTTAACCTGCACTCTTTAATCTTGTGAAATCCTCCAAAGATTCATTCCTTGATGCATCTCTTCACCACCTCTCCTCTCCTCGAGTCTGTACTCTCCTCTCGTCTCCCCAAATAGCAGTATGTTTTGTATACATAATCAGTTTTTAGTCTCACAATTAGAGACCGACTGTCCATACCATATAACATATCATTTTCTGGATTGCCCATGGGATTCACTGTGAACCGTTAGTATTCCCTGGAGGATGAAGTCTATAGTGGGTGGTTTGGAGATGTCCTTGTGGGTTTTCTGGGTTGAAGGAACTTTTTATATGCACTTGTGTACTATATTTTATTTCACTTTAAAGCTTTTTTTTTCTGTTGTTATACATGCATTAACCATTCAGTGAATAGGAGCAGCATGGCCTCTATAGGGGGGAGAGAGAGGCTGCTATAGCATGGGGCATTTTGACCAGTCACATTTGATAGCTTAATTTGTCTCCATTCCACATTCTATGCTTCTCTCGTTCGTTCTCTCTCTCTCTCCATCACTCTCTCTGTCTCTTCATCTCTTTTGTCTGATGTATACATGAAGCTGCCCATACCTACCCCCAACCCCCCCCCCCCCCCCCCCTTTCATTCTCTCAATCCACCTCCCGGCTCCAGTATTTTATGCGTGCGTAATCCATGTCAGCCTAATCCATTTAGCTATTCTCCCCTGTAGCCTTAATGAGCCTATAGCGAGCATGCACGCACGCACGCGCGCGCACACACACACACACACACACACACACACACACACACACACACACACACACACACACACACACACACACACACACACACACACACACACACGCTATATATCACCGTGCTTAAGAACATTAATTCTGCTTTAACAAGATTCATCCCTCCGCTCTATTCATCTCCATATTCTTTGCTGTCCTCCTGAGTCCTGTCCTCCACCTCCCTCCTTCACTGATCCACTCATCCCACTTCTGTCGTCCATCTGCAAGCTCTTTACACTCCCCCCTCTACGCATATTAACCCATTCTGACCTGAGATCAGCTTCACACGAGGTTTCCCACTGGACACACACTGGTCTGATGAACCCATTCTGACCTGAGATCAGATTCTAAAAAATGTCAGTCGTTCTTCGATTTTTCAAAAATTGCAGACCTACAAGCTCGTAGCGCGCCACTCGGTGGCGCGCTATGAGCTTGTAGATCTGCTATTTTTCAATAGCTAAAGCATAACATGATGCCAACACCAAAATGGGTGCCCGGTCAGAATGGGTTAAATACACATGTTATATACAGTATATAGCGTTGTTGTTGTCAAGCAGAATATATTTTCTCCATTATTTCATATTCGGTGAATGAATGCCCTGTCTGGATATGATTGATTGCATACTGTATTATAGTCTGAAATGTAAACAGCACTTGGCACAGCCGGACATTATTAAGAGTAACAAATAACTTTGGATAACACCAAACAAGTTACGTACGTCCTGCTGTAGGTATTCAATCCATCAACATAGCACGCCACACACTGAGTATCTGCATTGCACCTGCAGCCTACTAGGGAGGAAGTGACCGCAGATATTGAACACCCCATTCGGAAGCTGTCAATGCACCGAATGGGACATTATCACGTTTAATCAGACTATTGAATGGCCTACGATGTAGATGAGATACTGACCTACCGACGAGCTCAAGTAGGTCTTTTGTCGTTTTTTTGTGTTGGTTGATGATGGCTACTGTTTTGTTAGCCCCAACTGCTAATGGCCAGAAGATGAAGCAGCAGAAAATGACTTTGGCATTGCCCTGGAGAAGGGCCAAGGATAAGGTGAATAGATTATAAGGACAATGTGTGCGTACGCACACACACACACACACACACACACACACACACACACACACACACACACACACACACACACACACACACACGCGTACACAGTGTATACTATAGGCCCAGCATGAGTAGTATGTAGCCTACAGTCAATTTCTTCCAATTGGACAATCCTTGTCCGAGCGTAGCCGATCGTTACTGTATATATTTCACGCGAATGCTTAATGACCCGGGAGTCTGTGTTTTATATTGAAAATAACTGTATTGTATAATTCCACCTGGGTTGGGCCTATACAAGAAGTCACAATCCATCCATCCATCACTTAGATGCAACGTATAGGTACACACTGTGGCGTCTCCGGCGACCACAGGCCACCGTTGCCATGGCAACCAGTAGCGCACCACCACTCAGACAGGCGTGCCAGAGAGTACAGAGAGCCGCTCCGGGAGTCGTGGCAGAAAACGCCATACCTGCCCAACAACCTCCTATACCTCGGCCAGTTGAAACTAACGCCACCGCCTATACTCTAACCACACACGTACACCTTGCGCGTCTGAACAACCGCTATATATATACACCGGTCGTCTCGCTATACAGGTCAGAACAGGTTGATTCACCCCACGCAGGGCGGCTATAGACCGACAGCACGCTCGTATAGCGCAAGCCTTGGGGGTGGTACGTTGAATAGAGATACGTCTCCCCCCCCGCCACCATCTACACCACGCATGTCTGAATGGCTATCCGCATCCTCCTCACTACGCTGTCCGTTCACAAGCTTTATGGAGCAGCAGCAACAACGCGAGCAGCAGCGACGCGAGCAGCAGCAACGCGAGCAGCAGCAACGCGAGCAGCAGCAACGCGAGCAGCATCGACGACAGCGGCCCGAAGGCCGAGGCGGAGGCGGAGGAGGAACTATAGACGAGACGACACCTCGTAACTCCCGGCCGCCTATACGTGCTACTCGGGTCGTAAAAAGCCCACCTTTCCGTATACTCTCTGGCACATTATAGGAAGAGCAGCACACGACCATCAGGAAACACAGCTAACCCTATATAACGAACCGTTGTTGAAGATGAGCACCATAGCAACGGAGCCTGCATGGCCAGCTCCTGTTTGAGTGTCGCTATAAACGGGCACCGCCCCCCCTTTGTTTATTCTACCCCCGATCTGAAAGAAGAGATCGCACGTTTACGAAAAACGTGCTATATTCCTGTTTGTTTTGGCTGAAGAGTTATACGTTTGGAAGAGAGACAAGCCCACTCACCGGCTTCCGGTATAGAAGATCCGGTGAGTGCAGTTCCATCTACTATAAAAGGGAGAGAACCCTGTATCTATAGGCCTATACCTACCCGCTGTCTGTTGGCCCGAGAGCGAAAGAGGACATGAAGAGTGTTTAATTCTGAAAACTGGTATAGATGGCCTCGGGTGGACCCGAGGCCCCCAGTATATATTATTATTTCTGTGATTGATGAAAGGTATGTCTAACTGTGGATTCTCACCTCTGCAGCTCCGGACGGACTCCTGGAGCCCGAGGACAAAGAGCCCCCCCCCCCCCCCCCCCCCAACAAACTGTCCAATGAACTGTCCATCTCATGCCTGCCTGAGAAACACTTGTTGAAATAAAATAAAAACGTGGCCAGAGAAGGCCCATATACATAGACCCTGGTTGACCCTTTAGCCCCGTGTCCGATTTGTATCAGAAACATGTAAATATTCATCCATCCATTAATCTGTTCTTTCACTCTGCTCTCTTATTCGCCGCCACCGTCGTCATCATCATCAGAGCACCTTCCACCTTGACTGTGGACAGCACAGAAAAGACAGTATATTCTCTCTCTCTCTCTCTCTCTCTCTGTCTCTCTCTCTCTCTCTCTCTCTCGTCTCCTTCCCAATCAATCTCTGTCATCTTCCAACGTCATCTCCCCCCATTTTCACCTTGTCCGTCCGTCTCCCTTGCCTCTTCATTCTCCCCCTCCCTTTGCCATCCCTCCATCATTCTGTCTCTCTCTCTCTCTGTCTCTCTCTGGCCTCCATCTCCTCCTGACGTCTGCATCAGCATGTGGACAACATGTGGACCACTCTGTCAATTCATTAACTATAACAGGAACATCGGTGGAACACACATCTCTGCCAGGCCAGGTGGCCTATATACCAGGGGCCCTGTAAGTTGGTGGTTGCAGCCACTATATAGGACATGAGGAAGCTGCAGTTCCACGACATTATGGTTAAACCTTTTCGCATTCGTGGCGCCCCCTGTTGTCAAAAGTTAAAGTGCATTTGGATTATTTGCAAAAACTGTGCTTTGAAGAAAATGCTAAATGGTGGAAAATACTCTACGTCAGTCATTCATATATTGATTTGGACATGCCCATCCAAATGACAATCTGGTGCCACAGCGTCTGCTGAAGAAAGTCTATATAGTCTTAAAAAGCTCCAGACATGGGAAATCAATCCCTGCGCTCGAGCTATCCGTTTAAAATATTAGGCCATCCTGTTGTGCATTATTATTTTCTGGAGAAGCGTCGGCCCATTTTCATTTATTTCAACTCAACTTGGGGAGGAGTCAAGGAGTCTCGCCATTTTATTTCAGATTACTGTAAACATCTCAATTCAGTCCTTTGTTATGTTGGGGCTGATTCAATGCGGTTGAACAACTGATAATGGCTCATTTTGTCTGAGAGCTTTTTCAATTGTGCAGTGGAAGCACTGCTTCTTAGACTGCTAGTCTTGTTCTATATATGTTTGAGGAATAATAGAAAAGGTGGTCCCTCGCCGACGACAGCAGGCTCTGTTTACGCGGCCATTGATAGAAGTTTAATTTGACACCAGCGTCCTGACAACTCCATCAATAAAACAATTCAAACGGGACCATGTCAACAAGGCAGCTCCACTGCAATCCTATACCTCCACCACCAGGGACATCACGCCATCACGGATCACCGGAGTCACAGAAACGCTCAAAGCAACACGCTTTAAGCAAAAGAGGGCCGTCTCTTGGCTGATTAATAGCTAACTGAATGTGCCGTGACAGATGTGCCCAAACACGGCAACAAGCGGGCAAATGGGCTAGTTAACATTCAGAGTAGCGTGTTGTTTATTTAACAAGTGGGCCGGTACGAATCTTTAAATTATTCCTCAGCACTGGGGGACGAGGGAGATGTCGAGTTGAACACAGAGGCTGGCTCGCATTGACGTGGTGCTAGAGTGAGTCAAAGGCACATTAAATGTGAAAGGAGAGCTCTGTTAAGGAAACTGCCTGAGTGACCACATGGGGGGGTCTGTCGCATTTGCAAGGCGAATGATTCCTATAAAAATAAATGAGAGACAGAGTAGTACAAGAAGACCAGGGGAAATCAAACGGTTTAAATAACAATCAGCGGAGGATATAACAACGTGGAATCTAACGGTCAAGATCCCTATCTGCTGCTATACTGGCCATGAATTGGATCATTCTCACCGCTTTAAGAATGAATGATCTTAATTCAAACACTGTTTGACCGGTGCATAAATCTCACAGACAATAACAAGTAAACATCAGTAAATAGGACACCTTGACATTTGAATTAATAATGGGCAATAGCAGTTGGACAAAGCTGCAATCCATCAGTTTTATAGTCTGTTGTCTCCTGACATATAGAGAGGTCATTGCAACAATGTCCGAACAACTGATGATGACGGCACCTCTATTGCCCAATCCTGTGGGCCGTCTGCTTCAAATAACTTGACTGACATTGTCAAACCGTAGGTGTCCTTACCCGACATCAGGGGAGGCATACTTTCGTTAGACATAGCATTGGTTAGACATTATTCAGTTGGATCACCACCCATCAGGCAAACCAGGCATACTGAATGAACTGGTGGGCGTGGCCACGTAAAAAACATAATTTAAAAGCATTTGTTCCTCCTTATATAATAATAATACCTGATTGATTATCATATTTTAGGGTGGGGGGAAAATCACGATACTGTAACTGTTCCCCAATATCCGAGTCAATGGTTTGGCTTGAGACACTTAAGTGCGTCCATTTAAAACATAGAACATAAAACACATATACATCACAAAAATAACACCCTATACAACCAAAAATAACACCCTATACAACAACAAAAAAAAAACAGAGAGACAATCATACCATATACTGCAGTGCTGATAGTATAAAAATACCATACAGATGGTTAAAATAACCATTTTATTCATTCAAATAAGTCCCAGATTAAACGTAACCATCTTAATTCAGTGCCCTGCTTCGTCATACTACAGTGACACACAAAAGTAGCAAGAATAGCCAATCTTCTACAAGCTCAAAACGTGTCGCATTGCAATGTATTTTGAGCTTGTATAGCCATTTTTGAATCCTGTAAAGTACAGTAACAGTTTTGGACATGTGAGGTTTCCGTTCGACAGCAATGAAATATGAGTCAGTCTGTCAGTCACGTCTCTCAGTCGGCGTGTCCCAACTATACTGTATCAATCTGTTTGGCTGTCAGTCGATCTGCGAGCGGCATTTGAAACTCTCAGCAGTCGGAGAAGTATAGCAGCTAGCGTGGATCGGAGAGGGGGCGGGTTATGGACAGGTTGTTATACAGAGACACTGTAGCTATACCGCACAGGAAGGATGGACACGGAACCACTCAGACAGAGGCCCTGCACTCTGTGTGTGTGTGTGTGTGTGTGTGTGTGTGTGTGTGTGTGTGTGCGCGTGTGTGCATGCCATCAGAACCAGAGCCTCCTTCTTGGTTTGGTTTCTCCATCTCCTTCATCATCCATCCAACCCCGCAGGTGGTCTTACATCAGCAAGCGCGCTGCGCCACCATTTTGATTTAAGGAAAACATCCAAAACAAAAGTCCCTTTCTTCTCTCTCACAAATCAGGCCGATAAGGCCTGCATAGGCGGGTATTAATGGTGCAGAAAATTGAATTAAGGCCAAAGTTGAGAGGAGTAGGGGGGGGGGGTTGGATATAGTCCATAAGTGGAGATGGATGAAAGGCGTGAGGGGGAAGCTCTCTGAACCGGGTTGCGACGGATGGAGAGAAAAGAAGAGAAGGAGAAGAGATGAGGCGTATAGGAGAGATGGGTAGAGATGAAGGGTGTAGGAGAGGAAAGGGAGAGAAGACGTATAGGAGCGAGAACCGAGAAGTGTAGTAGCATGGATGGAAGTACTGTAGAAATCCCTACAGTGCATTTTTAAACACATGAACGCTATTCCGGGGTGAAAACAATATATATAGGGGCTCATAACAAGCTATTTTCGACAGAGAGATTTGGTGTAGACGTAATCAATCAGCAGACAAAGTACAGAACCGTGTTGGACACCGGTAAACGAGGTGTATAGAGTATATACTGTAGGCTTCAACTGGTTAATTGTTCTACTGAAAAAAATGATTTTGATTTGTCAACATCCCCGTAGAGTTAGATAATTAAAAAAAAAAGAAACACACTGTAAGAAACACTACAAAAACATGTGATTCGTGTCATTCCGTCAGAAGACTATAATATAGAATTACAGAGATTGATCGATTTGGTCATGGCCACCAAATCTTTATTTCGGTACAGTAAATGAGATTGCGGGAGGAGAAAAACTGATTTTTGTGAAAGAAAGAGAGAGTGAGAGAGAAAAGAAAATAATAATTAATACAGTAGTAGTATAGTAAAATAGCCTAGCTCAGCTTAATAAAGTTTATGTCTCTTCCCCATCCCAAATCCAAGCTCATTAATGAGATTTGTCTGCTTCCCAATAGCACTGCTATCAAACAAGTCCACAGTCACACACACACACACACACACACACACAGTGGAAAAGCATATTAATTCTAACAGCCTGCCTCTCTCTGCAGTGCAGCGCACAGCTTAAATGTTGCTCGTCTAGATAGATCGCAGTCAGAGATGTGAACACAGAATTCTATCCCGTCTATATCTTCACCTGCGGGGCATTTCATCGCATATCAAAGCATTCCTCAAAACGTCAACGCTATGAGTGCTGTTCGGCGCACCAAATTCAGACGTATCGCGGCGAGAAAGAGACGGCGGGTGAGAGACACCGAGAAACGGTGAGAGGAGAGAGATCATTCCTTAATCCTTACATATTCAATTCAGCCACCAGACGCAGTCTGTCAAACACTGAGGACTTACTTTAACAACAAATTGGCTGATCAATGGGAGGTCCTGACTCATGCATACACATTCTAGTG
This sequence comes from Protomyctophum bolini, assembly GCF_963924005.1. Lineage (NCBI taxonomy): Eukaryota > Metazoa > Chordata > Actinopteri > Myctophiformes > Myctophidae > Protomyctophum > Protomyctophum bolini. The sequence continues at coordinate 5,100,060 of NC_137864.1, read as the reverse complement.
TGAATACTGTCAGTAGTGTGCTTGTCATTTCATGTGAAAATGTGTAAAAAGAGTTCTTCAAGCTCTATTCCTCCTGCAGTATTCATACTTCAGTTTTCGGTGATGAGGTGACACCGAAAAGCTGGTCTATACTCATCACCGAAAACTGGACTATGAATAGGCCTTGAAGGTGGTGGTGAATATGTGTATGAATAGACTCCAGAGCAACATCAGTAACTTCCTCCTGGGGGATCCCGAGGCGTACCAAAGCCATTGAGTCCTCCCAGTGGTATACGTGCCTCGAGTACCTCCCTAGGGAGACGCCCGAGAGGCATCCTAACCAGATTCCCAACCACCTATAAGCTGGCTCCTATCCAAGCGAAATAGCAGCGACTCTACTCAGAGTCTAACTCGTGTGACAGAACTTCTCACCCTATCTCTAAGGGAGATGCCAGCCACCCGTCGAAGAAAACTCATTCCGGCCGTTTGTATATTCGCGACCTTATTCTTTCGGTCATGACCCACACTTCATGACCATTTGAACAGTGCAGGCGGAAATAATACTTAAAAATATAAACATTGAGACTGGCCAAAAATAAGGTTCTAAAAATAGAAAATAAGAAGAAAAAAAACACTTTAAACTAAGAAACAACAACAAACCAAAAACGTACTGTTAACAGTAACTAGTTTCCACAAACATCAAAGAAAATATTTGTAGACCACAGATATAAAACTTTTACACATTTTGAGAGAAGCCAGTTTTCCGCGTCAATAATTCCCAGTAGGATGAAGGAAAATACTTGAAACTTCCTGGTCACATAGAGTACGTACATAATACTGACGCAATGATGTCATGATTGACCAATCAAGAGATCAGATAACGTGCATGTTACAACCACGCCGCGTTACAACTGTGGAAATACCTGAGGAAAGACAATGCTGTAAGTAGTATAGTGCAGCTAGTGCCTGATGTAAGACTATAGTTCATATGCTTTTTATGCTGAACAAGTGACATTTTCTGTTGTTCTCTGTGTTATTTAACCAAAGAGAAAATGAATAACCAACCAGCTACATACGGTTGTTTACTGTTCCAAATGGCCTGTCCACAATACTATACAAAATGATATGTGCCCACATTATCCAGCGCACATTTACACACAAACATGCCTTCAGATGATCCAAAGGCTATTAATGCACAGAAATAAATCACCCTAATGTGAATGTCTTACAATCTGTTCTCTCCCATCGCTTCCTACAAATCTTCTAATCAACCGGGTTGAAGGATAATACTTTGCTGTCTATATACTTTGTTGGTTCATGTGGTTAATACAGGAGTATATAGATCAACACATATCGCTTCGAGCGTTACGTGTTTAACCCATTTAGAGCGTAGGACGTGTGGAAACATCCTATAGCTCATCCAACCGATGGATCGTGTACACACACGTCCTAGCGCATTCTCATTGCGCGATACCGTTCACTTCCCTGTTTAGAGCTCAGAAAGAAAGGCTCGAATCTCCTAATCTAAGGAGCTCTCTGTGGTTTTGACCAGATGGATACACTATAAGCTCATACATTTCTGACTTCAACATGCCTCTCGCTTCAAAATATGAACGCGAGGGATTATCGAGCGACTTTATCGTAATCATAGCGAGGTAAGCAAGCAACGTTATTTCTCCCCGTTTTTGTACGGAACGGAAGGGGGGGGGGGAGGGGCTTTCAGAGTAAAAGCTGCCATATCTGCGCGGCACCCCGAGCTGCTATTTTGAAAGTTCAACTAGCCAATCTACTGTACAATGACACGTTGTGAGCTTGTAGACTGGCCATTTTAACTACGCCATTCAAAAACGTTTTGCAAAAGAGTAAAAAAAAAAAAAAAAAAAAAAAAAGGCAAAGAAGTATTAGGCATAAGGGGTTTAGCGGTGACGAAAATGGAGCCCTAAATCCCATACGGTGACTTTCAAATGAATAGGGTCGGTCAGATCTCTAGATATATTATGCTTAAACCCTATGTTGACCATGGGGGTCTACAGATGGTCCCCTACGTTGCTGGTGCACGTGGTTACAGTAGATCAACGCATCACATCGATTCACGCTTGTAGATTGTAGATTTTTTTCTTTTTTTTTTAATGTACCTATAATGTCATCTTCCAAAATAGGGACGCCAAGGTTGACAGTGGATAACCAATGAAGAATATTATGCTTGTGACTAAATCTCACGCGGTGACTATTTTCTGCAGCAACAACAACAACAGTATCCAGACGATTTAGATTTATCTCCATCATTATTCTCTCTGCGCGTACACAGCACCTTCCATTTCCTCATGGCAGTTACTGCACATTGCCATAAAACAGTATCCCCGTTTCCCTCTTATATTGAATATCCAAGTTTTGTCATGATCGCATCTATGCCGATGCATTTTACATCACATTTACATTTTTGGCAGCAAAGCCATGTTTTTTTTGTTTTTTTAATCCAGTCTCACTTGCAATATGAAACGTGCACCGCAAAATCACCAATATCAGGCAGCACTATACACACACTGGCACTAAGTTGATATTCTATAGTGTGAATGCATGCGTGCGTGCGTGCGTGCGTGCGTGCGTGCGTGCGTGCGTGCGTGCGTGCGTGCGTGCGTGCGTGCGTGCGTGTTCCGTGATGGGGAACACAGTGGGTTTATTATGAATTATGGGGGAGCTGTGTCCTGTGGCATTTGCGGTGTCAGCAGTCTTTTACCAATCTTTTGTTTGTCGAGTATAGCCTACCAGTTGCTAAAGAAAATCCCTTCCACTTCCTTCGGCTATGAAGTAATTCTCATGGAGATTCAGAGCTGCACCGTATTTGAAGCAGACTGCAACGGAGGCACGATTTATACCTATAGTTGTGCAAACGTGTCGTGCACCGAAAATAGCCGATTTACACGCTCTTAACCCATTCTGACCTGAGATCAGATTCATACGAGGTTTTCCACTGGACACACACTGGTATAATTAACCCATTCTGACCTGAGATCAGATTTTTAAAAATGTCAGTCGTTCTTCGATTTTTCAAAAATAGCAGACCTACAAGCTCGTAGCGCGCCACTCGGTGGCGCGCTATGAGCTTGTAGATCTGCTATTTTTCAATAGCTAAAGCATAACATGATGCTATAACACCAAAATGGGTTCCCGGTCAGAATGGGTTAAGGTCTCCACACACCGAGCGCGAATTGGGATTTTTAAGCTGCGTTTCTCCATCGGTTTTCCGAAAAACGCGGCCGGTGTGCAACCACCTTTAGAAGTGCGTTCTGAGCAGTGGTAGAAAAATGACTTAATTTAGTTTTTCGAGTAAAAGTAAAAGTATACAGAAAAATTGGAAATACTCCAGTAAAGTAAAAAATATCTCAAAATTGCACTTAACCCATTTTGGGCGGAAACCCCTTTTGGTGTTTTAAAGCATTAATTGGTATACTTTAGCTACTTAAAAATAGCAGATCTACAAGCTCATATGAACTTGTATAGGTCTGCTATTTTTGAAAAACCGTGAAAATGTGCCTCAAATCTTTGAATATATATTTTTTTCCAGAGTGAACATTTTAACTCAAATCTTTTGCTTCTGCGGGGAGGGGGGGGGACGGGACTTTTTGGGGTCCTTGACATGAAATATTGAGAACCACTGAAACATATAAGGTTTTTCAGAAAACTGTCTTTGAAGACAAATTTTAAATTTCGACGTCAGGTCGTACAGTATATATACTTGAGTAAAGTCACATAATTACTTTACACCACTGTGTTCTGTGCTTGGGGATCGGCTATATTCTCGACCCTCTGCGCTGACCCTATAAGTACAACCGGGGGCTTTTGAAGCGCATATATTACACTGAAATGGCACTGTCCGTTTTTCTCTTGAACCTGCATGCCGCACAGGGGTGTACTGTATACGGTATACAGTATCACGCTCCATAAAGTTATGAGGAGAAGCTCTGCGTCTCTGCGGATCCATCCATCTATCTATCTGTCAGTGGGCAGGAGGCTTGAGTACAGACCATTAACCCATTCTGACCTGAGATCAGGTTCTAAAAAGGTCTTCTCCGTCCTGACAGTTTTCCATTCTGACCTGAGATCAGGTTCTAAAAAGGTCTTCTCCGTCCTGACAGTTTTCCATTCTGACCTGAGATCAGGTTCTAAAAATGTCTTCTCCGTCCTGACAGTTTTCCATTCTGACCTGAGATCAGGTTCTAAAAAAGGTCTTCTCCGTCCTGACAGTTTTCTATTCTGACCCGAGATCAGATTCTAAACATGTCTTCTATATATGTCAGTCGCTCTTCGATTTTTTTCCAAAAATAGCAGACCTATATAAGCTCGTAGCGCGGCCACCGAGTGGCGCGCTACGAGCTTATAGATCTGCTATTTTTCAATAGCTAAAGCATATAACATGATGCTAACACCAAAATGGGTTCCAGCCCAGAATGGGTTAACACTAACCGTAGCCTCCAGGCACTTTACCCGGATCAGCACTCCTCCCCCCTCTAACCCTCGCATAAAAAAAAAATCAGACCCGTCTGTACTGTACTGTACTGTACTGTACTGTACTGTACTGTACTGTACTGTACTGTACTGTACTGTACTGTACTGTACTGTACTGTACAAGCTCTCCTCCCTGGCCTGTGTGTGTGTGTATGCGTGTGCGTGTGCGTGTGCGCGTGTGCGTTTGCGTGTGTGTGTGTGTGTGTGTGTGACACTTGGCGGTCAACAAACGCTATTTCCGTACTCGGACGGACAGACAGGCAGACAGACACGGAGACAAACACAGGGGCAGGCAGACAGACAGACAGACACATAGCAATAGGAGTGGCTATTATAGCACATTCACTCACCACTCAGCTAAAGTGACATTCAAAGACTTTTTCCCCCAAGAGTATATACTGGCATTAAATCATCCTCACCTCTGTGTGAATCTGCATTGTAAATTCTTCCCCCGAGTTGTTATGGCATGACATCAGTACAACTATAATAAACCTGTCTGGGCCCAGAATAATTGCGACTCAGCGTGCTCTGTCTACACAGTACTTAAGTCATTTCACGCGGGAACCCCTTTTGGTTATTATAGCATTATGCTATGCTTTAGCTATTGAAAAATAGCCGATCTACAAGCTCATATAGCGCGCCACCGAGTGGCGCGCTACGAGCTTGTATAGGTCTGCTATTTTTGAAAAATCGAAGAACGACTGAGATAGAAACACAGCTTTTTCAGAAAACTGTCAGGATGTAAGAAGACATTTTTTTAGAATCTGATCTCAGGTCAGAATGGGTTAAGTCCCGTACGGTTGTGTACACAAGTAGGATAACAAGGATTCGTTCCCATTAGGGGGGCCACCCATGCTGAAATACTTCAACTCATATGTACTTTTAATTAAAGCGTTCTTATCTGCTGAATGGCACACACACAAGGTGTTACGCAAGGGACCTGCACTCCATTTACTGAAATGTTTTTTAACCACTTGTTCATGTCAGTCTGACAAACGGGAAATGTTTTACCACTTGTTCAAGTCAGCCTGACACACGGTATTTGAAACGTGGAAGACAAGAACAATTACATTTCTTTGTTCAATTAGAAAAACCTGACCTATAACCAAAGTTAAAATATAGAAATATAATATAGAAATGACAAAATAACACTTTTTTAAACTAATATGAACCTGCCATTTCCTTTTTGTTATAAAAAATGACTATAAATCATCATAGTTCATCATTGGTTCTTTACACAACCTTAACGTCTGTGTGGTCTCATTTCGGAATCTGAAGGCAATAATGACCTGCAAGGTTTATTCAGGATATCCACACTTTTCCTGGGCTGTGTGTGCTCCAGTTCCTGTCGATTTGATCCAATGAAAGCCAATGAAACTCGTCAGATGACCAATGATATCCAATGAAATCAACAGGAACTGGAGCACTACACAGCCCAGGAAAAGTGTGGATAGACCTGAAGAGACTCAAGAGAGAAACTGGAATGGCGGACGTCGTGCCCTGCATGAGGCCTAATATGTGGGAAAAGTAAAGGGACTGGAGTTATTGTTACTCCCATGAGAGGGCTCCGGGAAAGCAGGGTGGATTTGACTGACTGACACTTTCAACCACCCCCCCCCCCCCCAGACCCTCCCTCTCTATTCCATCAAGACAGAGTGCAGGAGGAGAAAATGGCAGCTTTTAATTGGTCCAGATGGTGCCTTGCCAGCAGCCTGCAAGGAATAGAAGAATTTCTGGCAAGCTCGGTTGTGTTCCATCAGAAAGACGCGAGCTCTCACTCGCTGTCACACCACACGAACACACACACACACACACACACACACACACACACACACACACACACACACACACACACACACACACACACACACACACACACACACACACACACACACACACACACACACACACACACACACACACACACACACACAAACAAACACAAACATTCCAGTGCACCCTCAAGAGAAATGCTAATGCGCATGCGAGGCCACGGAGCACGTCGCGCCAACACAGAAACTCACACAAACGGAGCATTTGTGTCGATCAACAGTCCAGCCGACCGTTTCATCCTAAGCACAGAGAGCATTGGTTTGATTGACACCGCGGGCCTGTAAGCGAGCAACCCGGTTCCAGCCCGCTGCGCGCCGGTTCTGACAAAACATTCACTGACGAAGGGTGACAATTCTGCCACCATATAGGGATGGAAAGAGCCCCAGAATAAACCTATATACTCAAGTACTGTTACTTTATTAAAATAATCATAAACACTCAAGTATAGAAGCAGCAGGGTTACTTATTAGGGGTGTGCTGAAATATCGATATTGATATATATATATATATATATATATATATATCGATATGTCCTCACGCGATACATAATCAATATTGATTATTAAAATATCGATATAAAATAATAATAATAATAATTGTAATAATATTAATAATAATAATTTGAAATAAAATAATGTTGTTCATAATGAAGTGATGAACAACATGTTTAGGAAATGACAGCTAAAAGAAAGCAAATCCCACTCTCACATTCCACAGCAACCAGAAGTATACTGAATTACTGGATGGTGATTTGTCCAAACAGCTTTGTGGGAATACAAAATGCAGAATGCATTTCCCCAGCAGTGGACAAGTCAACTGACACCAGTGATAACGGTCAGTTGGTGGTGTTTTGTGAGGTATTATGATGACACCAGTGATAATGGTCAGTTGGTGGTGTTTGTGAGGTATTATGATGATACCAGTGATAATGGTCAGTTGGTGGTGTTTGTGAGGTATTATGATGACACCAGTGATAATGGTCAGTTGGTGGTGTTTGTGAGGTATTATGATGATACCAGTGATAATGGTCAGTTGGTGGTGTTTGTGAGGTATTATGATGACACCAGTGATAATGGTCAGTTGGTGGTGTTTGTGAGGTATTATGATGATACCAGTGATAATGGTCAGTTGGTGGTGTTTGTGAGGTATTATGATGACACCAGTGATAATGGTCAGTTGGTAGTGTTTGTGAGGTATTATGATGATACCAGGAATAATGGTCAGTTGGTGGTGTTTGTGAGGTATTATGATGATGATACCAGTGATAATGGTCAGTTGGTGGTGTTTGTGAGGTATTATGACGAGGGTATGAGTCAAAGTGGGAGTTTATTGAGTATTAATTTAGTGTTTGAGTGGTGCAACCACTCCTATAGACAGCTATGTGTGTGTGTCCCACATGTGTCCGAGCACGAAAATAGCGATACGATATTATCGTTTCAACCCCAGACTATTCAAGTAAAGATACATCCGTATAGCTCTGAGTTACAGTCACTCAGTACTGTAACAAGGCCACTAATGGCCATAAGCATTTCAATATATTTGCCCTACCAGCAGATCCCCATCTCCCAGTTAGTTATGCTCTTCAAAGTGGTGACCATTGTTTATATATATACAGTAACACAATACTAGTAAGTGAAAGTATTAGTGATTTATGTAAAAAGCAATGAAAGAAGAACTAACTTATTCAGAGGAATAAAACAAGCACAAAAGTGTAATGAGCCTATAAATGAAAAATACAAATATTACGAGTCAAGGGTCAAAGCATAGTGCCAATAGTGGACCTTTGTGCACTGAGCATTGTGCCTCTGAGGTGGACAGAAAAAGGTTGCTTATATTGTATGGAATCCTACAGTTATATGGCATATACGGCACATAGTATGGCATACTACGCATACTGACAGCAGCTATACTCTGACACCGGTCACTGTTAAACAATTTTAGCCTTTATTTTATCAATCATGTCAAACCACAGCCTTTTAATGTTCTTGTCTTAATAGAACAAACGTGTTAAGCTATCCCGTATGCCTTGCGGGTATAGGAGTTTGTCTGTCACTATTGGAGAGGCCCCCTTCAGCTGTGGAGTCCCACAGGGTTAAATCCTAGGCCCCCTAGGACCTAGGGACACTCCTTTTCAGTATTTCCCCATTTCCCATTGGCAACATCATTCGCACCCATAACATAAACTTTCACTGCTATACGCGGACGACACCCGATTTACTTTCTAGTAAAAACCCGGCTCAGGCAACCTGTCACCTCTTTTGGCCTGTCTCTCTGACATCAAAGTCTGGATGACACATGCAGAATTTCCTTCAACTAAACCAGTCAAAAACAGAGATAATTTTATTCGGCCCCTCTGCTACTTACAACTCTCCTATTACACTCACAACTTGGTTCCCTTTCCTCAAATGTCACACCTGCAGCCCGCAATCTCGGTGTAATGTTTGACTCAGACTTAACCTTTAATAAACAGGTAACAAGAGTTGTACAATCATGCTATTTCCAATTAGGGAACATTGCAAAAATCAAGCCTTTCCTGTCACCTCCGGACATTGAGATATAGTCATACATGCCCTCATTTCATCAAGCCTCGACTACTGCAACTCCCTCTACTCCGGCCTTAGTAAGAAAATCACATCCCGCCTACAGTTAATCCAAAATTCTGCTGCCCGACTGCTTATACCAATAACAAAAAACGAGACCATATTACACCTGTACTCTGCACTGGCTGCCTGTGAGCGCCAGATGCGACTTAATTTTTTAACTTTTTCCATATAAACATTTCCATGGAATGCTCTACCGGTGCATGTAAGGTTATAGCACCATCTGTGCCTAGTGTTTAAGTCACTTTTAAAAACTCACCTCTATACACAGAATGTGTTTTATCTATAGGAGATTGTTCATTTTTAACTGCTGCTATTTTGTCTTCTTTTCTTTTTGCGTTTCTCATTTTTAAACTGCCCTTGATTGTGATTTGCCATAATATGTTGTTTGTGTTTTTTAACCGTGTACTGTATACAGCACTTTGGAACCTTTGTTCTGAAAGGTGCTATATAAATAAAGTTCATTATAACTATACAACTGTACTGTAGCTATACACCGAACGGCTGTGTGCAATGCTATTGGCTCGTTTATGTCTGCGTGTCAATATTAACTCTGGGCCCCTCTGTGGCAGGCAGGGATGTCACAAAGCCATTTCACACACATTAAATGTGTACAGTCTGCGTGCGTGCGTGCGTGCGTGCGTGCGTGCGTGTGGCCTTGCTGTCACTCCATATCTACCTCCCTGTCAGATGCCTGCTAACAAGGACTATAGCTGCTCACAGGCTAATACTCCACCTGTCCATCATACGCACACACAAACGCACAGTCGCACGCGCACGCACGCACGCACGCACACGCTTTTGTGCTTTACTTGTGATTGCATAATATGTTACTATACTATACAACACAGCTGTGTACTTCCCTTCCCGTCCAAACATTGTATAAATGCCAGACAAGACATTCCCTTGAAGAAGGTGAGAGGGAAACATGGACGGAAGCAACAGGCAGATACAGGAGTAGAGATGAAGATATGGGGGTTGGGGCACTACTACCAGACAAGTAAGGTATACAGTATACATAACATCATCTTTTTAAGGTTGCACCAGCTGCGGGAATGCTGGCGGTATACAGTAGAACCCCACCAGATCAGAGATGCAAATCTGATCAGCAACAGATCAGGAATACGAGTCTGCGGCGAATCCGGCACTGTCCAAAAACCCTTCTAAACATTTGTTTTCAACAGTGGAATGTCAGTTTACCTCCCCATCTTAGCCGCAGTCTTTGGGGGGGAAAGGGAAAACTGTGTTTCACCGATGCAGTATACTTATGGGTGACACTGGCAACTAGGGCTGCGAATCTTTAGGTGTCCCACGATTCGATTCCGATTCTTGGGGTGACGATTCGATTCAAAAACGATCTTTTCGATTTTTCCGATTCTCGATTCAAAAAAGATTTTTTTCGATTCTAAAGCAGTTTATTTTATTAAAAACAATTAAATAGAATTTTAGCATGATCTACTCCAGTCTTCTGGCATGAAAGCAGAGTACATTTAGTAAAAATCTTGTATAATTGTAAAGGTTTTATCAACTGAATGATTTAAACACACAAAGGTTAAATCCAAGAGTATAAGAGAACATTTGAACCAGTACAAAAGTTACAAAATCTCTTCTCACTCAATACCAGAACAATACATTAGTATTAAAACAGGTGTAAAATAAATACAATTGGCAGGCTTAGCTTAGCTGGTAGTAAATGCACTATGCAGAAACCCAGGCCATAATGCATTGCATGCACAGGTACATTTGTGAAAGAAAAAAAAAAGAAAAAAAAAAAGAAAATCGATTTTTTAAATCGATTTTTGGAAAATGAGAATCGATTCTGAATCGGACAGCATTAGAATCGCGATTCTAACTCGAATCGATTTTTTTTGACAGGCCTACTGGCAACGCTACGTGACCGAGTCCAGGAGCTATACAGAAATGGGAGAGGTCACAGATGGGCCTATCCCAGTCCCAGAGTTAAAGTAACACTGTGAATGTCACTGTGAATGGGTGCAGTTTGATGGACCCTTTGTAGTTCCCATTAATGAAATGGTATAGTTACTTTAATCAGTGTTACCGCCCTTCAATGGGAATGTTATCTCTAGTGTTGGTATAGCCATTAGTGCCCCGTTTAACCCGCTGATGCAACACAGTCACACCTCTACAGCACAAAAAAGAGCTGATTGGTTCAAATAATAACACATTATTCTGTGATGTGCCAAACTGTGCTATTTTTCAATATCTAAATTATAACACAACGTTTAAAACACCAAAAGGGGTTCCCGCGCCCAAAATGGGTTAATCGGTATACTGACCGAGTTCTCTATCCTGATTGGATAAAATTGGTATCCCGACCTGAAAATGCATTTTCTGACCTGAGTTGACACTGTATGCTCTTAATTGTTTCTCTTGACACAGCCGATCTACAAGCTCACGTGGTTTGTATAGATCTGCTATATCTTTGGCGGATGTTGCCTCCCAGAATACGGGATGCTATATGGGGTTCAAACGGTTAAACGAACTCCCCCTCCGTTGTCCATCTATGAAGACCAATGTCACTGAATACTAATGAGTTCAATAGATGTAGTAGATGTGATAAGGCAATAGCCGAGAGCAGCGTGTGTGTGTGTGTGTGTGTGTGTGTGTGTGTGTGTGTGTGTGTGTGTGTGTGTGTGTGTGTGTGTGTGTGTGCGTGCGTGCATGCGTGCGGGCCCAATACACAACAATACACCCTTATGTTAATCATGTCATTTGTGAAATTATAGACACTGTACTGTAAAGCAGAGACTGAAGTTGGGAAGGCTGTGCCCACTGCCACATGTGCATGGCAATCGTGTGTGTGTGTGTGTGTGTGTGTGTGTGTGTGTGTGCGTGCATGCATGCGTGCGTGCGGGCCCAATACACAACAATACACCCTTATGTTAATCATGTCATTTGTGAAATTATAGACACTGTGTACTGTATAGCAGAGACTGGAGTTGGAAAGGCTGTGCCCACTGCCACATGTGCATGGCAGTCGTGACGGCTGTGGCACGTGCACGTGTGTGCGTGTGTGTGTGTGCGTGCATGCGTGCGTGCGTGTGTGTGTGTGTGCGCGTGTGTGTGTGTGTGTGTGTGTGTGTGTAGGGTTTGATTATTGCAAGAGGGAGAATTCTTAATGTAAAAGCATGCCTTTTGTCAAAGTAAGCCTGACACACCCCACCGATCAAGCAACACAGTTGGAAAGAGCCTATAGATCAGAAGGACACGCACGCACGCACGCACGCACGCACGCACGCACGCACGCACGCAGTTGTGGACTTCCACCAATAGTGGATAACGTTCAAACGTTCCATCAAACAATAGCCTATACAATACTTTTGTCTGGGGATTATATATACAATCACGTCATTGCCATTGTCTTCTTCTAACCAAACGAAGGTCATTTATGGTTCAGTCTGTCCTTTAGTTTGTACAGCTTAATTAACTGGAATGAGCTGCCAATTCAGTATATTGTGTCACATGAAATTGCGTGAAGAAATTCGTAGGGCCTCACTTTGGTCTCTGCATGCCGGGTTCCTCAAATTCACTAAAACCCTCCATGCTTAAATTATCTTATCTTAACCATCACAAGTCACAACCACCCACTGCCCTTGAGCAAGGAATTTAACTGAATTTACTCCTGTGCAAATGTTGTGATTCTATACCAACTATTTTGGCCGAAATGAGTTTTCTCCGACGGGTGGCTGGCATCTCCCTTAGAGATAGAGTGAGAAGTTCAGTCACACACACGAGAGACTCGGAGTAGAGCCGCTGCTCCTTCACCTGGAAAGGAGCCAGCTTAGGTGGTTCGGGCATCTGGTTAGGATGAGACCTAGGGAGGTCCTCGATGCACGTCCCACCGGGAGGAGACCCCGGGGCAGACCATGGGCGCAGATGGAGGGATTACATCGACTCACTATGGCCTTGGAACGTCTCGGGATCCCCCAGGAGGAAGTCACTAATTGTTGCTCTGGAGAGGGAAGTCTGGAGCTCTCTGGTGGAGCTGTTGCCCCCGTGACCCGACTACGGATAAGCGGTTGAAGATGGATGGATGGATGGACCATTATGGCTGAAGAAGTCAGGCACACAGTCAGCCCTGTGAGGTGGTGAGATGGATGGCCACGTATAGTGTAATAAAAATAAGACTATACTATGAAATGTTTTTCAAACATTGGCCACAATTGTCAAATATTACCTAAGAAAGACACAGACACATGCACAGCCACAAGCACACGCACAGCCACACACACACACACACACACACACACACACACACACACACAGAGAGAGAGAGAGACGGGCAGTATTTGAAATACATGTACGCGCACACACAAAGAGGCGACTGTCTGTCAACTACATCTGCCAGAGGTTGAGGCATGGGCTTAAACTGGAGTGAGTACCAGCCGTAACCATGGTTTATTTATATAGCTATAGGACTTGTCAAGAATCTCATGCACTCTGAACTGGAGAGCACACACAGATGCGCACGCACGCACGCACGCACACACAGAGTTCATGCAGGCCTGCATAAACAATATCAATGACACTCAAAGAAAACTTTGAGTGAAAAAAATGTACACACACACACACACACACACACACACACACACACACACACACACACACACACACACACACTTGATGGAACCTCTGCTCCTGGAGTGTGCGGCTATGGAAAAGATCAAGCCTGACTATATATAGGACTGAAACGGCATAATAAGTTCGAGGAGAAACAGAAGACAAGGGGCGGGACAAGAGACGATAAAAGGAGTGAAGCAGAGGAAATGGAATGAATAAACATTGAAGTGGAAGACAAATATTCCAGGGTTTATGAGTTACAGCAATTAGTCGTGTTCATGGTGAATGTGTTATAGCCTCCATGCTTTGCCCTGAATAATTGAACGGACGGTTAATTTGAATGTTTGTTGAGTTCGGCGAACGTGAGCACGCTTCCGTTTGCTCTCTGCTTAACACATTCTGATTCATACGAGGTTTCCACTGGACACACACTGGTCTGATTAAACCCATTCTGACCTGAGATCAGATTCTAAAAAGGTCTCAGCAGGCCTTACGGCCCGGCGTATAGGGGATCTCCACATCAAGGACAAAGGACTGAAGACAACACCTTATCTTCTATCTATAATGTTAGTTATGCCATTAAACTCGGGAGAGCTTCTGTGTCATATTTTAGATTTTAAGTGTTTTCTATTCAAAAAAATAGCAGATCTATACATGCGCACAGTCTGTCACTTCGTGCTTCGCTGCGAGCTTGTACATCTGCTATTTTTGAATTTTTTTTTAATATCTTGAAAGAACCACTGGTCACGATGCGGTGTGAGCTTGTAGATCGCCTTTCTAAGTCAGCCATTATCCAGAAGGCAAGACTGAACAAGTTGAGGTTCAGTCTCTCATTCACACAGACTGATAATCAATCTTTACTTCAGACTATACATGGTCCATAACAATCAACAATATATACAGGGGACAATACAACAGAAATTACAAAACAAAAACATATAAAAAAAACATACAGACACTCTCTCCAGTGTTTCCAGAAACAGGAGGAGTACCTGATGCTGCTCTTCTTATAGGCATGGTCATTATGATTTCATTGTTTGAGTCTTTCAACCTCATCATAAAACTGTATACATTAGATTCCTGAGAACAGCATCCAGAGTATAGAAACACCACCGTTTACAAACAGATGACTGGCACTTCAGCTGGATTCTGAGATCATCGTTGATATGCCACCCGCAACTTATTATATTTACCTTTACTGTATAGCTGCACCACAAGTGGGCAGTGTACGGTGGTGTACAGTAAGCTTTAAAAAAGGGATAACTTGACATCATCAGTACACATGTAAAATGTGTACAAACAGCAGTCCATAGTCAGAGCACACATTCAAGAGTTGCTGTATAGGCCAGCAGAGCAGGGAGACATGGGGCTCCATTTTCGTCACCGCTAAACCCCTTATCCCTAAACTTCTTTGCCTTTTTTTTACCATTTTGCAAAACATTTTTCAATAGTTAAAATGGCCAGTCTACAAGCTCACATCATGTCAATGTAGATTGGCTATAGTTGAACCATTCAAAAATGTTTTTTCAAAATAGTAAAAAAAAGAAATACAAAGACGTTTAGGGATAAGGGGTTTAGCGGTGAAGAAAATGGGAGCCCATGATGACTATAGGTCAACATTAGATCGTTAACGAGCCTCTCTCCCACCATATACAGCTAGTCCTACACTTTCTGAGATTTGTAAAGAGTTCGTCCATTATATAAATTTAAATGCACAGGAGATGAAATCCCACCACATTAGTCACTAAAAAGGGCCCAGATATAAGTATCACCCCATCTAACTTGCATGGTTTTGATGGCAGTACCAAAAGTGAAAAAAAATACGTATTAAATAATAACAAAAGGGATACTTGAATTTGCTCTGCACAACATGGTTCAACAAGGGTTGAAGTGCATGGGCTTTTGATGATTGTATGTGTCGGCTGCCATGGAGATCAACAATGTGGCTACTGGGTTACAGGGTGCATGGCCCGGGCCTGTCTTACACACTAAACGACATGTGCATCCATGTTCATTTCTGTCTGTATGAAAATGGAAATTACATAAACAGCTGAGCCTTTCTGCACCAGGGACAGAGGCCAACAGAGTGCTGCATTCAGCTGACTGTGAAGGCTGTAAGAGGCACACACAGAAAGCATGTGGCAGTGAGCTCTCTGTGAAGGCCGTAAGCACCACGGACAGAGGCACACACAGAAAGCATGTGGCAGTGAGCTCTCTGTGAAGACCGTCAGCACCACGGACAGAGGCACACACAGAAAGCATGTGGCAGTGAGCTCTCTGTGAAGGCCGTAAGCACCACGGACAGAGGCACACACAGAAAGCATGTGGCAGTGAGCTCTCTGTGAAGACCGTCAGCACCACGGACAGAGGCACACACAGAAAGCATGTGGCAGTGAGCGCTCTGTGAAGGCCGTAAGCACCACGGACAGAGGCACACACAGAAAGCATGTGGCAGTGAGCTCTCTGTGAAGGCTGTCAGCACCACGGACAGAGGCACACACAGAAAGCATGTGGCAGTGAGCTCTCTGTGAAGGCCGTCAGCACCACGGACAGAGGCACACACAGAAAGCATGTGGCAGTGAGCTCTCTGTGAAGGCTGTCAGCACCACGGACAGAGGCACACACAGAAAGCATGTGGCAGTGAGCTCTCTGTGAAGGCCGTAAGCACCACGGACAGAGGCACACACAGAAAGCATGTGGCAGTGAGCTCTCTGTGAAGGCCGTAAGCACCACGGACAGAGGCACACACAGAAAGCATGTGGCAGTGAGCTCTCTGTGAAGGCTGTAAGCACCACGGACACACACAGAAAGCATGTGGCAGTGAGCTCTCTGTGAAGGCTGTAAGCACCACGGACAGAGGCAAACACACAGAAAGCATGTGGCAGTGAGCTCTGTCCACTGTGAGCAGCTGGCCAAGGACTTCTTCAAAACCACGTGAACTGCCCCGAAATGGCCATGCGCACAATGTATTCAGACATTGTGGACAGTCACAGTACCCTATGACAGCTCAACAACTTCCCCTCTCACCTTTTTCAGCACTGTGTAAACTAAAGCATCAAGAAAGAAAGAAAGAAAGAAATGGGATATGGTGCATTTGGATTGTGCATCACATCCACCCATTCACACACACATTCATGTGTGTGTGTGTGTGTGTGTGTGTGTGTGTGTGTGTGTGTGTGTGTGTGTGTGTGTGTGTGTGAGCGAATGAGCCACCGCCGCCACAAGAGAGAGTTTGAATAACGCAAACTTTAGAACTCTCTTCCTCTCTGGCAACAGTGGTTTCTACGCCTGAAGAGACGCAGCTATAGCTGGAGACCCCGGGCTCTACTATACACTGTCCCGCCACTTCATCATCATCATTGGCATCTCTCCCTGACCATCTCTTATCTAAACCACTGGTTGGCTAATGGAGCCAATAAAGCCTTGATAGAAAATCACTTACTCAATAGGACTGATTGCCCAAAAAGCGACGTAGAGAAATCTTATGCCCACTTGATAAAAATAGAGTTGTTTTTGAAACGTGCGCCATTTTGTGTCCTCTTGCAGGGCTGGGGCCCTGCAAACCACACAGCTGAGACTGTCAATGGTATAATATCCATAAACCACCTCCGCTCACTTTGAAAAATGACATTGGCAGATCAATTTCATGTATAGTAGACCTGATGGTCTGCTCACTGCTCACAACTAGCACCTGCCTTGTATGGCAGCGAGTTTTGCTCATGGGGTGCAGTAATTGCGATGTGTATACTCTACCAAAAAATATATATAGCAAATATAAAGAATGTGGGGAAATCTAAGCATGCCATTAGAGCCATTTCAGACACGGCGCTGGATTCAAAGTGCATGATACGACGAGTCCATCAGAAAACACGCCGCCACAGACATTTTAGCCACACAATCAAATGAAGGGTGCAATAGGTCAATGTTAAAAAAGGCTCTGGTTGAAAGCCATTTCCCCCCCAGACAGGCCATCATAAAGCAGTGAAAAGTGCTAATGGTTAATTTGGCCTGGTGCCATGTCATTAGTCCGACAGCGCATTGATCGGAACTCGGCGCATTACTAACCGTGTCCCTGACCCTAACCGCACGCGAAGCCACGTAGTCGGCGTGATGGGATGTCGGAATTATGGGCAGTCCCCTTTGGCCCAAAGAACCACGGGGTCCCACAGTATCAATCATCATCCAACAGGATCTTTTCACGGGGGCTCAAAATGTCTCCCAGCATGGTTATAATGATCCTTTTTCAATGCTCTCAAACATGGTGCACGCAAAGTGTCTAATCCTATAGTCCTAAAGCGTGAGTGCTAAATGAAAGCGTGAAATGGATAGTTAGAAAGTGAACGCCTGATGGAGGGGAAAGGAACTGGTTGGAATAAGGTGTTCCTTCCACGCGCTATACGTCCAACCAGGGAAACTCCCCCCCCTGTCGGGTGTAAAGGAGCAACTTGGACACTCAGGCATGAAGGAAGCATGAGTTCAAGTCCGTTGCTCTCTCCAGGTTGGCGGAGGGTGTGTAGAGCCCAGGATCACATTAGATGATTGACACAGGGGTGAGAAATGGGTTACAAAATCGTGGGATAAAAAATTATATATATAAAATAAAATAAAGTGAACTGTCACTTGATTATTTTGAATCGTAAACAAAAGACGCTACTTTTCTCAAATTGCTGTTGCCAGCAGAGCACAGACCTTTTTTATTTCTGGGTGACGGCTTTGAAGTGCACAGCAGAATGATTGCCCTTATCTGACAATTCTGACAATTCCTTATTCTGTATAACTACAGAATGACGAGAAAACAACGTGCCTTTCAGAGACCAAAACAAAAGAGACTGTTATTTTGTTTTTGAATCCTTTCTTACTTTAACAAAATATGTCACATTAAAGGGAGAGGCCGGGTTACGAAGAACTCATTGGAATAAAGAACGGCTTTGTTCATTTAAGTGTCATTGTCAGTGTCACAACAAAACTCTTAATGTAACTCTTGATAGTGTATAAAATGGATGGAAGTTGGACGGCAGCAATCAGCCAAAGTCAGTCAGAAAAAACATAGTGTTTGTGTATGGGAGAGTGAAATGCACACACAATTTCTCTCAATTGTCGCATGAAGAAAAACACAACACCATGGAAAACAAATCATCATAAACAATCATCATGTACACAAACTAAAATGATTCTGGAGCTGGAGAATTTCTGTGAGGAACATGGTTCTTAATTGTTGATACACCTGCTGAGATGGAGTCCAGCAGAGATCAAAGGAAAGAGGTAATTAGCACACAGGCGCGTGCAACAGGCACGTGTGCACGTGCGCGCACACACAAACACACAATATGGTACAGTACAAAAAGGTACAGTGGGATTATAGTAGGAGATAACATTATGCGATATAAATACACACGTCCACAACTATATACACATGTACACAGTTATTTTATAGTTCTCTCTTCCCTAGTTTGTGAAGCAGAGAAATTAGCCTAATGAGCCTCATTACGAGCACCCTAGACAAACACAACGACACATACAGAAATGAATGCAACTACAAATCATCCCACTCCAATGAGAATGTAACTGCAGGCTAACAAGTGCTAACAAAGAGCAGCTAGGGCACCATTTTGAGGAGAAGAAACATCACATCACACACACACACACGCACACACACACACACACACACACACACACACACACACACACACACACACCTGTTAATTAACAACTTGGGCTAACATTCAACGAAAATAGCACGCCCACAAGCTCACGCTAGCTCACAACACGTTGCAACACGTTGTGAGCTTGTAGATCAGCTACAGTATTTCCAGCCAAGGTATTTAACGAAGAGCGAAAAAACAGGAGGAGGCCTCGTGTATAGAGCCCTTGGAAATCTGGTCAACTATTAGTATAAGGTAGTTAAACTTGGCTTTGGAGAAGACATCATGAATAGGATGCCATTTCACCCTCTATGATTTTGACTGCTCCAACCAAATCAAACTGGCAAAAGAGTGTGAATGTCTAGTATTTAAACTATTCAGCATCACCGGTTTATTCACAGCAGCGAACTGCATGCTTTCCAATAAAACAAAACATGGCATTCTAAAACGGGTAGTCCCAATACTTGATTCTGATTGGCTGGTTACCAGTCACGTGACCGGTGTAAATTCCACCGATAACCCACTCCTTCAATCATTGGGGCTACTTGCCGAGCAAAACAAGGAAGTGCTCTGGTGGCGCAAAGCGTAGCTACTTTTGTGAATTCAATCGTTTTATTAGGTTAATATTGCTATGTTTGTAACCGTTTTAGAAAAGCAATAAGCCACTCGAGGCCCCAGCTTACCGGGTATTTTACACTGGCTGGGGGCGTATAGGCAGACCTCGTGGCTTATTGCTTAAACCTACACTGTCTGGTAATCATTGTGTTATCTCTTTATTACGTTCTTCGCCTGCTTCCTAGTGATCATATATATGTCTGTGCTCTCAGTCTGTGCAACCGGCACGTGGGCAATTTTAAGACAATATCTAGCAGACTTATATGAATATAATGAGCTCCTTACAGTTTGTTGTATTATTTTAAAATGAGAAAACGTGTGTACTGCACACACTGTGTGTTATATATCGTATTTGAGTACTCTTCACTGTACCATTCACGCTCCAAGTGATGTGGAGGGACTATTCCACTGTGAGCATGCTTTGTCATTTTAGATTGGAGCTAAATCCCTGCATGATTTTACACTGCGGCTATTCAAAAATCGCAGATCTACAAGCTTATATAGGGCGTCACCTCCTGTCACGCTGCTACGAGCTTGTAGACCTGCTATTTTGGAAAATGCGTGAACCTTTGTGCAGTTACAGTAGGTGGCAGAAATCACCTAACTCCAAAATGGAGTTTCAGGAAATGAAAAAAACAAACAAACATACAGCTCACATTTTAATACTTTTCATTGGTTCAATATTTTTTTAACCAACACACAGACGTAAAAGGTGTTCAATAGCGCTGAATTATAAAAAATAACGGAGTTAGCTGGTTTCTGCCGGACGACGATATATTATTTTAAACCGAGCATTTTTCAACTCACATCTTTGCTTCTGGGGGGGGGGCTAGAATAACATATCATCTTGGCAAATATAACATATTTGAGATGGAGATCCTTGGCCAATACCTATCATTTTGGGGGTCCTTGACATGCGTTATAGGCTAAACCGCTATAGCGACATACATTTTTCAGAAAACTGTAAGGATTTAGAAGACATTAGATTAGAATCTGCTTCTGGTCTTAAAGGGGAATACCACTCATTTTCAAAAAAAAATTAATGTCATTAATATACCTTGCTGAAATTATTTTAAAAAGTCCCTCCATTCTGTGTTTCCTAGAACTGTAGGTCTGAAATGAAAATCATTAACATTGTGAAACACATCTTGATGATCAATGTGATGTGAAATATGTGTTTTTAGATATTTTAGTATTCCAAAGTGCCAGTGATGTCATGGACACTGATCTCACTTCCTTCCTGGACTACATGTTCTCAGTAAGACAGCCCTCCCCCTCTCCACAAGGAGGGGTGAGCGCAGCAAAGCATTATGGTCAGTGTAGTAATCCAGCAGTGAGACGAGCGTCCATGACATGTCCATGACACTTGGAGTGCCACAATTTTTGTATTTGTCCAGTTTTTCACGTGTCTATGAGGTGACAGTACTTCATTAGACACCCTGGAGTAGTTTTTATGTGCAATGGTGTATTAACTGTATTTAGGGTTTCTTCCTGGAGGCTGAACCCTTGACAGTCAAACGGGCCAATGAAATAAACAGTAATATAGTGACATCATATTATCAGCCCCTCCCCTAACCCCTCCCCCTTTATCATACAACTACAGCTGTGGGTGCGACGGTGCGTCTTCAGTTCAGGTGGATCACCACCCATCACCCCCCACTATGTGTCCACATAAAAGCATGACTTTAACAAATACTGTACACTTTTTGGAAAAAGTTATATTATTATAATAATACCTGATGATCTTGTTTTAGGGTGGAAAAAAACCGTGGCACTCCATCTTTAAGAGGAATTTTAAAAGTCCGATCAGGTGCTTTAGGCCTGTGATTCCATCATCTGCAGGATGAAATAAATCCAGGGCTTATTATGTATCCCCCCCAGGTATTAATAAAAATGCAATGAACTAGACCAGTCTTGCTCAGGCCTGCCTGAAGGCTATCAACATCTGTCAGCCCTTTCTCTTTCACGTCTCACGTGGGTCTGACTGAAGCAGATCTCACGTGAGATCAAAGACTACATTTATATAAATTATAATGAAGTGCCTTAATTCAATCTGTTACAAAGAGGCATCTTTGTGACAGGGCAAGGTGGAGCCTGCGGAACCGTTGCGGCTCGAGGATCCACCATTCCTGAATAAAGTGCCTGGTGCTGGGAGTCTGGTGCAACGCACAGGGGCCTGACCTGGTGAGAGCAGGAGTGGACCTGGTGAGACGTAGGAGGGGCCCGGACAGGAGCCTAGTCCTTCCATGCGCCAGAATGGTACCTCCCAGTCTCGGCAGAGTAGTTCAGGAGGAACGGATTGTGTGGCCCTGGTTTTTCCCTAATGGGACTTATCGAGGGTAGCTACTGGGACGTAGAAAGAAAGAAAGAAAGAAAGAAAGAATAGCCTCCCTTTGAATTCACATTTCTATATGTAGGTCCATGGTGTCACACATTAACCTTTTTAGTCCACAGATGCTCCATGGTGGTCCTGGGACATTTATCAGCACTCTCCTACGGGACAGAGTTACAGATTTAAAGTCGCTGGCACTGCCTTATTGAGCATCATCATTGCAAGCAGAGAGCCAAAACCAATCCTACAGTATATCAGTGTTCCTCGGGCCCTGAGACGTTTGATAGATGCAGGCCCTGTGGTGGAGCCAAATGCACCTTTTCAGCTTGTGTTTCAACTTCAAGTTCTGCTGGTGTATGGGGGGGAAAAAAGCTTCCCAAGCTGGGTCTTTGCAGGTGTCCCCTTTCTGCCTACAGGGGGTTTTCTACATATTTAAACATCCAAACCGGGGTGGCCCACTGAGTCGTGACAAACTACAGGAGGAATCTAATGCGAGTGAAGGGGTAAAAGTAATGTGATGTTCTCCGGCAGACAGTGAGTCATCGTCGCTGCTTCAAGTGGTGCTCTGGCAGTGTTCAGTGGGAGCCTATCAGGATGGACAATTTATGGTCTTAGGGGCAGGAGAGCCCTCTTCTGCAGAAATAGCACTTTCATGTGAATCCCTTCCTCTATCTGTATAGACCTGAAGTGAAGTGAGGATGAGGATCAACAGGGTACAGAACAAGAGTAAGAACTGGGATGCAATGTCTTTTAGTCATTTGTTTCTATTGTGCTTATTGCCCTATTGGCTACTCCTCTTGTGTTGCCAGGAGATCTCCTTAGCCAATACAATTGGGTGTTCTAAATTCAATGCCGTTGTTAAAAATGAGTGGAAACAATAAAAGATTTAAAAACAAACTGCATTGCTTATAACCAATGCAAAGCCTTTATGGCCGTCCTTCATTTGTTGCATTGTGACAAGATTGAGAGCAGTGGGCGTAGCTTTGTTAGCAGCCATTCTAGCAACTACACTGAATGTACTTGTCACCAATCGTATCGGTATAGGCGGAGATCTCTGATCATCTGGCAACGCAAGACCGAGCTTAAGTTAAAAATCCCTTTTTAATCGAAACCCTCAGCCTTTGGGCAGGCATTGGAAATTAATGAAGATTCAGTCAACAAAACAAGTCGGATAATTTTAGTCAAACAGAGACAGACACGGAAGGCATAGAACCAGACAATAACTATTGTCAATGTTGTGTTGTCAGCTCCAAATTAATTCAAATCCCATAACATAGCCGTAAAAAGAAAAAAACACTTTTGGCCAAGCAACAGAAGCGATAGTGAAGGACGTTCCCCCAGTATTCATGCCTATTTCACAAAAGGATATAACATTTTTTTGTTTCATTTTTTCCCCAGCTATTTCTGTCCAAGCGTAAAGGACATTCAGTACATACCAGATGATATAATGAGCATGTATAGTATGCAGACACGTCCTATACAGAAGGACACTTTGCAGTGTTTGTTGAGCGAGGGGAGAGCATTAATCATACGTTTTGGGCTCTTTTTTAGCCGGTGGATTCAATTTGGTGACCTTCACGCTCACAGGACGTTATTGTCCACCTATAGTAGACCTGCGCTCCTATTTTGTATTGGGAGATTATATCACGTCACGTCGAGGAAAATAATGCACACTAACACTATCACATCCTGTTCCCAATGACAACACAAAATGAGGGACTCACTCAATGAGTACACAATATTGTATTGTTTTTATTTCCAAACATAAGCTTGTTTTGGGTTTTTTTTTTACAATATAACACATTGTGAAGTCAATGGTTATTTCGAGGGCTATTATCATAATGGTGAGCCTTGATGAAAACTCACTCATACTTTATAACATTTTGTAGCTGTCTGGCAGAAATATTTTAACTTCATATTTAAAGGTATATTCAGTGATTTCACTTAATTCAAATATCACTTATTTTTTTGTTTTGTTGTGATAATCCTCTCTACTATAGAGTGTGCTGACCATATAAGGAGTTCCTCCCTGTCCCCAGTTAACCCCTGGGGGTCAAAAAACCTTAGGTTTCGTTTTTTGACACTCTGTCCTGATTGGACGAAAGGCTTTGGGTCCCAGCCAAAAACGAAACCTAAGGTTTTTTGAGTGAAATCACTGAATATACCGTTAACTTCATATTTCATTTCATTTTTTTCCCTTTCAGACAGAAATGTAAAAAGAACCACGCTCATCTGCTGAAAAAGCTTAAGTGAGGTGCTGGAGTCACAAAAGGGATAATGAAAAAAATAAAGGGAAGCTACGCACACTCAAGATCTGCACACAATGAAAGTATTTATTTTGCAAGCTTTCGGTCTACTGAAGTTCAGGCATCGATGCCTGAGTGTGCGGAGCTTCCCTTTATTTTTTTAATAAATATTGTATACCAATCAAAAGTACTGATTAACAAGAGCTTGTGACTATATGGTTCTGGACATTCATTCAGCTATGATATTATATTATTTATTGACAGACCCCGGGAGCCTCCTGCCACCTATGAATATAGAGTTTATGTTTCCAAAGACACTTAGCTATTCTACTGTTGCCCTGAACACTTCATGTGCCCTGAACACATCGGAGTCTCTTTAGCATTTCTGTGCTAATACTATTCATTGTTCAAATGATACTCCATCAGAATCGACAATTCAATTGTTAATTATAGGATTCACCATTTTGCTTCAGAAGAAACAATGTCTGATTAAGCTGACGAAAGGCAGAGAACACGAGTGGGACATGGACACGGTCAGCAACGTATTCAATTAAATAAATGCCTTGATGTCATATTCCACCATATAGGCCTAATATTGCCTATCATTTTGTTATTAAACCCCATGGCGTCTCACATTTAGCTTAAAGAAATGTGGTCATGGCCAACTTGGTACTGTAGCCCGCCTAGAGGATATTTCTCATGTTATTTTAACATGCTTAAAAAACAGATCTTGCAAGAATTGAGAGCCAACTATTAGGGGACTAACTAGCAGACCATTAAACACTGATAGCTGCCACCAGTCACAATGTGGGACAGGGTCTGCATTTGTGGGACGACTGAAAGGTCTTGGAAATGAGCGACTTTCCTACGCAAAGGGGGACATCTGGTCAACCTACTATGATTATATGATCAACTAGAAGAAGTGCCCCTCTGGGAACATCTATAAAGAAAGTGTCGCACATAAGTTGGCCTCCTGGTGACACTCGAAAAGGCAGAGTTGTTATTTCCTTTTCAGTTATATGTAAAGATGTGACTCGGACAGTTATAGCTGCCGCCATGAGGCTCATTTGAAAAATATCAAGTGGCATTTCTTCCTGAGCCTATAGTGGGAATATGAGTGCAAAGTTTCACTGCAATTGAACGTTGCGTTGATGACTCGCGGCATTTTGTACATAACGGGCCACTCCTGAAAACTTTGGAAGCCAATCTTAGCCAATCAGGATAGAATATGAGAAATCAAACATACCCGTCTTGATCACATGACATAGAGATCATGTATACCGATTTGCTTGAAATTTGGATAAAATCTGAAGGAGTAATACAAAAACATGTGATTTGCATGCAAAGAAGATTAGGGATAAGGGGTTTAGCGGTGACGAAAATGGAGCCCTATATACCAATTTGCGTGATCTGTCTCCTGGTGGTGCTATAACAGGCCCATGTGAAAGTGTTGGGGCAGAGGTTCAGCTATGGCATCCAGGGATGAGTGTGCACAGTTTGGCTGCAATCAAGCCAACGGTGGCAGAGATTAGGTGTACACGGACGGACCGACGGACGGACGGACGGACGGACGAAGTGCAAAAATTACTCTCCCCATGCCTTCGGCCTGGTGGAGACAACAATGAACACAATGTCAAGCCGTGAAGACAGGGTTAGCTGAAAATCTGCCTCGATATCTTCAATTTGACAGATCATATTTCATTCCTTCTCTCGGCTCTCTCCATCTCTCTTATTTCTCTCATTGGCACGGACCCCCCTGGAGCTTCCTCTCATGCCCCAGAACCCCCAACCACCCCCGTTCTCTCTAAGCCTCGATCCTTTCATCTAGAAACAGCCAATAGTGTTCTTTTTCCTTGGTCACTTATCAGCACCAGCCGCAGTCTGGTATTTCACAATGGCAGCGGGAAAACATTAGGGCTGCGATAAGATTTGTTGCCCTCCCCATTGCCTGGCATTATTGTTGGCAATGGCATCTCTCTCTCTCTCTCACACACACACAAACACACACACACACACACACACACACACACACACACATTTCTCATATTTGTTTTGGAACAACAGAGATAGGACAAATGAAAAGGCTGTGATGGGATAGAGTGAGAGCAGAAATGTGAAGCTGTGAAAGAGCATGTGCATGCGTGCGTGTGTGCGTGCATACGAGTGCGTGCCTGTGGAGTGAGTGAGACTGTGCAATGAGATACATATGCAATTGCCTACGAACAAACGTGCGCGCACACAGAGCAAATAGCTAAAAACCGGATGGTCTTGTTGTTATAAGGTTTTCCTGTCTGTCTGTCTGTCTGCCTGCCTGCCTGCCTGCCTGCCTGCCCGCCTGCCCTTTCTTCTCTCATCTCCCTCACTCTCCCTCCGTCACCCTGCGGTCTTCCAGACAGTTTGTCTCTTGGTCATGATTGCCCCTGCAAGCTCTGATGTGATCAACAGCATGTTGGCTCCTTTCTCTCTCTCTCTCCGTCTCCGCTCGGCCCCACTCTATACCTCTACACACTAACGACATCATTCGTGACATCACAATCGTATTTTTGGTTGGCCCGGGAACTCCCCAGTGGCCTCAGGGCAGAGCCTGCGTGCCGTTTATTCATTTTCATTCCTTTCACAAATAGCGAAAACAGCTGATTTATATAAGCTCACAACATACGCCATGATCCGTAGATCGTCTCTTTTCACTATGCATCATTCACACAACGCACATGGCTCCAGTGGTTAACATATAGTTATGAAGAGCTGCATGTATACAGTTAATAGGACCAAACAGTTTGTCAATATAACATAACAGCCCGCCTGTTGTCCTGTCTCTCTACACAGTCTAAATAAACAGAGAAACATGGACTTTCAATGTATCTGTGGGCTATGTTGAATTGTTCAGTCCGCTGTATTTCTATAGAATTTGCTCAAATCAAATCCAGGTTTATGATTTTTATCAATCAAACTGTTACATTATATCCCGGCAATCCTTCAAAATGCATATGCTGCACAGACCCATCATTTTCTAAGCCCGTTTTTAATCAAATGACAGTCTGGGCAATGTATACACTCAACATGCATTACGTCTACAGTACGTGCACATCTGCCGTGTGTGCGTGTGTGTGTGTGCGTGTGTGTGACTCATGCCTATAGCATATAGGACGACAATGGAAACAAACAAGTCCCCAGGACGTTTTTGTGGTATCCTTCTCATTGTACCGCATGCACGTGCTGCGTTTACATGTCTGACTAATAAAGTATTCAATCAATCAAAACACCCACATGTCGCCCATGCAGGAGCCTATCTCCTGTTTGCGTATAGTGTGAGGCACGTCGCTATAGTATGTGGCAAGTACTTAACCCGGTCGAATCCAACACCCTTGATGCCGAGTGCCAAGGCAAAGGGGCCCATGCACTGGTGCCATTTCTATACAGTATGACTCGGCCGGAGATTGAACCCGCGGACCTGCGGGGCATGACACTTTTAAGGCCATTGAGCTGGTGCTTAACCCATGCACATAACCCTAATACATAATCTATGAATGAGACCTCAGGCCGCGGCTGAGCCATAAATAGAGCTTTCCTGATGTGTGCCCCTTCCCTTCCTTGCCGTTTCAATGCCGCTCACTCATACCGTTTGCTGCATATATATAGAGGAGCCAAGAGGGACGTGGATTGAAGGAGCCCTTTTGCCTTTGTATAGTAGGCTGCTACTCGACTGGTTTGTGACATCTAATTAACCCATTCTGACCTGAGATCAGATTCATACGAGGTTTCCACTGGACACACACTGGTCTGATGAACCCATTCTGACCTGAGATCAGATTCTAAAAAAAATGTCAGTCGTTCTTTGATTTTTCAAAAATAGCAGACCTACAAGCTCGTAGCGCGCCACTCGGTGGCGCGCTATGAGCTTGTAGATCTGCTATTTTTCAATAGCTAAAGCATAACATGATGCTAACACCAAAACGGGTTCCCGTTCAGAATGGGTTAAGGTGCTGCAGTCTCAATTTGTGAATTAGTGATGATGGTATAATGAAGACGGAAGGCATGGGGGTGATATATACACTGTACGTGGCGGTGACGTTGATGGTGGGCTGGTGACTATTTTGTTTAATAGTCCTCTCTCCTGTCATTTAATCATTGTGATACAACTATAGTATTGGCTGTCACCATATTTCACTGTCACATGCTGCTGTCACTCAACTCTATTGGACAAAATAACAAGAAGTGATTACTTAATTGACTTCAACCAGTATACATTTCTATCTGTACCAAGTATAGGCTATCCTTCCAACATACAATCTGATCGATTGTGCTATACTAAACCAACACAATAACCATAATAAAAAGGATGCATTGATCGAATCAGCTTGTTGCACTGTCTACCAGGCAAACGAATTTCCAATCAAATCATATTGTTGGATGTCCAAATTTGACTTGCTTGTCACATGCAGTGTTTGCTCGCCGCGACCGACCGGTAATCGGCGGGTTATGCATGGGGGCACCATGAAGCCAAGGCGCAGTGCTCTCGGTGCATGCGTGGCCAGATATGTGGCGATGACCGACCGGCACGGTATTATTATTACTGAGCTACTCTCCATCAGTCGGCGAGACGACAGCGAGTAGAGCCATGCAGGGAGGACCTCGAGCTGTGCGCGTACAGTGCGCATTGGCGAGGTTATAAATCAAACGATGGGCCGACCCCCCCCCCCCTGCTCACTCCCACCACCCCCTCCTCGAGTCCCCCCTTACACTAATCGAGCCCATATGCATGGCTTTCCAATTGGATATCTAGGAAATGTAGCCTTCTTCTTCTTAACATGATTCCATCCATGCGCCTTCGGAAAATCAATCGCTATAAACCATATAGCTACAGGCAATTATGTGACTAATTATAGCATATTGCCCCAATTGGTTCAAAACCGCTGATAAAGACCTGATCAGGACGCGGGCAGATATACATACAGACGCACATTGCACGCAGCACCGGACAGCCATATAGGCTTGGGTGTTGCTCCGGACCGGACCAGCGAAGCAGCTGGTTCCCCCTCTCTGCGTTTGAGCAAATCAACAACCAACCACCCCGTCCCAACTCCAGCCAGGAGCAGTGGAGTGGGGTCCACGGACACGCATAAGGCTATATAGTCAACTGTAGGCTACTGTAGGTTCTGGAACATTATTCAACAGATGTCGACAATGGCACGCTAATTCTCTTCGGAGAGGAGTGATTTATTCTCACTGCATGCGGGAAACGGCAGCTTTTGTCGCGCGTCCGAGTCCCTCTCTCTCGACTCTCGCTATATAACTCCCAAATCTCAATCTCACCCCGCGTTTCTCTTTCTTCTTCCACTATATCGATATGACATCTCTTGTTTTAAATAAGACATGGGAATATTAAGATGACGGACGCTTTAAACCTGGGGGAAAGAAAGAGATTCCGTCAAGAAATGCGCGCAATAGAGGATGCGCATTTGGCAGTGCCCAGTGGTGGGTTTCCCCCCTTATTGCGTTGCACGAGGCGCGAGCGACCACCAGATATTATGCACATTGATTGCACCGCGCAGCATTGCAAGCTGTCTTATCGTCAGCGTTGCACACTCTTCAAACAAAACGCTATCACACACACAACAGCCCACAAGTGTATACACGACTTCTCCCGGAAAACACTCAACCATCCGCGAGCGTGAAATTGGCAGGTGTTTGGCGGTTTTACTGTACCTTATGAGGAGGAGATTGAGATTCCCGTGGCAAAGGGCAGTCTACGGTCCGTTCTGAGGAGGTGGAAAGAAAAGGCAGCTGTATTATCCTCGAGGAGTCGGTCAGCGGCGTGCATTGGCCGGGACAGAGGGAGAGCAAGAGAGCGACTGGGCGCGCACGAGAGAGAGAGAGAGAGAGAGAGAGAGAGAGAGAGTGCAGAGAGTAGGAGAAGAGAGGAGAGGAGAGGAGAGGAGGGCGGGGGGGAGTGTCTGTCCGAGTCTCAATATTGTATTGTTTAATTAATTAATTTCAAATGTTACAATGTCAGCTGGTTATAGGGGATAGGCCTGCATGCCTATAACCAATTTTGTTGTATTATTGTTTAATTGTGGGGTGGCAAACCTATATAAACTGCATTTGCAAGGGCCTATATACCTTCATTTTCAAATGGTGGACATGATTTTGACCTCCTATATAGGAAGTCGTGAAACATATAATTTCCACACATGTCCTGTGGTCAAACAAAACATGTGAATTAATGAACCTCTGCGGCCCCAGTCCCGCAGCTGCAGGCTAAATACATTGTCATGATCATGCATGGAGAGTTGTTCATGGGTTGGTGCTTGGGCAGGCACAGGCCTGCATGCCCTTTTGCCTCAAAGTGCCCTTTTCCTATGCCCAACATCCGTGGCCCTTTTCATTTTTACACGGTAATGAGAACGTAGTTTTTTTTGTGTAGGCCTACTGTCCAATGTCCTGGGCCAAGTTATTGTGGAACATATTTTTCTCCATTAGCATGCCACAAGACATCCGCAGGCTACTATACGTTTCTGTTGTGAAATGGCGAGGGACCCCCACAAAAAGACCACGCCAAAAATGTGGCACCTGCACACAGATGAGCGGTGCTCTCCGCAGGCCTATATATATATATATATATATATATATATATATATATATATATGCTCAAAGCATTTTTCTAGTGAGTCTGTATACTCTGCCATGTTGTTGTCCCACGCACAGTTTGAAGAATTGGAACATAAATAATCAAGCATATAATTCATTGGCTCCCCCAGAGTCCATGCAGTTGCAGTCTCATCCTGCTCTGATGTGCTATCAGTAGCGGTGTGGGCGCATTACAGTTGTGTAACTTGCCTCCCCATGCGACTGCAGCTGCTTTGAACTCAGGGCACGTACCACAAACCTCGTGCCTCACCCACGCACGCGCGCGCATGCACGATGCACCGCTCATCCATGGGGCAGGAGGGACCGCACCGTGCGCGTGTACACACACACACACGCGCGCGCACACACACACACGACACACACACACACACACACAGAGTCGAACAGAGACAGGGAGAGAGGAAGGGGGTTGCCACATCCAACTGCGTGGCTGACGTCATGGCCGGTCAGCCTTAGAGGCATTGATCCCTTTCTCTCTCTGTGTGTGTGTGTGTGTGTGTGTGTGTGTGTGTGTGTGTGTGTGTGTGTGTGTGTGTGTGTGTGTGTGTGTGTGTGTGTGTGTGTGTGTGTGTGTGTGTGTGTGTGTGCGTGCGTGAATCCAATGCATGTGTGCGTGCGACACACACACACTCGTGCTATACTGTGCTTTACGTTTTGTGCATTTATCTGTGTTGTGTGGAATAAGGACACAAGGACTTCACATAAAAAACTACAACACATGCATATCATTTGGTGCAAGTATATGTACACACATGCCCATAGGTCTGAGGTCACCACAACAGAACTGGCGACAACGGAGGACCCCAGGGCACCTGCTGCGGCTCCATTATTTGTGGCCCTTGGCATGTAGCATGCAGTGAAGCTTGATTAAGCACCGCATTGGCCTGTAACAAATGACTATATACATGTGAGCTCGCTCAAGTCGCTAATATGGCCGACTGAAATGTGTTGGTCTATAATATACATCCAATTTGTGATGGGGAAAGAAAAAAAAAAAAAAAAAAACTAAAACAAAACAAGTTAAAGTTAATGACACCAAGCCTATATGACTCACCGAAGAGTATCCAAAGGTTGTCACAGTGAACCATGCTACTGCTGCCATGCTGCTGTCAAACATTTCGGCCATCTTGCATAGGTGGGACCGTGGGAGTGGGGAGTGTAGGACCTGATGTCACTTTTATACTGCCTTGATTGACAGTTGACATGGGTTGCCATTTGCGGGTTGCCATGTTGGCTGGGTTGTTGGCTGGAGTGTTGTTTTTGGCAGCACATTTTTATTTTAGTCGTAGTCTCTTGAATGGCTTTCATTTAGTTTTAGTCACATTTTAGTCACCTGGAATATGTTTTAGTGTTTAGTTTAGTTTTAGTCGACTAAATGTCATAGGATTTTAGTCGACTAAATCTACAGTTTGATTTCGTCGACTAAAATGTATTTCGGCGGGCCTTGACGCCGTCGTAATGACTGATTTTATACACTTGCTGAAAATAGCCGATCTACAAGCTCACAACGCGTCGCGCTTGTAGATCGGCTTGTAGATGAGCTTGTATAGATTCAGCATGCAATGAAGTGTAAAATGACTTACACTGGATCTCTTGTCCACTAGTCCCTTCCTAACATTTTAGTCTAGTTTTTATTTGTTGACGAAATTGTCAGTATATATGTTTAGTCTTAGTTTTAGCCATCATAGTTTATAGTTTTCATTTAGTTTCCATTTAGTTTTCGTCAGTGGAAAAAGGTAGTCGACGAACATTTTTCGTCTTAGTTTTAGTCGACGAAAACAACACTGGGACACAGACAGATAGATGGATGGACAGATACAACATAGCCGGGTGCGGGGGCATGGATCTCCACCTTCCATCGTTATACCGACCCATGCTCTACAGCCGGGCACCGGTCTAGCATTGTAAACAACAGCAACATTTAAAAGTGAAATATATCCATAAATGCACCAAGTCTCTTTACTATACGCGTGTATACATCTGTAATCCACGTGAGTCAAAAGCTGTTCACGCCACCGACTTCAAATTCGGCGTTCCATACCCCCACAAGGAGTGCAGTGCAGTGCCAGGTGTTGAGTCCGTCGGATAGCAACTTTGTCCAGAACCAGCACAAAAGCCTTTTCCCGGGTTCTGGGACTAATATATTATGGAGCTGGCCTGTTCTGACATCATTCTGCATTGACTCCATATTTGGGCAATGGGCATGCCTGGAAAAAGAACTCCATATATGGCCATAAAAGGGACACAGGTATAATAACTGGGTGAGGACATGCATTTCCAACTTGCATCGTTCCAAGTAGGCCACCACTCTAGTAACATAAAGGCCACAAGTAAGTAAGTAAGTATAAGTAAGTAAGTACCGGGTAAATAAGTTGAAATGGCAAAGGTACCTATAAAACAGACACACAGGAAGCATGAATGTGCTCAGCCATATTCACGGCAAATCTGCCTATAACATTTTAACCATTTTGTCATATGAAGCACATACGGTATACGGTATAGACGACCAGGTGGCTCAAATGGATCTCGGACCTCCCTCATGCATTGGCTACCAGATACTTCTGTCTATGGGGCTTTCAGATGGACAGTGACCCCAACGCTTGAATTTGTATAGCCTGGCTTGGCCTACAGCCTCACTGAAGATTCGGAGGAATCTTTCTTCAGTGAATCCCCGCTTTGAGGCTGGCCAAGACAGGCTATACTGCATTTTAGCCTATAAGGGCGGAATTATATAGGAAAGGTCGTGGGGTCACCAAAATCTGTGGCTATAGAGTTCATCCTATATAGGAAGCGTATAGGCTATAACATTTCTTGGCAATCCAGCGCAGTAGGTTTGTACCAAAGTATATATTCTGACCATTTTCTCAGAATATCATCTATATATTATTATTCAAGATCCAGTCTCGGGTTTCTGTGCCAAGGTTTTGGCTCCGCTATCTGTCATATAGTTTAAAGCACACTTTTTCCAGGATATGCTGAAACTGTGATATATGGCTTAATTGTATAGTGCACATTTTGTTTGTTTTAGAGCAGCAATGAGACAATAAATAAATAATAAATGAGCAATAAAATGTCTATATACATTTGTCTTGCGGTGGGAGCAATTCTAAAGGGATTGGTCACTGCGTGCGCCGCTGGTAAAACGGCCAAGCAAAAGAGTCATATCTTCGCTGTGAACCCAATGTATGCAGCCTTTTAGCCTGGAGCCTTTGCGCCTCTATTAAAAATTACATTATTAAAGTGATACTCATTTCCACTTAATTGACCAATGAGGACAGCCTGTCTGCTTTTATGTGTAGATTGTAGAAGATGGCTGAGTGAGGTTATATAAATGCGGACTGTTGTGGGGTGGTATACTGTAGGTATAGCAAACATTTGTTGTGTCTACACAATAGTACAGTGGTTCTCAACCTTTTTCATGCCGACGACCCCCAAATGAATGTATATATACTTTGTCACGGAGCTCCATCTGAAAATAGTTTGTGCCAGGGACCCCCATACAAGATTTGTGGTGTAATTCATTTTTTAGTTTTTTTAAATAGCAGATCTATAAGCTCACAAGGTGTCACTGTGACCTTGTAGATCGGCTATTTTAAAAATGCTGATGTACAGTATTATAGCCTAATAGCCTATAGGTTACTACGTTATCTATAGATTTGCTGTGGACCCCCAGCTGTCACCCCCTCAGAGACCTGAGGGTCCCCAGAACCCTCTTTGAGAACCACTGGTCTATAGTAAAAAAAGGCATTAATGTTAGTTAAACTGCAAATCCACCTCTATCAATGACTCATCATTGTGTGTATGTGTGTGTGCGTGTGTGTGTGTGTGTGTGTGTGTGTGTGTGTGTGTGTGTGTGTGTGTGTGTGTGTGTGTGTGCGTGCGTGCTTGCGCACATGCTCTGTGTGTCTCTGCATGCATTTGTGCATGTGTATACCGTGCGTGTGTGTGTGTGTGTGTGTGTGTGTGTGTGTGTGTGTGTGTGTGTGTGTGTGTGTGTGTGTGTGTGTCAGAGTGTGTGTCACAGCAGCCAGCTCCTATTCACCTAGAGAACAGGAAATAAATCTCAACTTTTCTTCTTTTTTTTAGGTCTTTCTCCCATTCTCACAATGCAATCAAAGTAGAGCTAAATGTAGCGTTCAAAAAGCAACAGATATTGTCTTACTCATAACTGTCCTCATGTTCTCTATTGGTTGACTCTCCTATTGGTTTTTCTCTCGTTTATACACCCTATATTGACAGCCTTTACAATGCTAATACATATGGCCCCCCCCCATTGTGTCTAATGTATTTCAGATGCCTGTCTCTGTCTATGCTGCTGACCTTTAACCCTTTGGCCACAATTGAGGTAAGTGCTATTGAGCTATATGTGACCGCGCACACACACTGCAATGCATCACTGAGGTGAGAATGACACCTTTGCCGTTTCATAAATAGCCCAATATGGATAATATCTTCTTGCTCCAAAACTGTGGAATGCACTTCCCATTGCAGTCAGAACTATACAGCATCACTCCCAATCTTCCGCCGTAGTCTGAAAACCCACCTTTTCAGACTCCATCATGGCCCATAGCACTTACCCTATACCCCCTTAGATAGCATTTCTGTAGACTTAGATAGCATTTGATACAGACTTATAGCATGTTATGCAGACAGCACTAGAAATGCATTGTATTTAGTCATAGCACGCCATAGTACATATGTATAGCATAGTATATATGTATAGTTTATATGTATAGTTTCATTATATAGATATTCCACTGTTACTTTCTTAGCTTACGCATGTTTCATGATAAATGGTTTTATGTGATGTATTCCCATGCTTTTGTTCTTGCTTAATGTAAGTCGCTCTCGATTAAGAGTGTCTGCTAAATGCCTAAATTGTAAATTGTAAATTGATAGTGTGGGACTGACAATCAGTGTTTTCACAAAATATTTACACCGATGATCATATGTTTAATGCCTTTATAATAACTAAGTGGGTAATAGATTACATAGCTTTTTTTTGTAATTATTAACAGGAAAATAATTATTATGATAATATGATATATCTTATCGTCTCATATAAAAATATCAATAGAATATTGATATTGCCCACAGCCCCTATTATATACATATACCACAACTTGGAGAAGCTCATTTCCATTTCCAAACAGACAAACCGCAAGATATGGCAACATTAGCTGGGATTCATGTATATAACGCTGTACCTGCCTTATCATTAAATCTTTGCTCACTGAGAGGTTTTCAATGGCAAAAGCAACCAAATGAACTTGACCAAAATAACTTACTGTATAGCCTTAATGGTTGCAGCGAAAACCTACCCCAAACCTGGGGAGCAGGCGTTAATCCGACATCCCGTTAGTCTGACATACGTGGCCCGGTTAAGACTCACCCGTTGCTTATGCGTGCGGTTATCATTAGGGTCA
Organism: Protomyctophum bolini; assembly: GCF_963924005.1. Classification (NCBI taxonomy): domain Eukaryota; kingdom Metazoa; phylum Chordata; class Actinopteri; order Myctophiformes; family Myctophidae; genus Protomyctophum; species Protomyctophum bolini. The sequence continues at coordinate 5,063,652 of NC_137864.1, read as the reverse complement.
CTAATGTCGGATTAGTGGGATATCGGACTAACGCTTAAATATGAACCCATATGGTAAATGGTAAATGGTACATTTATATAGCGCCTTTATCCAAGGCGCTTTACACATAGATTGTGCATTACATTCACCCATTCATTCACACACACATTCATACACCGATGGCGGCGGAAACCATGCAAGGCACCAACCGGCACACCAGGAGCAATTAGAGGTTGTCGTGCACTCCATAGGGCAATACATGACAAAAAGGGAGTCCACACACACAACACAAGGCAAACCTTTTACATTTTGTATTATTATAATTATAATAAATTAAAATATGTATGGAGTGTGCTGTGTGTGAGTGTTGTAAAAGGTGTGCAACTGCTTGGAAGGAAGGAAAGAGAGCTGGCTTGAGAGCATGGAAGCAGAGGCCCTTACATACACTCTCCCAAACCACACCCCTCTCAGGTGTACACAGTTGTCCTGACGGCCTGCTCCACTCTGCCCTAATCACCCAGGCTGCCGGCTATAGGGGGTATATGCGCATGACATCATCGTCAAACCAGGAAGTTATGCAGGAATGCCCGCTGAGTGGCCAAAAAAAAAAAACTTTCTGGCCTCGACAGCCCAGACATCCAAACAGAGAATTGCATGATGATTGCATTAAACAACATTAAACAATGTTAAACTCACTTTGCATGTTGCTTTGCCACTCGATGTGCCATTCACTTTAAGCATGCGCATACACTATAGCCTACAGTGAGGCAGATGGGGGCATGCATGCAGGGCCGTCACAAGGTTCAGTGTCTTGCTCAAGGACACTTCGACACGAGCCCCGGGTTCGAACTGGCAACATGTGGCTCCCATGATCCAGGCCACTATACTGTCTTTTCTGTTTTCTGTTATCGTGTGGAAAAAAGCACACGTGACACGTCGCCTTGTGAGCTTATCGATCTCCAATTTTCCGTGAAAGGTTTTCCCGCAACACGGACGGACGCTGGATGGTTAACGTTAATGGATCAATTTGTAATTCTATAAAGTAAGGTATCATACGGACTGTCGAGTATAGCCAATCCGCCACAGTGCAACTTGTCACGGGCCGCCAGAAGCAGAACTCTTCAGGTCACACTACTCAGTTGGTCCTTGAAAACCCATCCTCTCTGTATTCCAATATCCGACCTCCTATAACTAAAAATAAAGTGTAGATGAGAATCTGAAGTATTGGTGTAGTGAAATTATATATCCACGCAATGTCTCTGTGTCCGACACAGCAGAGGTGAAATCAAGATCTCCGTCATGGCACACAGTGTGCAGAAAACAGACTGAAGGACATTTGCTATAGAGGAGATGTGATATTGGTTCGAACCAGAGTAGAGATGGAGAAAGAGAGACAGTGAGGTATGGTGTACACAAGGAGGCGATTGAGGAGGTTCAACTGAGGACGTCGAGAACGATGTGACTTCTTGGAAGGGATAAGGCTGCGGCGCACCATCGCCATTTTATTTAAGTTGCTATAAACCACTGACATCCATGTTGATCATTATTACTTAGTTACCAATTCTAGTATTTTTCTTTTGTTACCTATAAGCCAAATGCCCATTCATTCCGCATAGCTACAAACGATAGTAACACGACTCATATATATAGGTGAGTGTGGGTAGAGAGAGGCTGTCTGAGAATCGGAAGTCAGTTCGAAGCGCAGCTCGCCCCAGCTGCTGCGTCGAAGTGCCCTGGTCAAGAGACAGCCATGTGCTGCTTGAAGCAGTAATTGCCCTTCCCCCCCTGCAGGGTGCAGTGTCGTTCGACGGCTCATTATCCCAACGGTGCGTTGTTTCCGACTCGCGCATTATACTAACCCTAACCCTATAACCTCATGCAAAGCCACATAGTCAGTCAGTCAGTCAGTCAGTCATTAAGTCGTGTCACGCCTCGTGTCACGCCTCCATGTGACATCAAGCGTCGTGGTATACGTCACGCCACCATGGCCGTCTCTCCATATATGAAGATCACAACATTGACCTCATCAAACCCTGGATATATAGCCATACATGGAGAAGACTGGATCATCACCTATATAGATCTGCATATATGGAGCCGGCCAGCAACTCTATATACATCTGACCTTAAAACGAGTCAAACCTCAAACCCTTAGATCTCCATATATGGAGCTGACGTTCCATGTTGATCCGTCCCCACCAGTATAGTTCCTCTTCGATGTCTCCATTTTGACTGACCCAGCCCCAACGTTATTGGTAGAGTTTCTCAACAGGCCCGGAAATGTATGCCTGGCCCTACCTGGGATCCTCATCAAACCCTGTACACTCAAGACACTGCCCCCGCTGCCACCCTTAGATCTCCATATTTGGTGCTGACCCGTTCTCACTCAGGGCATCTTAATGGTTATTATTATTATTAAGTGCTGAAGGGTGCATGCACACGCCGTGAAGTTTCCCTGCGGAATAAAAGTTGTAAGAAGAGATACATCCCCTGCATGGCAGGGAGATGGATGGCACGGTTAGGCGTTTCAGACAGCACAGCAGACAGAGACAGTTAGGAGTGTATTTCATTGACTGCCCGAGCAAATAGACAGCTAGAGAAATGGACCAGAGGCTCACTGGCTATTGAATGGAGCTCAATGGCTTGTTTCAGAGCCACAGCTAGGACGCACAGTGTAACGCACACGCACGCACGCACGTCTTTATTCTGGCCCATTTACGGCTGCACCTACGGGGAATTCCACCCGGAGAGAACAGTAACACATTATGTTTTCCAACACACCGAGGACAGACAAAAAACGGAGGCGCACAATGCACATATACATAAACACTTTCAAAGGTCAACCTTTCAACATGGGCCTGCACACATCACACACACACCGACCGCCACAACTCACTCCTCGAGGCGCTCTCTGAAATAACACCAAGCTAAAAGATAACACCCTGCTGCGATTTTTGCACCTGTAATATTTCTAGACAATCTCTTCTACAGCAAGGCGACTCAGTCGAGTGTGCTTTAACGGTAACACTTGCAGATAAGGTTCTGAAATAATTATGAACTAATGATTAACATTAGTTAAGCATTAGTTGGGTTCATTCTCACGAAACATTGGTTTTCAAGATTTAATCGTGCGAATTTTCAAAACACTTTTATTAAGGAATTTATTTTTTAAGCATTATTAACAAGGTCTTAAACAATACTTTGTCACATTTAATGGATGGAGCTGAAGAGGAGTAGTGCTGTTTGTTGTTGTTGTTTTTTTTAGTTTTTTTTGGTTATTGTTGTTTTACTTTCTTTATATCAGTAATTGTCTTGTAATGTTCATCGTTGTTTCTTTGTATTGTCATTTGTGTGTAAAAAAGGAAAATAAATACATTGTTAAAAAAACTAAAACAAGGTCAGAAGTATTTGGGAATATTAATTTAAAACTATTTAATGACACCTTTTTTAGCATATTTTCCAAAATGTGTCCATAGAAAATATCATTACAGTCTGAAAACGGCAAGAGCATTAGGAAAGATTTTTTATGGATTATTAACAGTCATGCACAGTTACTTAAACTGTGAAATAATATACATTTGTATATTATCATTTTTATCAGAATTTCATTGATTTGTCTCATTACCGCAACACCTTTCATAATTTACAACCCATTCTTTTAGATATTACATTGAAAACTGATTTGTTTTCAAAATGATATGGCAATCCTGAAAAAACATAATATATACAGATTCTACACATGTATTTAAAAACAAAGTTATATGTTTCCATGTATTCAAATAACGTTAAATAAACACCTGTTGCGGTAATGATATGTATATGTTTCGGAATGATTTCGGTAATGATACTAAGTATACTAAGTCTGAGGTATGGTTAAAACATTATAAAATGTGAATTCTGATTTCTCTATCCACACTTTTCCTGGGCTGTGTGTGCTCCAGTTCCTGTCGATTTGATCCAATGAAAGCCAATGAAACTGGTCAGATGACCAATGATATCCAATGAAATCAACAGGAACTGGAGCCCAGGAAAAGTGTGGATATATTCAATATGAATAATAATAACATGCTAACAATAATGAAAACTGCTCACAAACGAGAACATGCACACCATGCATTTAAAGTGACAGGGCGATAGAAAATAACATGCCACTGCGTCCATTAAGTTCAATGGAGAAGTGGCGCTCTGTTAGGGACTTTAAGCAACGACTGTTTCCAGGACGGCTCCGCTACGAGGAAGTATACGGTGACTATGACGCCCCCACGCCGTAGCTGTCAAAATCGTTAAGCAAACAGCCTCCGGCTACGGCGACATGTGTCAAACATAAACACAATATTATTATTATTTTCTTTTTTAAAACACTCCGTCGCGCGTCAGCCATAACTTGCCGATATTGCTTGATTCTTACATGTGCTGGACATGATCATCGGTGGAAAGAGGAAGGTGCATGCTGGAGCAATCTGTTATTCTAAAACCGTTTTAATAAACATGGTTAATAATGGTTAAGTAGTATGTAGTTTGTTACTGACTGCAGCTCTCAGCCTCAGGTCCTGTGCGTGGGAGGAGACCTATACCTGCTTCATGCCGCCTCCAATCAAGCTGGACCAATCATCTGCCGGTTCTCTACTATTTAAACAAGTGTTAGCACCTGTGCTCATTGGCAGTGCGTTAGACACTGTCCATGGAGATGGTGGTCTGAATGCTGGTGCCCAAAAGTTTGGTGTCAACACACCCTTCTGGACTTTATGTTCTGTTATGTTCGGCAAAGGTTTAACTCGCTATAAAGGCATGCTAAATTTTTTCAGAGTTTCAGCGCAGCCTTTGGCTGACTGATTGTCCGAATACTGCTAAGCAGTCTGACTTGTGTGAGCCGTTTCTAGAACTACTGGCACCAGTTTTTTGTAACAGTCACTTTTGATATAGGCTAGATTAGAGTAGTAAGATTACACTTTATTTTAATTGTCCTTTTTATTTTTATGTTATGTAAGTGAGTGCGTACTTAAAGTTAGGTTAAAAGTATTTTGATTGTTTATTGATTTGTGCCAGGGTTTATTGTTTGTTATTAAGTCTAAATGTAATTCCATGTAAACGTGTGCTTTAAGTTGACCTAAAACATATAGTAGTGCCAGTCTTTAAGAAAGGTGGACCAGAGGGTGTGTGTGCCAATTCTAAGCGTCACACTGCTCACTCTTCCTGGGAAAGTTTACACCACGAAGATATTATGCGTTGTAGGGCATCCATAATCTCTGTATGCCCAAAGCGAGAGCTGTGTCGGAGTGTTGGGCAGTAGCTCGGATTTGTTTCCCGTGGGGGTTAATTGGCCTCCACTATAGCTTTTCACCTATCCTGTTTGTGACATTCATGGATCGATTCGAGACACAAGTCGTGGAGGAGAGGTTATGCGGTTCGGGGAGCTATAAAGGGTTGCTTCACTGCTTTTTGCAGATGATGTGCAGGCCCTGATGGCACCATCGGGACCTTCAGACCTTCAGCTCTCACTGGACCGGTTTGCGGTCGAGTGTGCGGTCACTGGGGGTGAGGATCAGCGTCTCCAAATCTGAGGCCATGTGGTTCTCAGCAGGAAACTGAAAATGTATTGAGCACTTCGGGTATGGATCGAGAATGGAGACTCTATATACCAGAGACCAGGCCAAAGATGTATATGGGGTTTTGTTACATTAGCCCTGCAAGACCCATAACAACGTTTGTATTTTATTTAAATAAATAAATCATAAATGTTTGTTTGTTTTCCTGTTCTTTATTCACCTAAACATCATCATTGGCTCCAATTGTACACCTATAGATTGGACAGTATTGTCAGGTCAATATGATATCCATTTATTAGCCATGCATTGCCAAAGTAGAGATTCTTTGCTGGCAGATATTATTAAGTTATGAAAACAGCAGCCTAGGCTATACTGATATATTCAATCAATGATATATTCAATCATTTGTATTCTTGTTTGCGCTTAATGTCACATCATTCCAGGCACGGCAATCTAAATGAAGTGCTGCTGCACTAACATTTATCTTGCATTACCGTTCAATGTGTTCATTACCTTCAAATGCTTTTTGATTAGCATTGCCATGGACCCCTGGTTGGAGGGAAAGGGGGGGGAGGGGGGTTCAGCTTCAACACACAGATGAATGCCACGGTTGGGACTCAAGCAGGGGCATCTATTTTCAACATTATTTAATCACTTTGCATTAAAAGGTGGAGGCACGGAAAGCCTGGTGACGCGATGGTTACCATCTGTGACAGAATGTGGGTGCAAACACCAGTGTCTTATTGCTCATACACAAAATACACTTAAGCAATATTACACGAGAGGGTGTGGGTCAGGAACGAGACGAAGTCGAGTTCCGCAAGCATCACTGAAGTGGCAATAATCACGTTAACCCACACCCTCGAGTGTAATATTGCAATTCTACCACAGTTACCCTTAAAACA